>NW_015173674.1:88514-145745 GCF_001447785.1 Gekko japonicus
GGCTGCGGCGTCCCTTCCCCTAACAACCCCCCCAACGCCAGGCCCGGTGAGGCAGAAGCCTCCGGCCGCATCGTCCCTTCCCCTCCCACCACCACCCCAACGCCAGGGCCGGCGAGGCAGAGGCCTCCGGCCGCAGGGCCCGTTTTCCCTCCCACCCCCACTCACTTCAGGGCAGACATCCGGCGGCCGGGTCCGTTTCCTCCCACCCACCCCCACCCACTCCAGGGTTAGTGACTGGAGGTGCAAGCCTCCGGCCGCCAGGTCCGTTTCCACCCCCCCACTCCAGGACCACAGACAGGAGGTAGAAGCCTCCGGTCCCCCGCTCCCTTCCCCTCCCCTACCACCCACTCCTGGGCCGGCAACTGGAGGCCGGGTCCCTTCCCCCCCACTCACTCCAGGGCCAGCAACGGGATGCAGAGGCGTCCGGCCGCCACCGCCATTCCCCCACCCCCCTCCCACCCTCCACCACTACTGTTTACCTTACCACCATCCAGCCTATGCGTTCGTTACAGACCACATCTTTCTACATCCCGTTGTATCGGTTTCACAACGGGCTTTTCTGCTAGTTGCTTATATTTGTGTAGGACATTACTGGCTCAGATTTCAAACGCATGTGGATTTTTGAGCTCCAGAGCTTTGGAACCATTACTTGCAATGGTGAAGTCTATTGGACGGGGTGGGGCAGCTGTTCATAAGTGTGTGTGTGTGTGTTAACTGCCGTCAAGTCACTTTCAACTTGTAGCGACCCCATAAATTAATGTTCTCCAAAACGTCCTATTGTTAACAGCCTTGCTCAGGTCTTGCAAACTGAGGGCCGTGGTTTCCTTTATTGAGTTAGTCCCTCTCATGCTGGGGCTGCCTCTTTTCCTGCTGCCTTCAACTTTTCCAAGCATTATTGTCTTTTCCAGTGACTCTTTGTCTTCGTATAATGTGACCAAGCATGGGAGCCTCAGTTTGGCCATTTTAGCTTCTAGGGAGTGTTCAGGCTTGATTTGATCTAGAACCCACTTTTTTTTGGCAGTCCACACTATCAGTAAAACTCTCCTCCACCACCACATTTCACATTAATCAACCTTCTTCCTGTCAGCTTTCCTCATTTGCCGCCCTGAGCCGTACGGATAGGGCGGGATATAAATCCCAGAATAAATAAATAAATAAATTCTCCAACTTTCACACCCATCCATAGCAACAGGGAATGCTACAGTATGAATTATCTTGATTTTAGTCACCAGCAACACATCCTTACACTTAAGGATCTTTTCTAGCTCCTTCGGCTGCTCTTCCCAGTCTCAAACTCCTACTGATTTCTTGGTTGCATTCTCCTTTTTTGTTGGTGATGGAGCCAAGGAATAGAGAATCTTGAACAATTTCAATTAATTCATCATCAAAAAGTTGTGTCATTCCCCAGTAGTCATTACTTTTGTCTTCTTGATGTTCAGCTGTAATCCTGCTTTGGCACTTAATGCTTTAAACTTTGACAGTAGTCATTTCAAGTCTTCACTATCTTGTACCAGTAATGTGGTGTCATCTGCGTATCTCAAATTGTTACTGTTCCATCAATTTTCACTCCACCTTCATCTAAATCAAGTCCAGCTTCCTTATGATATAGACTGGAGAGATAGAGAGATAAAATGCATCCTTGTCTGACATCTGATAACGACATGAAATTTCCACGGAACATACTCCTTGAGTCTAAAAATGTCCCAAGTTTTGAGTGAATTGGACCAAGGGGTTCAATTTTTATAGACCTCTGCGATAGATGCCTCTTTGCTCTGGCTGAGTTCTCTACTGATTCCTGTCATGTGAGAGTGGCACTGGCCACAAGCATTAAAAAAAACACCAAACCTTTTGACATTCATTTCACTTTCCTACTCTTACAGTGACTGACAGTAAAAACGTTTTTACCTTTCTGCTGAAAATGCTGCTTTTGCCATACTTCCTTGTTGTGGTCTGTTTGTTTCACAAAGTGAAAGAAGAAGATCGGCAGTTTTTCCATTATTCCCGTGTGTGTGCAGGGCTGGTGTCGCTGTTTTGCAACCAAATGACACCAAAATTGCAGGGGAGTGAGGACTGCCTTGTCTACTCAAGACCAACCAAATTTCAAACAAACTAGACCATGGATTCCAGTTCTACAGGCCCTTGAACAAGGTGCCACCAGTCATTCTACTTGCAGAGGGGGAAAGGGTCCTGCTCCCACAATTGATGGAGTGAAAGAGTGTCAGCTGTCTGCAGCTTATCTCCAAAAATGATTGGCTGAGGGCACTCTGTTCTCCTCCCTTGCAAGGATCTGATTGGAAGGGAAGATGCTATTGTCCAGGAAATCAGAAATCAGTGGGATCACAGAAAAAAGATAAGCACATGCTGCATTGCTGGTAAGCGCCCAAACTTGGAGGGGACGGGACGGGACGGATTGTTTCTGGGAAGGAGTTTTTATTATACCACCAACCCTAGATTTGCATTTCCTTTCTGGAAAATCACTACTGACCCAAAACAGTGATTTCTGTGTATATTTTTGGCTTGGAAATTTCAGTGAACACACCCCTAGTCTTAAATCTCCTATTTAAATGCTGAGGTGGTGGTGGCAGAGTTAGTCACTATAAGCAACTCTTTGTGCTTCCTGTGGCTGGCTCTCCATAATAGGTGATCAAATATAGTTATGTTTAGTTGTGATACAGTTGATTCCTCTATCCCATTCAGTGGGGTTTTTTTTGTTTTTTTAGGCCCCCCGGAGGGTATTTTTTATTCAATTTTTAATAGACTACAAAGTACAACGAAAAATTAGGAAAGGGTAATTACATCTAGGGAGAAAGGAAAGAAAACCACTACTAACTAAAACCCCAAGTATAGGAGATCATAACAAATGTTAATCTTAAATTGCTAGTATTCCTTTGAACATAGTCGGTTATGCTAAGTTTTTAATCTATTTATCCAATGGTTTAACTGTTTAAGAGAACCCCCAGAGCATCCCATAATAAAACTAAAATTTTCAGGCACAATTCAGAGTCCTTCAGCCTTCATTTTGTCTTATCTTTTCTAATCCTCAATTTATATGTATGTTTGGGGGCAGCCGCCCCCTTATCGGAAAGAGAGTCCTCGTCGGAAGACACTGAGTGCAATTCGCCACTGGATTTGCTGTCATCTTCTTCCTTCTCGACCTCGTCTGTCTCTCCCAGCTGCACTCTCAGGAACTCACGTGCTTTGGAAACCGTGTCAATCTTTTATTTTTTTATTGTGTAGTTTGAAAATGACGGCTTCTGGAATTAACCATCTGTAGACAATGCTGTTTGTTTGTAGAAAAAGGATTAGGTCTTTATATTTCTTTCTCTTTTGCCTTATTTCAAATGGAATGTCTTTTAGAATCCATATAGTATTGTCCCCGATTTTCAAGGGTGTTCCTGTAGTTGCTTTCAAGATAGAATCCCTCATATGTCGCCTTGAGAATCTAACCACTATTTCCCCAGGCAGATTATTCTTTTTGATGTACACGGAATAGAACCTATAGACCACATCCATTTCGCTTGCAAGATACTCTGCTTTCAAATCTGTAACTGGGGCTAATGCTTCACTCAGAAGTTGCTTTGGATTCTAACCTTTTAATTCTGGGACCCTTGAAATCGTAGGACCAGATTTGCTTTCTCCATTTGCAGCTGTAAAAGTTGTGATTCTTCCGAAGCTTGTTTCTTTTCCAGCTTTTGCACCTTTTTCTTTACTTTTTTAGTGTTGGCGTCCATTTCCTTCACCTTCTCAGCCATTTTCTCCGTTACTTTTAAAGTCTTAGTCAGTTGGAGCTGCTGAGTTGCAAGATTCTGGTTTAGAGTCGTCAGCTGCTGTTTGATGTTAGTCATCTGGTCCAGCAGAGAGCGCAAGGAGTCTGCCAACATTTTGGAGAACTCAGTGACCTCTTCCGGTCGAGGGCTCATGGTCCCGGCTAGTTTCACTTTTGCTGGTTTGTCTTTCTCTGCCCTCTTCCCTGCCATCTTTATGGATTGTTTACTTTTATGAAAACTTGCTAAAGTCTCTGAAATATGCCCATACGCTTATCCGTGCTCTGGTAAGTCTCTCAAAACAGATTTCAACACTTTTTCTTCCACTCCCCCCTAAGTATTTCATTGTTTAGTTCATGTGCATGGGAAGGGCCCCTCCCCCGCTCGCTTTTTTCGCGGTTCCCAGGGGGTAGCTTTCTTTTTAAGTTCTCATGCTCTCTTTAACCCGACTCACTGTTCATTGTTGGTCATACGACCTTGCTCGGCACACGTTCAAAACGCTCGATCTCCGACGCTTGTCCCGGTCAGTGGCTCTAGATCCATACGGACACTCAGCAGCAGGACCATCGGGGCATATCACATTTCCGGGAGGTCCGGGAGATGCGTCCGCCAGCGTGTCGCCATAAATCAGAAGTTCCCCCCGTTGAGTGTTTTGAATCTCTTTCTCTCTCGTTTGGTGTAGTGGTTAAGAGAGCCAGTTTGGTGTAGTGGTTAAGAGTGGCGGACTCTAATCTGGAGAACCAAGTTTGATTCCTCACTCCTCCATGTGCAGCCAGCTGGGTGACCTTGGGTCAGTCACAGTTCTCTCAGAGCTCTCTCAGCCCCACCTACCTCATGGTGTTTGTTGTGGGGAGAAGAAGGGGAAAAGATTGTAAGCTGCTCTGAGACTTCAAGTGAAGGGCGTGGTATAAATGCAATTCTTCTTCTCCTCTCTCTCTGTGCGTGTGTACCGTGCTGTCTGGTCGCAGCTGACTTATGGCAACCCCAGCAAGGGACTTCCAAGACAAGCAAGAAGCAGAGGTGGTTTGCCACGGCCTTCCTCTGCAGATTCTTCCTTGATGGTCTCCCAGCCAAGTACTGACCCTGCTTAGCTTCTGAGATCTGACAAGATCAGGCTATACCATGCCACCTTCCCTCCCAATGCCATTTATTATACTGTCCAAAAATGGATTGCAGTTAAAACATACTCTGGCTCATGCCTTTTCACCACTCTTTTAAGACAATAATACCATTATAATCCATAAACTAAGTTGAAAACTGAGGTTCCAGGTCTACTTCTATCAGTGGTAAAGGAATGTTAGGCCACAGAAAAGTTGTTGAGACGTGGCTGTTTTTTCTTAAAAGGCTAGATGTGTATTTTTATTTGAAAGCTGTATTCATTTCAGTTAGAGACCTTGTTTCACTTTTTCAGGTAAAGCGCTGGAAAAGGCTGGAGGTAAAGAGTTCTTAGAAACAGTAAAGGAACTGCGCAAGTCACAAGGACCTCTAGAAGTAACAGAAGGTAACATCTTTATTTTCTGTAACTGTTTTATTAATCACAAATATCTTCTTCCCAAATATTCAGACCTTTCTTCTGACACAACTTATCCTTGAATAAATTTTCTTTATTACCATTTTTAAGATTAAAAATAGCTAAAGGAAATAGTGATCACCAGACTGTACCTTTTTGTGGTGTTTCTTGTGTATTCAGGTATGGCAAAGCAACGCAAGAACTATTTTGTGTCTTTTGAGTACAGGTACAACCCAAAACTTAATTGTTGTGATCTCCTCTGCAGATGGCTTCCTGTGGATAACTTTGGCATGTTCTACACATGCAGCAGAAAGAAGTAGAATTCTTGTACTTCCATGCTCCAGTTGGAGAGGTCACATTCTTAATGCTTCCCTATGTAACAACTCTCTGCAAATGAGAATTGAACACATCAGGGAGAGGGATTCTAGCCTAGCCCTTCATGTGCTGTACTAGTTTTCCACTGACAGGGAATTGTTAATGTAGGGGAATGTTGTAAAAAGTAAGCCCTGCCCTGCATTAGTACAGGACTGAGGTACAGCACCTCAGCGCTCTGCCACCTTATTCTGCTGCATGTCTAGACCCAGGCCTCTAATCTTATTCAAGACCAGACAGTTAGAAATAGAATCCTACCAGTAGTACCATACTCCATCAACTCATTTGTCAAAGTTAGCAGGCACTTTCATGATTTTATATGCTAAATTACTTAAAATAAATTGCAGCTCTTTTGTGGCAAGCCATTTCCATCCCACAGGTGACTGCAGTGTGACAGAATTAAATGCTGTCTTTAAGATTATACGTAAAGTTAATAGAGGCACACCAGTGTAAGATGGCTGGAGTTGGTTTTCTCTCGTAAACTGGGATTCTAAGCTTTGTTTAAACTCTGGTTTAGAATCCAGGTTAGCACAGAAGGACTGGCTCAAGTTGACCTAGGTACCTGCAATTATCTATCAGGGGTAACCAGACTGAGTTTTGAATTGTGTTTATCCACACAAGGGAGTGATATTTTGTGCACGTATTTTCTTTAAAAGTGTTTGTGATGTTTTAATGTAGTCATGTCTCATTTTCAACATACATGTGATTTTTGTTTTCCTTTTCAGTAATACAGAAAAACAGCAAAAAAGGGTTTTGTTTTTAACTTACCTTTGGTTTCTCTTCCTTCCTCCCTTTGGTTGTTTGTTTACCACAGCTGCTCTTAGCCAGTCTACTGGTCTAGCAGCAAAGTTTGTCATTCACTGTCACATCCCACAGTGGGGTTCAGATAAATGTGAAGAACAGTTGGAGGAGTCCATAAAGAACTGTTTAACTGCAGCTGAAGACAAGAAGCTGAAGTCTGTGGCATTTCCACCTCTCCCCAGTGGCAGGTATGTGTCTCCTTTGTTAAGTCCTCCCATTTAAGTCATTTGTAGAAAATGGCCTAATTATTATTACAAAATTATTAATTTCAGCATTCCATGGGTAAATACGCAGGGCAGTTTCAGTATATGAAAAATCTTAAGGGTTGTCAGAATGTTCTTTTAATTTTTTTATTAATAATAAAATAATAATAATTATTAAAATAAACAAATTACAGATATATACAAAAATACACCATGTCCATAAGATACATTGCCTAGTGACTTCTGTGGCTGACTTCAGAGTTTGATTGGTATGAAATTATCAGAACTGCCTTCAAGGACTATAGCATTCCCGGTGAAATATTAAAATACTGTGATCACCTGTGTGGAGCTGTAGGGTCTGGTAGCCCCTCCTCACTTATATGCATGGCCCTGATTGATTTGACCTTCATTCCACTATCATAAAAGTGCCAGCTAGCTGCCCCTTATCTTGGTCCTTGGCCTTCCCTCTCATTTATATGACTTTTAATAAGGTCTAATTATCTGTTTTTGAAATCACATGCAGTTGCTGATCCAGCCATTCTTGTCTAATTGTGACCAACTGTATCTATCTACTTCATCTCTGGCCAAGGCCCCTTGCCTCTTAGTTATCTGTCTTTGCCCAGAATCCACTGTAGATTCTCTGTCCACCATGTACTGATCTGCCCAGGCAGCAGGGAAAACTGCTTTCATTGGTGCTTCAGAAAATGTAGATCCATCAAAGTGCTGCTGCAACATAGGGGTGCCCAGTGGTAGGGCAGAGAAATCTGCAAATATCGACTCTGCAGTTAATATAGAGGTTAAGTACTGTATGGCCTAGTATTAACTCAAGGGATTTCAGGTTGATGCTTTACTTACAAGCTTTAATGCTGGTCTTTTTCTTATCTTTAGAAATTGCTTTCCAAAACAGACTGCTGCCCAGGTGACTCTCAAAGCCATTTCTTCCCATTTTGATGACTCCAGCCCTTCGTCCTTGAAGAACATTTACTTCCTTCTCTTTGACAGTGAGAGCATTGGCATCTATGTGCAAGAGATGGCAAAACTAGATGCCAAGTAGCAACAGAAGCCAAATGAAATTTTATTTTTCAACATAAATTTGAGTAGGATTGAGAATTAGAAGTGGGTTTTATTTTTAAAATATTGTGAGGAAGGAGTATGTGAGTAGCTTCAAAATTCTGTGATGGGTGGAGGGCTTTTGTTACGGGAAAAAGAGAGGAAAAATGTTTGACCTGCAATTTTATCATGCTTTAGACAACCTAACATTTTGTTTCATCCCTAAGAGATTAAGTTGCCAGCTCTCTCTTTATGTCTCAAGTTATTTTAGTTTAGACCTTTTTAAATGAATTTCATTTTAGAGTAGCAAACAATTCAATGCATACAAATACTTAAAACATGAATTGTTTGCTCCCATTTCTTTTCCCAGTGGTAGATAGAAATCATTATGTTGTGTCTACATTCCATATTGGAGAACGTAATTTCAGAGAGTTCACTTGGTGCTTTACTGTTTTACCCCAGGATGACCTGTAATTACTGAGAATATTTCATCTTATTTGTTTTTATTAAAAATGGCATTGTGCTTTTTAAAAACTGTAGCTTTATTTCTCTAATGTACATTTCCATATATATCTTACTTCAGATGTAAAATGTAGAGCAGAGAGAAGTCACTGGGGACCAAAAGATTATTCCAGTTAGTGATGTCAAATTCAACTCTGATGTGTCATTTGCCATTGGAAGATATTCAGATTTACAGAATTAGACTGAGAAGGAAGCAGGGGTATTCTGCCCTCTGGGGAACACTTTAAAAAGAGGTGTGGTAATTGTAATGCAGCAGACCACTGTGATGAACATTCTTCTGCTGTTTTGAAAGCATTATCATCTCAGTTGCAAAGTACTGTGTTTTCACGGCAGTCTATAAGGAATGAAGCAAAGCATCATCGTTGATACTTTCACTTCCGCTTTCCTGCTCTCGTCTGCTGTCTTTATAAGAATAAGGGCACAGAATTGAGTTTTCTCCAAGTTGCTAAAGCAATACAAGCCTGTAAGTGTTCAGGATTGTGTTGTTGTAATGCAGTATGGTGTCTCTTCCCGTTCCCTCCCATGATTAAAAAAAAAGTTTAACAAGTCTTTACATTTACTCTAAAGTCTCACTGAGTTCTGTGAGACTTACTTTCTAGTAAGAGTGCCTAGACTTTTGGCCAGCGATACTTTCTGCTGTGTTGCCTGTGCCCTATTCTTTGCAGATTGGAGTACTGCTGCTCAGCATTGCTGATGTGCAGTATTTCCAGCTTTATTTTCATCATTTCTCCCACATGGCATCCCCCCCCCCCAGTTTCCCTGCCACAGTTCCCCAACAGCAGTTATTCCCCTGCCCCGGGGCCATTGCTGCTATTTCAGGATGTGGAAGGAAGAGGCCCATTGTATTCTCAGTCCCGCATTGATCCAGGCAGAGCTGGTTCACCGCTCTGATGCTGTCAAGTTCCCAGACGAAGACGATGTGCTGAGATAGGCCTGTAGTTTGCTGCAGTGGCACATTCAGAAGCAAAGGAATATTTTTGAATCCTTCCAAAAGATAACAGTAGAAGCTAGGAAATCTTTCTTGAGAAAAGTGGAAGAAAACAGGGGTTTCTACCTGGCCACTACAGCTGCATTGTACAAATCCTTCAAAGGAAAGTCAGTTTTCACTCAAAAGAAATCTAAATCCTAAATGGAGTTTAGCTCTTGTATTATCAAGTGATGCTCTTGCATGGTGTACTTAAAGAAAAAAACCAAGTCTGTGGTCCACAGGTGTGTTTAAAATCTACAAAGCAGGAGTCTACTAACAATTTATCTGTGCTACGTGCTAAACTCTTGCTCAGGAGCATAAGTATGACCTTGTTGGATCAAGCCAACGTCCTATTAGTTCAGCATTCTTTGCAAGATTCTCAGCAACCAAGAGGCTGCAGATGTTCCAGTGGAAACTGGGTAACAGTCTATCAGTGGATCATGGCATTATTCTCCTAACGTGGCTGCCCCTTTGCAGTCATCATTCCCCTCACCCATTTTCTAAAATCTAGACAAAATGGCCCATTTCCTTGCATACACACAGACAAAACTGTGATACTTAGACCTCAATCCCATGCACAGAAGGCATTGCCCATGAAAGGCAATGTCTTGGTTTTCAATGTTTGCATTATGGTGAAAAGGGAGAATACAGGTTTTATGATTAATGGAGAATCCTGAGTACAAAACACCACACTACCTACTTCCACTTAGAAGTAAGAAATATTGGCCCAATCTGGTTAAAAAGACAAAAAGGTATAAGGTGCAAGGTAGAGAGTTTATTTGGCTCTTGGGGATCCCTGTATGTTTCACTATGAGCTTTGTCACCTTGAACAAAACGTAGGGATCCATAAGAGCCAAATAAACTCTACCTTGCACCTTGTTCCTGGTGCGGCCATCATTTTTTCCAATCTGGCTAAAACCAGTCATAACTACCTCCCAATGAAACCAGTACAAGTTGGTTACAACCAACATAAGAACATAAGAGACGCCAATGTTGGATCAGGCCAAAGGCCCATCCAGTCCAACACTCTGTCACACAGTGGCCAAAAATACTAGTGCCATCAGGAGGTCCAGCAGTGGGGCCAGGACATTAGAAGCCCTCCCACTGTTGACCCCCCCAAGCACCAAGAAGACAGAGCATCACTTGCCCCAGAGCCCCTATCTATACCTTGTGGCTAATAGCCACTGATGGACCTCTGCTCCATATGCCTATCTAATTCCCTGTGAGAAAGGGAGAAAAGTACCTCTTTCTTTACCTGCTCTTTCCCATGCATAATCTTATAAACCTCGATCATGTCACCCCTCAGTCGTCTTTTCTCCAAGCTAAAGAGCCCTAAGCGCTTTAACCTTTCCTCATAGGGAAAGTGTTCCAACCCTTTTATCATTCGAGTTGCCCTTTTCTGCACTTTTTCCAAAGCTATAATATCCTTTTTAAGGTGTGGTGCCCAGAACTGCACACAGTATTCCAAATGAGGTCTCACCATTGATTTATATAGGGGCATTATTATATTGGCTGATCTGTTTTCAATACCCTTCCTAATAATCCCCAGCATAGCATTGGCCTTCTTTATTGCAGTCACACACTGTCTCGACATTTTCAGTGAGTTATCTACTACAACTCCAAGATCTCTCTCTTGATCTGTCTCTGCCAGTTCAGACCCCATCAATGTGTATTTATATTTAGGATTTTTGGCTCCAATGTGCATCACCTTGCACTTGGCCACATTGAACCCCATTTGCCATGTTGACGCCCACTTGCCCATCTTTGACAGATCCCTTTGGAGTGCCTCACAATCCTCACTGGTTTTCACCACCTTGAACAACTTTGTATCATCCGCAAATTTAGCCACTTCACTGCTTACTCCCATCTCCAAATCATTAATGAACAAGTTAAAAAGCAGTGGACCAAGTACTGATCCCTGCGGTACCCCACTGCTTACCACCCTCCACTGAGAAAATTGCCCATTTATACTCACTCTCTGTTTTCTATGAATTAGCCAGTTTTTGATCCATAAAAGGACTTGTCCTTCTATCCCATGATTTTTGAGCTTACTTAGGAGCCTTTGATGAGGAACTTTATCAAAAGCTTCTGTCACCTTGAACAAAACGTAGGGATCCATAAGAGCCAAATAAACAAATATTTTTGGTGGCCAAGTTTAGCTGGATTGGAGCAATTATTTTCCAGAGAACGTACTTTCAAGTAAGAATTTCTCAGCACTTTTACAAGCTTTGCATGTCTCATTTTAGGCTAAAGTCTGCAACATGTGCGTTCAGGCAATTGCACCTGGAAGTTTGGCAGTATTCTTGTTTTAGATATTTCACAGAACAATGGCCAAGGTTGCCAAAGAACATTCTTATTATAATGCCCTTTTCTCACTGTTGGATCACAATCTGTGCCTATACAGCATCTTAAAATATTAAAGAGAACTCACTGGAGTGCCCTACCCCATGATTTCTGGGAATAGTTCATCATGATTCCTTTTTTTATCAACAAATGGGTAATCCTTTACTGCAAGGTTTAGAACTTTTTCAGTAATAACTTTCTCCCTAAAATAAAAAGTAATCAACAGATACACATTTTTGGCATCACAGAAACAAAGAATAAAACTGCTTTAAAAGAATGGATGGTTTCATACATTATAGAAACCAGCATGTTTGGGGGTACCTCATGGAGGAAGAACTAATTATACAAATACATTATATCATGGCAAACCACTTCCATTGAGAACAGCTAGATTCGGGCCAACACAGAAAACAGGAAACACAGGACCAATGTGCCACAAAATATTAAACACAATCTCCATGTGGGATGAACATCATTCCTACTTAGCTCATGGTTTGCTGCTTGCTTTTAAATCACTAAAAAAAATCATTCCGCTTTTTACAACATTCATATTGGCCCATGAACTATATAGTAAAAATAAATCCCAGAGCCTCTAAGAAAATGCACTTTCTAAGCCCAATCAAACAAGAGAGACCTACCAAAGAGCAAAGCGCATTTCCTTTAAAAAAAAAACAATACCCTGGCCTCATCCCCTCAATGTTCTTCAATAATATACTCCTTTTGGCACCATTTGTTCTCTCATTTTTCTCTCAGCAGCACCCCATCCTTTGCATTTTAGCAAGGCATTCTTTGTCCCATCTCCTTCCAACTCTTTGAGACGAAAAGATCCCTGCTTTTGATGAGAGTCACTATAAAACATCCCACATAGTAGCCATTAATTTGACCCACTCCATCATTCTTTCCCATTGAAAGCAGGAAGGTAAGTGAACCTAAATGGGAGACAAAAAGATTATTTACAAAAACCACTAGAACCAGATAAGAGATTGTGTCAAGAAAGTACTGTATGAAGCAGCATTACAAAAATATGCTGTGACTCCTGGGAAATCCTTGCAATTATAGCAGCCCCAAAAGAACTCTGGTGTAATTTTGGAAATTGCTGCAAGTATTGCCACAAGTATACATAGTCAAACTGCAAGTCAGGCAATTATTTCTTTAAAAAGCTAAACATGGTCATATCAAAATCATGCCCATTTGTACCTAGTAGATGTTAGAAAGAAAAAACATCAGAGATCTGTCACATGCCTTTGCAGCTCATTTACCTGGCTTGTAGGTTTTCAGAGGTTTTTGTGTCAGGCTGTTGATAATGTTGGTCACCACAATATTTGCATGAAGCCCAGCATGGTATGCCATCTTTGGCTCCTTGACATGAGCACAGTCACCAATGGCATAGACATTATCATATCCTTCCACCTGGAGGTGTTCATTCACCTTCAAAGCACCATCACTTGCCATCTTGTCAGCTGAGAAGGAAAAGAAGGAATCATTTTGTGGTCCAATGAACTGACCAATATTAATAGCAAATGCAATGAGAATGCCACAAAGAAAAAAACAAAGTAATACCATTGTTTTCTGTTATCTATGATAGCCTTCTATGCTTAATTTGGAACAAGTAATTAAATTACTTGAAACTTTGACAAAAGCCAAGTGGTGGCATGCAGGATGCAGATAAAATGATCCTGTAAATGCCAGCTTCAGACACAGAGTCCTCTTATCAGGTGCTCTGTATACTTTCCAACAGGTTTAATAATAGCGGTGGTGAATCATTCTTATTAGTATTTACAAGTGAAGACAGGGTTGCCAAGTCGCGACGGGGGATCGTAGGTCTTCACAGAATCCTTGCCGCAGGGACAGCGAGACGCGTTGCACCCACCGTCGCCAGGATCTGACACTACGCGTAGCTCTGGCAACGGGCTCCAAACAGCCCCGTTACCAGAGCGACGCATAGCTTCATGTCCTGGCGACGGCAGTGCAACGCGTCTCGCCGTCCCCGCGGCAAGGATTCTGCAAAGACATGCAGATCCCCTGCCGTGATTTGGCGAGATTTGGCAGGCCTAAGTGGAGACCTGCAAGAAACTTGGAGGATGGTTATCCCATTCCTCACACCTTTGCTTCGTCCCCTCTCCTACCTCCCTCATACTCTCTTTTCTTACTGTCTCCTCTTCATGCATGTTACTTCCTCTCTCTTTCTGCCCCCTCACCATTGTCTTTGTTTTTCTGCCTCCTCACCTCATCACTCTTTCTGCCCTCTTAACTCTCCCAGCCTCCTGCCTGCTTCCTCCCCCACCCCATACAGCAGCAGCACCACCACCACCTACCCAGCCATCCACCTGCTTCCTTGCCCCCCACCACAGCAACAGTGGCAGCTCTCCGGGAATCAGAATGGATCTCCCAGCTACAGAGATCAATTCGCCTAAAGGCTGCCAGCTCCAGATTGGGAAACTTCTGGAGATTTGGAGGTGGAGCCTTGGGACAGTGAGGCTTGGGGAGGCAAGCAGCCTCAGCAGGGTATAATGCCATAGACTCAACCCTCCAAAGCAGCCATTTTATCCAGGGAACTGGTATCTGTCACCTGGACAACAGTTGTAATTCTGGGTGATCTCCAGCCCTCACCTGGAGGCTGGCAATGGTAGTTCTTGTGGAGGAAATGGCTGGTTTGGAGGGTGGAGTCTATGGCATTATACTGGTCTGAAGTTCCTCCCCTCCTCAAACTCCACCCTCCCTAGCCTCCACCCTTCAAATATCTAGGAATTTCCCAACCTGGAGTTGGTAACCCTATTTCCTTTCCACCCAACAGCCAATCTACCTTTATCTGCCTCTGTCTTCGGCTTTCCATCTCCACCCCCCTCCCCCACTGTCTCTACCTAGGAAAATTACAGTCTTTCTCCACAGTGGGGACCAAAGCAGCTTACATCAGTCTCCTTTTTATCTGCACAACAACCCTGTGAGGTTGGTTAGGCTGAAAGTATGTGACTGGTCCAAAATCACCCAGTCAGATTTCACTGCAAGATGGGGGTCTGGACCTGGGTCTTGCGGACCTTACTTTGAAGCCTTAACTGCTGCACCACACTGGCTTTCATAGGATGGCTACTGTTGAAGAGTAGCAAGCAGCCAGGCCTAGTTGAGTCATGCAAATTAGGGGCTACAAGTCACCCAGAGGCTGCTGCCTAGGGATGCCAGCCTCCAGGTGGGACCTGGGGATCCCCTGGAATTACTGCTCATCTCCAGACTACAGAGATAATTTCTCATGGAGAAACGGCTGCTTTGGGGAGTGGACACTGTGACATTATACCTAGCTGAGGCCTCTCCCTTCCCCAAACACAACCCTCCTTAGACTCCACCACAAAATCTCCCAGCCTGGCACTGGCAACCCTTGTCAGGCCTGGCCCCAAGACTCCCTCCCTCAAAGGCCAAAATAGTCCTGGACAGGGCCCTGCCCCTCCCCCACCTTTTACTGACAGAGCCAGTTAGAAGCCTCCCCCACCCCCAGAACGTTCTCTCTCACTGTTGATGCCTGGAGAAGATCCCTGCAGAGGCCATTTCAAAAGGTATTGGAGGGAATTCAACCCTCCCCAAGTTTTTTTTTTAACTTTTTGATTTTTCTGCAGAATGAGGGAGTCCCCTGAGTCTGTAGAAAAAGCAGTTTAGGAAGAGTGAGCCCTTTGTTGGCGGAAATAAGTATCGGCACAGAGAAGGAAATTTGGCTTAGTATATACATGCAACGAACATGAAATTAAGCAAACTCCAAAGCACAATGGAAGACAGGAGGGCCTGTCGTGATGTGGTCCATGGGGTTGCAAAGAGTCGGACTCGACTGTGAGACTGAACAACAACACCAATATACATCAACAGACTGATAAAAGTTTTTAAAGAACTCAAACAGAAAAATATGTGACACATCTCTACAGTTTGAGGAAACAAATTCAAAAATATTTCACAATCTTTTTCTTGGGCTCATGATGACATTTTTAGAAAACAAGTTTCAGCAACATGAATTGCTGTGATAGCCAGGATCTTGGGATCTGCGAAGGTCACCACTTGTCCTCCAGATCCTTGTCCATCCTACTTGCTAAAATCATGGAAAGACCACATTATTAGCCACCCTGAGCCTGCCTTGGCAGGAAGGGCAGGGTATAAATTGAACTAATAAATAAATAATGAGTCCTTGAAGTCCATCATGAATCAGTTGCTGATTCCAGGCAAGGTGACTGAGAGAGCAGTGGAGGACCAACTCTAGGTACTCAATAACTCATCTGCACTGGACCCTTTTCAGTCTAGCAGGGCTATGGGATGGAGATGCTGCTGATGGCTTTAGTTGATGACATCTATCTAAATGTAGACAAAGGCAGATCCCTTTGATGCTCCTACTGGATTTGTCTGTAGCCTTTGATAGAGTGGCCCACGTCATCTCACTGAGACATTTGAAGGCATAAGTAGATATCAGGGCATGTGCTTTGGATTGGTTTAAATCATTCCTTATGGACAGGACTAAAAGGGTTGCCACTGGAGACCAGTTCTCATCGGTGTGGGACTTGTCCTGTGGAGTTGCACAGGGTACGGTCCTGTCCCCCATGCTATTCCATCTCTGTAAAACCCCTAGGAGAAATTATAGTTTTGCAATTGGATGTCAACAACATGCTAACATCCAGCTCTATTATCTCTCGATCTAAATCTCCTGGTGATATGACAGAGATCTGGAGTGACTGTGTGGTTAAATGGCTACAGATGAACAAGCTGAACTGAATCCTGACAAGATGGAAGTAATGCTACTTGAAAAGGCTGAGGTCTTGAAGGTCAGTGTGCTTCTCACTGTCAGTGAGGTTCAGCAGACCCCGCTGTCTTGGATAAGACATATTGAGTCCAGAATTACTGGTGGAGAAGCAAGTGGGAAAATAACTTACAGAATGTGCTGCAGTATGCTGATGAATTGACCTTTATTCCAGTGCAGAGAATAACCATGTCAGTAGCAATCTCTGTGCCTTTGTCAGTCTTCACTGTCATATTCTCCTTGAATTGGTTTAAAGTCAGCATAGCCAGATTGGAAACTCTCTCACCTGTTATAGTCAGACAAACAAAACAAAACCTCACACCTCATTGGATCCCTGAGACCATGATACTACTAAGACTCTCATATTTTAAGACACTAGGCCAAAGGCTACCCATTGAGCCTCATTGTTTAAAGAGATATTTTTAACACAACAAAAGTCCTTCCAAGCCCACTGACTTCAATGGACCAAGATAGCTCCAAGTCTGTTTAGGAGAACACTGTAATACTCTGATTATACTGTTTTAAATCTCAGCTTCCACTTCAGCAATGAAGGATAATTATTACTAGTCATCCAAGTTCAAGGGAATATTTTGAAAATATCTTAGTGAGCATACGCGATTAAAGTTCAGAAAGTACAGTGAAGTTGGGAGGGGTTTCCTGTAGCCAAGGGGAGGGCTATAAACAGCACACAGCTCTTGAGAAAACTTTCCGTCAGAATGAACACTGCTCTCTTACTAAGCAATTGGAAATAAAGAGAAAAGCAGGATGAATTAAACTTCCCATTACATCTAACCTCTGCCACAGAAGTCACCTCCCAACAGAATTTTTCTGTATTCTGTTATCATTCCAAAATACAGACACTGCATGTTTCAATTTGAAGTGTCTATATCTCAACTTAAATGATACGCACATGCATTTTTATGCACATCACATTAAAATACAGGCCAGCTGAGCCTCATTCAAATGTATTTTAAGTGACCAGCAATGAAAGTTATACTAAGTATAAACAGTTCAGATGGAGACTGCAATCCTATTTGGTTCATATAGCAGAGTTTGCCCAGTCATAGAAGCATAGTATTGAATTGAGTGAATAAATCTCCCAAGAAATGTATTGCAAAAAAGATAAATTTACATTTATTCAAGTAGATTCCGTTCACATTCAGGTTGCAGGCAAAAGAACAAATAAGCCTAATCTAAAGAGTATTTGCCCTATCACAAATGGCCAGCTTTGGGTTGCCAGACCCCGCCGTGGGTGAGGAAACCCCCACTTTTGCAGGGCATTTCCCTGACAACGACCAGCTGACCAGTGGAGGAAATCCCACCCCCAACTGGACAGAAAGGTGACGTGCTGACACATCCCAGAAGATCCCAGACCAGACACAGGAGCCCTCCCAGCAGTTGCCAGGTAGGACCCCAGGTCAGCTTGTCTGGCATCATGTGTGTGGGACTATGAGGGTATTGTATCTACGGGGAAGGTCATGTAAAGAGAGTGAGAGGACAAAGTGAGAGGAGGGATCAGAGAGCAGCTGCCAGGTTCAGACAGAGGCGTCTCATTCAAGGAGATAACACCTATACACACTTAGAGGGACATAGCGCCCCCCAATGTCCAGGTAGGCTGAGTCACTCCAACACTAAGGACTCTGAAGTCAATGGACTTAGAAGGGTATAACTCTGCTTAGGATAGAGCTGCCAGTCTTATTTCAAGCAACTCTTACAAGCACCTTTGATGGGGTCCAGCCGACAAGCTTAGGCGTTATACTGGACCCAGCACTATTACTAGAGAAGCAAAGTCAATGCATCTGCAAAAAAAGACCATCTACCAGCTTCTTTTAGCCCAGAGGATGGCCCCCTACCTTGACTCAGCTGATCTGGCCAACGTGGATTCATGATACAGTTACCTTGAGGCGAGACTACTGTAAAGCAATCTACGTGGCTCTGCCCTTGAAGACAACTCAGAAACTCCAGTTGGTGTTAGAATGCTGCTGTTACTGTTACTATGAGGCAGTAGGCAAAGCACATATGTCACAGCCATTCTATGGACACGCCATTGGTTACTGATCGGTTTCCAAATTCCAAGGTTCCAGTTATCACTCCAAGCCCTTGATGGCCCACATACCTGCAGGACCATCTCTCCCACTATACTCTGCTGTGATAGCTTTATGCACCCAAGCAAAGCCTTCTCACAGCGCCATCCTGCAAACGGGTAGGCTTAGTAACTACCTGTTCACACGCATTCTCTGTTGTGGCTCAGCCTGACGAGGTCAGGAAGTCTCCTACACTTGCATCATTCCACAGAATGTGGAAAACCATAATCTTCAAGAGGGCATTTTTTAAAAGAGATAAGAAATGTAGTAGAATGAAGCGGTCCAGGAGGGCGCATTTATAACGGAGCAGGGTTGTAGACCACTGCAATCATTATTGCAGGTATTGCCTGTAACTGTGCACTGGTTGCTTATGCTATCGGACTGCAGAAGAAAAAGAGAAGGTTTTTATACCCCACTTCTTTCAACCTTAAGGGGACTCAAAGCAGCTTACAATCTCCTTCCCTTCCTCTCCCCACAATAGGCCCCTTGTGAGGTAGGTGGGGCTGAGAGAGTTCTGAGAGAACTGTGACTGGCCCAAGGTCACCCAGAAGGCTTCATGTGCAGGAGGAGTGGAGAATCAAACCCGGTTCTGCAGATTAGAGTCCACTGCTATTAAACATTACACTATGCTGGCATAGATTGCACTGTTTTACACTGAGACTCAGCAAGAATGGCAGACTATAACAAACATAAAATAAAAAATACAGGAAAATGCCCCGGAAAAGCTCCCTTCAGCTAGGGGACAGTCCAAGATACCCAGCGGAATACTACATATGCATAACAAACCCAGTTAGGTACCTACTCAACAAGATATGTACTCCCTTCTGGATAAGAATCTCCTTCACCTTCTGCCGAACACTAGGGAGGAGTTCTACATCCGCCAATGCAATTTTTGAATGAATAAGTGTGACCTGGAAGCACAAACACCAAGCAAAATATGTTCAGCTTGTGGGGGAAAAATCAGTTTCAGACCCTCCATATTGCATGTATGAAGTGCCATCAAGCTGCAACTGATTTATGGTGACTCCATAAAGTTTTCAAGGCAAGAGATGTTCAGAGGTGGTTTGCCATTGCTTGCCTCTGTGTAGTGATCCTGGTATTCCTTGGTGGTCTCCCATCCAAATACTGACCAGGACTGACCCTGCGTCGCTTCGAAGATCTGACAAGATCCATATTAGCAGCCCTTAATAAAAATACCCATGCATTTATTACAACATAGGAACATGTACATTTCTAGAACTCACAAATCATGCAACTTTTCAGATTAATGCTGGCTCCACCAGTGCATTAATTAAGTTAAATGATAGTGACCAGAGTGGAAAAAGACCTTCTGTTTCTCTGGAGACTATATCCAGCTATCCTCAAGAAACCTATTATTAAGGCAAAAAAAAAAAAATGACATCAGGCAAAGTTGTGGCATCCATCATTATATTTATAGACAAATGCACTGAGGAAAACCATGAGCTATAAGCAGTGAACCAATTCCCATTTTGTGATTTACTACTGAAGGGGTGAGAACAGAAGTTATGAGAACAAAAGGGCATATCTACACTCTCAACAGACTTTGTCCCTTCCCAGCAAACTACTGTTTGGTGAGTGGAGTTAATGGCATCCCAAACAAATGAATGTTCCCAGGATTCTTTGGGGGAAGCTATGACAGTTATACCAGTATAAAATAAACACAGCTCAGTAGTATAGATACTCCTAAAAATACGGCCATTTTAGTTCCT
The DNA here is from genome assembly GCF_001447785.1 of Gekko japonicus. NCBI lineage: Eukaryota > Metazoa > Chordata > Lepidosauria > Squamata > Gekkonidae > Gekko > Gekko japonicus. The sequence goes on from NW_015173674.1 coordinate 108,626, forward strand.
CCTTGGAGAACAAGCGTGAATGTAGGAAGAACAACTACTAATGGGTGGATAGACTGTCATGTAACTTGACCTTTTACCTCTTTGGTGGGATACTCCGTCTTAATCTCTGCTGCCATCTCGACACCAGCTGCACCACCACCCACAACAACTAAGCGAGGAGCTTCCTGAACCTTTCACAATTAAAGAAAGAAGCAAGATTAAAATCACAGCAATGATGCCTAGGACTTTCCTTCATAAATTCACAGAGGCTTATGATAGAGCCAAAGAATTTCAGTCCTCAGCAGCCCAATGTTCACAACTCTCAAAGTCTGAGGAGAAGCAGCTTCCCTGCTAAACGTGTTTCAAGGTGGTAACCCATCCTGCCTTTAAGTGGAGGACTGACACTTAAAGAAAGCAGATTCCCAAGGTGTTTGGGCCAGCCAGTATACCTTCTGTATTTAATAACACATAGACCATCCTTCTGGAGTGATAAAAATTCTCATCCAGACATTATACTTACAATTCAAGTGGTTTTAGGGCCTAGGTATTTATTACATTTGTTCCAAAGAGTTCAGAACAGCATACAGCGTGCCCTCATATTCCATTTTACCTCAAAGCAATCCTGTGAGGTGGCTTAGGCTGAGAAAGAATAACTGGCCTAAAGTCACCCAGTGAGCTTCAGGGCCAATTGCTCCACCATCTTTGGCTCTCTTTTGTAAGCATGACCAATACTTTAAAAGTTACTCGCTTTTGCTGCCCGATGTGATGGAGGAGTCGGGGGGAAGGGTTTGAAGAGGATCACCATATTTTTCATGCTGGTCTTTCCTTCCAGTTGGTTATGTTTATGTTTCATTACCAGCCTGGAGATGTGCTCCAAAACTAAACAAATACAGCAAGCTACCTTCCATTTTTACTGACCCCTTTAAAAAAGGGTATTTTCAGAATTGATCATAGAATGTATGGATGCATTTCACTAGAGGCCACCCTCTCTCAGTTCTTGGCTGAGGAAATTTGAACCCAGAATGTGCAACCACATAATTCCCACAATAAACATTTTAACTCATCCAATTATTATCTCGCAGCAGACATCCCGTGTCCCTTTACTGGACCTATATACATCCACATTCATGATACGAAAGCATAAGCAAAGTAATTCACCTCCTTGACCATGTCCTCATAGGTCTGAATGGCTGACTGCCTGTCAACAATACGGTTAAATTTCCCAGGGAAAGATCCGTCACTCCCTGTGGCAAGGATAAGATGAGAAAAGGAGAGTTCCTAAAAGGAATATTTAAAAAAAGACTCAGAGGCTTGCAATGCAACCCCAACCAGAGTGTACATTCTTCTAAGCCTACTGATTGTAACGGATTTAGAAGAATATAACACTCAGCAATAAAGCACTTTTTCTACAGGAAAGGTGGCTAATACCTTCCTGCACTGATCAGAGCTTTAAATGCTAAAGTGCTGTCTTAATTACTATATGGAGCAGCAATCTGGGTTCATAAAATAAACAAGATTATGGATTGGCTGCTAATACAATTTTTACGTCAGATTTGCAGGATCTCAAAATATGTGGCTGGTACTGCCAGACTGGAACTTGCCCAGCATTCCATTAAATCCAAGAGCCCAGAGATACTGGCATTAAATCTGAAACTTAAAATGATGTTCTCTGAGGGTAATATCTTATTATATTACAAAAAACAAAATAATTTCTCCAGTTCATGGAATCAGGCTATAATAGAAAAACTTTTTTTAATAATCAATGTATTGATTTTAAGACAAACAAACACATAAGAAGACAGGCAATACCTGCAATAATGATTGCAGTGGTCTACAACCCTGCTCCGTTATATATGTTTAGCACTTCGCAATAATCAGATCAGGATTAATAAATTCATTATACATTCACAGTAGTCAAATCTGAATTAATAGGTTAGTTATAACTTCACCATAATATTGTATTGTCCTTATCAAATCTGTGAAACATGTTTTGTTTGAATGCTCATTATATAAAGTGGCTAGAGAGAAATGGATCAAACCACTTATGTGCCAATAAAATGAGCTTTCCTGAGATACGTTAGTTATTACATTTTTAGTATTTTAGTTACTACATTTTAGATACTTTAGTTACTAAATTTCCCTCAATTCTGTCCCAGAAAATTCTTTCTTTAAAGCTAAATTCCTTGTTTGGGCCATATGATTTTGGGCAGCCTGTGACAAGACATCCTCTCTAATGTGATATAGCTTGCTCTCTCTGTCTTGAATTTTTCCTTTCTTCCTCTTATTCCTAGTTGGAATTGATTGATACTATACCCGACTTGTAGGGGGAGAGAGGGAGAGAGAATAACAACTCTGGTTAGGACTGCAGCTGCTCTCTCAAGCAAAGAATGCTTCCACATTACCACCAACTCACTTCACCATCATGCAGCAGTACGTGCTGTTTTTCCAAGTTAATGCTAGCCACTTTGGCTTGCCGGAAACTGTCTCCAAATGTTACAGAATAGGAGATGAAGGTTTTTGGTGCAAACCCTGCAAAATAAAACATTTAAGCAATTAATGGTACCTATTGGGTAAGAATACGGGGAGTTACATGTCAAGAACTGAATACATGTGCAAATTGTATAACACCAACCCAACATTCAGGGTCACAAAGCCACACCTTAACTGAAAAGAATTAGTACGACAGTGGAAGAAGGTGCCAATTATCTGCTTGGATTTCTTAGAGGTTATCTCCCAGGGTCCTGGTTCATGAGAAACTGAGCTGGCCGGCCCCCTTGAGAAGATGGCTGGGGTCTAACAGCCAAGGAATCTTCTCTCTTGTGGCTTTCTGACAATGCTGGTTGCATCACTGCTCCCAAAGCTGCTATTAGCTCTCTACCTTTTCCTCCCTCCTTCCCTTCTGCTCCTCTGCTGTACCACCGCCCCAAGGAGTAAGCACATGAAGTCATTGCCTAGCAACGCCATCACAGGAGGAAGACTGAAGAGGCTTCCCTTTGTTTTCTCATGTGCACCTCTCCTCCCCACCCCCCCACCCACCCCCCGCCCACTGTAAAGCAGAGCAAGGAGCATGTCATCATTCACAGGAGGGGGAGTAGGACGGTATGTACAGGTCAGATGGGAGGGGAATTCTCTCCTTATCTTGCCCTCTCCATTTCTCTCATTCTTCTCTCTTCACACACATAACAGAGAATGAGGTGGAAGAGAACTGAGGTGGCAGAATGGATCACCTCAGACTGCAGACAGAGAAATCACATTTTGGGATGTTGTTCTCTGCAGAATTCCCTGCAAATAGAAACTGCTCATCTTGTTCTCTGACTTCTACTTTTAAAATGAAAAGGTACTTTGAAAGCTGGAATCCACCCCCAGCCATCTACAGTGGTGCGGTCCATTCTAGAGCCTCTGGCTCTGATGCTTTATTGCTGCCTGCTGGTACCTGCTCTAGCCATCACCCTTTAGGAGCCAGATCGGGAAACCACTACCCAGCCCCAGCTTCTGTTCTAGGTCTTGGATTGATGCTGTCCACTTGGAAAGAGAGAAGAATAAATAGTGTGAGATGGTGCTGATACCGATTGGTAAGGGCAGGTTCCTTTCCAGTGAGGTTTGGCCGCATGCCCTTTGAACTGGAGAGAAAAAACTGTGGCCAAGGAGAATTCCAGAATAATGTGGGACTTGTCTGACACAGAAAGGGTCCCCCCCCCCCCAAAAAGACCCTGATTATGGGCAAAGGTACAATTTTAGAGCAGTGAGGCCGATCTGGAAGTGTTCTGACCAGGGGTCATTTCGTAGAAAAAGAGCTAGGGGGACTCATTAGCATAACTCATTAGCATATGCCACACCCCCTGACATCACCGGAAGTGTGTCCTCCCCACAGCCGGCAGCGACCTCCAGCGGGCACCAGCAGGGAGCTCCAGGCCCCGCCCTCCCGCACCTCAGCCGGGGGGATGGTGTCCCCCCGCGTCCCCCCCCCAAATGACCCCTGGTTCTGACCATGCTCAAGCCAAACGTACCTGTATTCCTTTCCAGGGGTGGGCTTTTGGGGGGGGGGGAGTTCTACAAGTCTCAAGTGCAGACAGGTTATGCATAGGTGTCAGAGGCTGTCCTCCATGATCTCACCACAGAGTTCTTCTCCCCAATTCTTGAAAACAGTGTGTATATATATATATATTTAAAATCCCTTAAAAAAATTAATAGAACAGCGCATGGAGAGAGATATTTTAAAACTGTACAGTGTTTTAAAAGCATATGAAGAGTGGACAGTGGAGCCAGTATTTATTTTGTTAGCATGCATGGCTATCATTTAAATCACAAAACTGGGCTTGCAAGGCAGTAACTTCCTCTTTATGCCCTTCCTTCTAAATCAGAGACCTCCAAACATGGCTGCTGAGAGCCCAGTTGTGGATTCATTCAGAAATTCACAAAAGAGCTAGGCTGCTATCTTCTCCCAGCAACACTTTGCTTGGTCCCCCAAGCCACCAGGGAAAATTGGGACAATGGAATTTTGTACCCCCCTCTTCCCCCCATCCTGGCTTGACAGGCCAAGCCTAACAAAGACTAAAACAGTGACCAGATAGGATGATGAAGGAAGATCAAATGTGAAATCACCGCTGTCGATGGAGGCCCGGAGGGCAGCAACATTGTGGTGGAAAGCATCTCTCATATCCACAAGAATAAAAGGGACCCCCCAAGATTTCAGTTGACTGGCAGCGGCAATGCCACCAAAGCCTCCTCCAACGATCAGGACACGAACCGAATCATCCACAGAGAGTTTGGACCCCATCGCAAACCACACAGCTTTTTCAGCAGACTACAGCTGAGGAGGAAAAGGAAAATAACAAATGTTGTTACTTGTTTAACTGGAGAGAAAATGGGAATTATTCACTACCAGCTACTTATTGATTGTTCATACACTACACTGTAATTGAGTAGGTCACAGTCACACCAATCTATCATACTAAGAGCAAGCCTTCCAAAAATAGCAGAGAAATGCCAGGCCCAATCCTTTTCTTCTTGCAGTGCTGCTTACCTGAGTGAATAGACTCAGGTGGGTAGCTGTGTTGGTTTGAAGCAGCAAAACAAAGTCTGAGTCCAGTGGCACCTTTAAGACAAAGTTTTATTCAAGGTATGAGCTTTGGTACGCATGCACACTTCTTCAGATACAGAGAGAAGGGGGGGTGCAACGTGGGAGGGGGCTAAACGTTTTTTGCACTTCCAACCTCTCTGAAAAAGTGTGCCTTGCACACGAAAGCTTATACCTTGAATAAAACTTCGTTGGTCTTAAAGGTGCCGCTGGACTCAAACTTTGTTCTATTGCAGAGAAGTTTGTAAGCCACAAGTATTGCTCCACAAGTCTTTGAAACTGGCACACGAAACTGGGCGGCAGTGCGAGCTCCCATGCCCAAAGGGCTGCTATATATAAAAGGAGATGAACTCCAAAATGTTCGCCTTACCAGAACCGCCAGCTAATGACTCGCCGTTCTCCTCGCCAGCTGGCGGCTGCACAGTAGGAGAACACCACGCGCTTCTTCTTTTTTTAACAGCCTCCTGATAACTGAGGGCAGGCTTGAGCCTATTTATAGTCCTCACCGCCTGCAGCACTGTTGACACTACTTGCTCGCTGCTGACACAGCAACCGAACACTCTAGGGGTTTTACGCCCCGGAAGAAATCGAAAAAGATCATCAGAAAAGTGCAAGGAGCCCGCTTCGCCTCTGCTCTTCGCTGCCACCTGGCGAGGCGTCGTGGAAACATCAGGTTGCCCAAGGGTGGGCCGCAGAGGAGGCTTCTTCTAACGATTCGCTTTCACCATGCAAAGGAGGTTGATATTCGCTCCTTAGCTGACTGCAGTTTCTATTGCATTTATTGCCAAATGTCCGTTGGATTTATTCCCGAATAAAAATGAAAAGGAGTCTTGTAGCACCTTAAAGACTAACACTCACTTCTTGGTCTAAAATGGCAGCCTCAGATTTGCTCATGGCTTTAAAAGGGGAATTAGATTCCTAGAGGACAGGTCCATCAATGGCCAGTAGGCACGGTGAGCATAGGGAACCTCCATATTCAAACGGGTGGTTTTAGCAGGTCTGTAGCTAGGATTTTTCAAGCCAGGGGGGCATTTAAATTTCTTAGGGGGCACTGGCTAATCAAATTAATCCGGGGGAGAAGGCTGTGACACCCTGGGCTTAGATGGGGAGTCAGGGGGCCTTGCCAGCAAGTTGGGGGGGGGGGTCTAACCCTGAGATGCCCCACTGTAGCTACAGCCTGGGTCTTAGTGAGCTTGGAGCCCTGGGTAAATGTCCAGGATGGGGGCCCAGAATCGGTAGTAGATGGATTTATATAAACTGTGGTTAGAAGTAGAGGAACAATTACCACTATACAGTTTCTCCTGGCCAGCCTTACTGCATCTTGGGGGGACAGGGTAAAAGCCAGAGCAATAATTAAGCAAAGAATATGGGATACAGCCCTCCAAGTTGACAGATCATGGGCCTACTCTGTTCCGGTTGTGGGGAACAGTGACTGAAATTATACTCCACCAAATTACCTCTACACATTAGAATTCCTCAGATATTATAGAGCTTTTACCTTGGCCCGTTTTAACCATATCCCATCTGCCTTTCTTGGAGATATGTACATTGTACACATCCCAGATGCACAACGTCTTTGTCCCTATTAGGCTGGAATGGTAGACATAATCAAGCATGTCCTTCTACACTGTCCATTTTACAAAGACATTTGACTACTAAACAGTGTAGTGAGCATGCTAGATCCTGTCTCCAATAAATTTTATTTATGTGAAGTTCTGACCTGTAAGAGTGTTTTCCCACATAAAAATATCAGGCACTGGATAATTATTCTCCCCAGAATTTCTCTGAGGACATATTTCAAACACCTTGCAGGATAGGATCTACTGAAAGCTGGGTCTGTGTGGGAGGAGGAGAATTGCTATATACCTGGATGACAGAGCATGTGGTTTTGAATCTAGGAAGTAGGTTTGCAGTCCTATGTATGGGTACATGGGAATATTTATTAGCATACAATTGCACTGCTACATCACCAGAGAAGAACAGCCACATCATGCCCACCAGAAAGTGTTACTGACTTGATTCCCCATAAAAAAACACCCGCTACCCCAGACACTCTACCAGAGCTTGGCAATGATACATAACCAACCAGTATCTCCATCTTCAACAACCATTCAGGAAACAACTGTGGCGTTGTGGTTTTGCCATTCTTTTGCAATGTGAGTTATTAAAGTGCCTTTACAAATTAAAGAATAAGTAAAGACACTTCAATGCAGAGTAGTTCTGCAAATTCAACTCTCCTAGATCTCAAGAGATGTAGCAAAATAATGAAATGGATCTCAGAATTTTGGACTGGGCTCCTCTACATGCCATCCAGTTTATTATACTAGATTGTTACTTAATATTGCAAAATAGCTTGCCTAACATTAGAAAGGATCAAACTTGACTCCAAGCTTGGTGAACTGATTCTGGATGTCGCACTCCAAAAGCTGATTTGATTTATGGAAAATGCGGAGCATGAGCAGAGGATTTACCAGTGCAGAGTTTCACAGGCCCATTTTCTCATTTAAAATGTGTTCTGATGGTGCATCAGACCATGTGCATGTACCATTAGCATGTCAGTAAGCTACAGTCTATAGGGAAACCATAGTAAAATTCTTATGTTACATGAAGACTATGAACAGTAGAGAGGTAAAAACATTTTAAACAAGGCACGGGGCCATACAGACTCTTCACAGAAGTGTTCTGCATCTCAGGGAGTTCTGGTATTGTTCACCCTAGTGTTAATACACACACGCACAACTGGCACATTTTAAAAACTATGGCCATTTTGGGATGTGGGTAAGCATCTGCTCTCTGGGACATTAGGCATACTTTGTCTACAACCACATTTTCAGTTCTGTAACCAATAGAGGCAGAAGAAGAGGAAGAGGAGGAGGAAATTGGATTTATATCCCACCCTTCACTCGGAGTCTCGGAGCGGCTTACAAACTCCTTTCCCTTCCCCTCCCCACAACAGACACCCTGTGAGGTAGGTGGGGACGAGGGAGCTCTTGTAATGTATTCAATGAGCTGCCTATTGAATGCATAGTGTTGTGAAACATCTAATTGAATTGCCATGTTGAGCTTCGTCCTGGGCTAGGATCCAAATACATCCAATCAGGTTACTAGCCCAGGAACTAACATCCAATCACTTCACAGCAAGCTCCCTGAACGGGAACGCTTGTGATGGTCTTTATTGGAACAACCTCATTGGTTGGTAACTATACAGTGGGCGTGGCTATATTAGTCGGGAATGTTTAAAAGCAGAACAACTGCAATGGAGAAGTTGAACCGTTCTGTTCTGACTATGTGATGTTGATCCGTGTTAGAGTTGTGTTCGAGTTGAAGAATAAAGTTGTGTTCTTGCTGAATCACTCTCTGACTGTTTTGTTAAGCGAGCGACTTAACAGCTCTGGCAGAAACTGTTATTTTCAAGAACACCTCTGACAGAACTATGGCTTGCCCAAGGTCATCCAGCAGCTGCAATCCCAGATTAGAGTCCGCGCACTTAACCACTATACCAAACTGGCTGGTGATAACTAAGCAATTGGTGATGACTAAGCAATTTCAAGCATTCCCTCTCTAGCAGAGATGTCATGAAATCCCTAAAGCAGGGAATTATGATGTAGTTGGTTATGTTGGAAGCAGACAATGTCTAGAAGAAGAGAAGAAGACCCTGCAGAGGGGACCAAGAAGACAATTAGGATAGTGAAGAAGTCAGCACCTTCTCTCCTATTAAGTGTCATTCTTTGTCTGTCTCCAGATTGCTACTGTTAGGGTAATATCCTATCCTACTTCTTCTCAAAAGTTCCACACTTAGTCTCTCTCTCTCTCTCACTAGAAATGTAGTTAGAGGATCCTACCTCTATCGCTCCTCTTTACTATCAAGTATATTAGTTCCTAAATAAACCTTTATCTACACTTTAATCAGATTGTGCACCGTTGTTGTGTTAATTACTCTGCCAACAGGTTAGAGTGTCAGACTAGGACCAGGGAGGCCCCATACTCAGTCTTTGAGTCTCATCTGGGTCCAACATTAAGACAGTCAGACATGGTCTTGTGAGTTTCCTTCTAGGAACTCAGTGCTCAGGCAATATGGGCCTGTTTCAGAGTGGGACCCCGGCATGTAGGGTGAAGGGGTATATGACTTCCCTCCACATGCCATTTTCATGATGTTAAACTGTCCTGGGGGAGTATTGTTTGCCCAATGGGGAAATCTTCATGTACTCCATCATGAACAAGTTGAGTCAAGAGGCAAATAGGAGCCTTTCCCCAGGTCATGAAATTGGCGTAGGGGGAGGTTGTTGTAAGAGCAGGACAATGTATACCACTGAAATCCTTGCAGGAAGCAGGGGTCATTTCCTGCAGGAGCGCACAGGAGCAGAGTTCTGGCAGTAAAGAACCCAGGGGGTGGGCACATGCAACAAGCCTCACCCCCTGCTCCCAGCAGCCCTCAGTCAGAGCAAGAAGCAGCCAGGTAAGTTGCAGAGCTCCCCCCAGCCCCAAGGTCCAAAACAGTCCAGTGGCACCTTTAAGACCAAGTTTTATTCAGGTACAAGCTCTCCCTCCTCTGCGAGGACAGATTCCCCCCCTCATTAGCTAGCAATCCAAAAGAGTCCAGTGGAGCCTGAGCGGTGGGTGTTGCCTTCTGACAAACTTCCAGTGATGTCAGGGAGTGTGGCATATGCAAATGAATTATGCTAATGAGCTTTGCTAATGAGCTCCTGCACCTTTTTCTATTAAATGACCCCTGGCAGGAAGGCTGGGATAAAAATACAATAGGAGCACATGACTTTGATGCATGTTTTACCGAAGTTCTACTTTAAGTCCTACTTTGTTCAATTGAACTTTCTTTGAAGTGTGCACAGGACTGTGGCCGTCCATTTACACTGAAATCGGTAGGGTTTACTTCCAAGAAAACAGGGAAATAATCCAGCGACATGTCTCTAAAGTGGTGTAACCTTCTTTGTCTCTTTTGCTGCTATGATGCAGAGGCTGATTATGGCTTCCCCTCTACCTAATTTTGCAGGGCAATCATAAGACCACTTTGCTGGGAGAAAGCCCCTTTAAATCAACCTGGGTAGCATCTTGAAAAGACCTGCCAAGGACTGTTCTCATAATAGTTGCTGAAGCAAAGGCAAGAGTGAAATCATACAGTGCAGCCACATAGATTACATAAATCTAATTTTAACTTGTCTGCTTTATTTGCCATGAGAAATAAATTGATCTTCTGGATCCAGATGCCATCTCCAAACAGGTAGTGAATATTTTTTCCAATGAGTTTATTAAAAGACACACACACACACACCAGTATCTCTTTCAAACACTTGGAAAAAGCAAGATCCTGTCTCCTCACAGCAAATGTTGAAAGCCAGTGAATTTCAAGCCTGGACCCAAATCAATGGGGAAGCTTGGCCAGCATAAAAAAACCTGAGTCCAAACATAACAGCTGAACTAAAAGAAAGTGTTATGAAAGGAAGAGGAAGTCTAGAGGAGCAAACGACCAGCAGATGGAAAGGAACACAGAATGCAGCAGCCAGTGTGGTCAAATTAGCTGTTTTTCCTGTGCTGAGTACAGGTGTGTTTTTCATGCTTTACCAATATCGTTGCATACCTCCTTGTTTGGATGTTATTTTCTGCCTGCAGTCTGCAAACAGGGCCCCTCAGTAACAGCCGGTTGGCTTCCAGGCTGTGCTAGTTTTATTTCCACAGACTGGGTAAGCAAAGATATGTATTTAGTTCTCAGAGGGATGGTCATCATTCATATTGGGTTCAATATTTCATATGCTGAGAACATTCCTAAACTGTCCAGCTGCTAGAAAGTTGTTATCCCCCTTTTCCCTGAGCTGCCAATTGCCCACGACAGATCGAGGTGTCAAAAACACAGAGAAATGAAGGCGCTCTCAGAACACCCCAGCTCAGCTCAGCAGGGGAGGAAGTGGAAGTATTCCCTTCCCTTCAGCAAAAACCTCTGATCCTTGCCAGGACTTCAGTTTCACTCCTTCCTGAGGCCATTCACCACCTCCAAGGCTAGTTGTTAACAATATGGTGCTATGTTTATAATAAACACAGTTTCTCAGAGGTTCTCCTGTATAGTCCTACCACCATCAACAATAATCAAATATAGCTAAACAGGCAGTGCTAATATAAAAATATACTATATTTTAATTATGCATAGGAAATATTAAAATCACAATAAAAACCACACAAACCACATAAAAACCACAATAAAATCACAATAAAAAACAATAAAAATCACAATAAAACCACATTATCTATGCTTCTGTATATAAGCATACCTAATATTAGGATATCTAATATCAGGACAAATGTCAAAATATATAAATACAGGTTAAAAGGTACAAAACGTATCCAAAATGCAAGAATCAAACATGTTTCAGGTAAAAACCCTTCCTCAGTGGTAAAATACAAGCTAAACATCGCTATATTTCAAACTCATCATGTACAGAATGGACCTAAAAACCAACAATTATCAAATACCGTGTAGACCTAAAATGGTAGAGAAAAAAGAGAGAACATCAAATCACCTCTACAACTGTCAATCAACTAAAAAAATTTCTAATGTAAGGAAATTATTAATATTTTGAAATAAATGAAATCCAAATAACCACCTTACACAGAGATGTTCACCAATGGAGTAAGTGGGAATAAATATTCTCACTCATCCAGGTTTGTTTTATTTCATATGCCCACAGATCTAAAAACATAAATGAATGACTAAACAAGTATAAACTCAAAAGCTGCAAAATTTTAGAAAGAAGATATAAGTTAATGTAAAATACCTGAATTCTGCAATATTTTACCTGTTTAGGCCCAATCTGCAATATTCAAAATCCAACTAGAGTGCTCAGCTACAATTTAAAAAGAATCAGTGCTATGGTAGTCCACACCCCTGTATATATAGGCACTGTGGGGGTAGAGAAAATATGATGCAACAGAGGAGAAAAAATGATGACTCAGATGACTCAGCAACACCTGGAAGAAGAAAATGACATCAGCTTATCTGCACTCCTCATTTCAAAAAGCAGCCAAATACTTTAGACGAACAGGCAATTGACCTTTTGGCACTAGAGTATCCAATGTAAAAATCCAGAAGGATTCCCTTTTCTTCAAAAGTCAACCTTGTTGTGAAGAGTGCCCTTGGCAGCTTTTCTAATACACAGAATGTAAGGTCTTTATCAGAAAGTCCCAAGGACATGAAGTGATTCACAAGTGGAGCGACCTTCACTGCCTAATGCAGCTTCTGTGTTTGGATAGTCACCTTTAAAAAATTTGCCCTTTTCTCAGATGTTAAGAATTAGAAGAAACTGCAGCCAGGATATAGGCTTTTATAGACAAGCCAATATCCTTATGCAGCAACTAAAGGATAGAAGATATTCTTCTAAAATCTTAAACAAGCCTTTTATAAAGCCGAGACCACACTGAGGGAATCCTTATTGACACCTAGGATCTGTACTAACTACACAGACAGGATGATTATTCCCTAAACTTATGATGGCACTTATGCTGGAATGAGGAATATAATTGAGAAGCGTTGTTACCTTTTGTCTGGTATCCCCAGTTGTAGATCAAAACCTCTATTTACTTTTAAGAGGGCTAAAAACCTTAAAGATATGTTGGTCAGGAGCACGCATAGGGAGCACACTTCAGACAATACCCTGACAGGAGTGGGGCACCGTCCAAAAGGTTACTTTCCATGTGGCAATTGCTCTGTTTGTGATCTTTGCCTTAAAACCAATGTATTCCATAATTCTTCAGTGACCAAAAGTTACTATATAAGATCTTTTGTCAATTGTAACTTTAGAGGGGTCATTTATTGTACATAGTTTCCATGTAACTTGTTGCACATAGTGATGATAACAAGGCCGGTTAAAGTCAGAATATCCAAACACAGAAGCTGCATTAGACAGTGAAGGTTGCCGGCGCCACTTGTGAATCACTTCATTAGGGGGTACCTGGAGGACATCTTCTCTCCCAGCACCACCCTCTGTCCCTGACCATGGAGAAATGAGCTAAGCCATTGAAGGGCCACCCCATGGACTCCTACATTATTGAGGTGGTGGAAGGTCATAATCAACCATGTTGAACACTTTCGTATGATCCAATAATAGCAGCAGCGCCGACCCACCTCAGTCCAGTGGTCTGCAGACATTGTCTGTCAGGGCAAACAACACCGTCTCCGTCTTGTGTCCAGGGCAGAAGCCGGACTGGAATGAGTCCAATGCTGATGTGTCATCCAGAGAACCCTGGAACTGCTAAGCTACCGCTCTCTCAATTACCTTAACCAGGAACGATAAATTCAATACTGGGTGGTAATCGGCTGGAAGGATCCAAAGTTGTTGTGTTTTTTAAAACAGCAGTACAACCACAGCCTCCTTAAGACCCTCTGGATAGACCCCTATTTCCTGGGATTGGTTGACAATATCCACCAATGGACCCCATATCCTCTCATCACCAGCTTTCACTAGCCACAAGGGGCATGGGTCTAGAAGGCACATGGTTGGTCTGACAGCACCCAGGATCCTATAATCCTACCACCATTACTAATGAAAGATACTTGTAGGGTTATCACCAAAATAGGTCCACTGGAAAATGGAGGATGTTTTCTTGACAGTTCAGTTTTCTTACTACCACAATAACAATGCAGGCATAAGCAAAGTTAGACCCTTCTCAGCCCATTGACTTCAATGGACTTTGTTGTTGTTCAGTCGCACAGTCGAGTCCGACTCTTCGCGACCCCATGGACCAGATCATGCCAGGACTGTCTTCCCGTTGTGCTCCGGAGTTTGCTCAATTTCATGTTCGTTGCATCTATAACACTGTCTAACCATCTCATCCTTTGCCGTCCCCGTCTTCTTTGACCTTCAATCTTTCCCAGCATCAGGATCTTCTCCAGTGAGTGCTCCCTTCTCATTTGGTGGCCAAAGAATTGAGCTTTAGTTTCAGTATGTGGCCTTCCAGGGAACAGTCAGGGTTGATTTCTTTTAGGATTGACGTGGACTTACAGGGTATAATAAAAGAACTCACTCATTAGCCACAGTGGCAAAATACTGTCCACCATGTTGATAGATTCAGGTGAGTAGCTTTGGTAGCCTGAAGGAGCAGAACAAAGTTCAAGTCCAGTGCCACTTAAAGGTGCCACTGGACTCGAACTTCATGCTGTCTACCATGTTGCTTCCGTAGGCCATAAGATACTGCTAATTCTCTGTCGTGTACCCAGGTTGAGATAAAAAGTACTAGCTATCCTTTGCACTAAGAAACAATAGTACTGAAAAAGACCTTCAAGCTTAGCATTTGTCTTCCCAGGATGATAAAGTTATTCTTAACTGTTTTCCAGCAGCAATTTAACACCAGACTACCACCGGTCAAGTCTGAATGTGAGGAGGATGTTTTAGCAGAAAATCAGCAGCCCCATGCCCCTGAGGACTTCAATCAAGCCTAAGGTATGAGTTGATGAGGAACCACCATGCTAGCCCTTTTCTTTGGTATTGAAAACCCACATTTGCTCATTTATTCCTGGGAATGCAAACAGTGTTCCTCTTTGTGTCTTCCCTGTCGTTATCCATTTCTAAAAGGAGTTTTTGGTCCTTTCACTGTAACAGGAGTGTAACATTTCCAGGTCTGAGTTGAGCTTTATGGTATACTGTCTACTCCTGAGACACGGTCACTGATGCTGGGTAGCCCCACTTCTGTACATCACCTGTTCACCCCAGCTCTAACCCCCCCCTCGCTATCTGCCCTGTTCAGATCTTGGAGAAATCCCTTGTCAATTCCACCTCAACATGAGGGGGCTTTCCTCCCCTTCAATTCAAAGGCCTGCTTATGTGAGAGAAATAAAGCTAGCCTCATTGCAGCCTGGTCAGTTTCTCTTTTATGATACTATGCCCCTTGGTGCTTGTGTGCACCTGTCAGGTTCAACAGCATGCAAATCTCCACACACGTTTCCAGGGAATCGTTATGCTTTATTAGACTACAGGTCTGTTGCCATGATCTACAGGTATATTGTTAGGAATGACAATGGGGGCTGATGCATCACTACATATACTATGAGGCTGCAATGTGTCAAGCAAATGAAATTCAAGCGCGCGAGTGGGAATTCTCCCGGCGGGAGGTTACATAATGAACGGGAGGCTCTCCGTGCACCATGAGAGCAGAAATATTCACACCGGCAGTGGAACGCAAGCCCTCCATCCTCCTCAAGGTTATTCAGATAACCCCATCTGGCAGCGCCAGTTCGCATGGTCTCAAGAGCGCTTCCCGTTAGCTGTTTACAGCAAGCGAGCTAAGCAAGCATGCACACTTGCGCCGCAGTCAGGAAGGAACAAACACAAGTGAAACATGGAAGCTAGCTGACAGCACCCAGGCAGCTAAGCCAGTATGCTTGGCACTCCTTTGGCCACACGGTAGCCCCAGCCATGTGAATTACCCACTCCTTCCTCCACTCAGCAAAGTGGCTGGAGTCTGCTGGTTTGTGATCCAGAGGCTCAAATCCCTTCTGTCAGGCTGGGCTCCTACTTAGTGCTGGTGGCCAAGTCCAGTGCATTGTAATCTGAGTGTCATTTGCTCCTCAAACTGCCCATCACAGGCTTTTGATTGGAAGGTGAGGGGAACTTGCCTGGATGGATGACTTGCTAACAGAGTGGGAATGCATCGGGGACGTTAAGGACAACTAGAGGCCTTGATCCTTCCTATCCCACTGATGGAAAGAAAGATGAGTGGTCTGTAGGGCAGCCGGATTGGAATTTAGCCACACCTCCAGGATCAGTTCAGTCAAAGAGATATAGGAGAGTCCTTGAAATCCCAAGCAAAGGAGCCAAGGCCTCTGGCAAGGAAAAAAGGGACTGAGAATCCTACGGGATGTGAACTTCACAGATTCTGCTGGGTCTTCAGCCATACCACACATGAAAGCTCTGCTTTTGGCTAGACTGGATTGAGGAATGGCACTGTCCTTTCATTAAAAAAAGACTTTTTCATTATCTTGACAGACATTTTGATTCATCCATTCCCGGTGCTGGCCTGTCTCACCTTCTTTCCAAGGGAAAAAATTATTTTGTTTATTTTTCTGACTGCACCTTGCGCAAATCGGCAAGTTCTAAGGCAGAGAGGCTCTCTTCTGAACAACACTGCAGAGCAGAAATGTATCTTTCCTCCCCCCACCTCCTCCCCCCGCACACAACCACGAGCCTGCAGTGGCATCAGGAGAACCCACTGACTCTAAAAGAAAACCGGTTACAAGCTACAAATCGTCCCAGGACCTGCGCCTGCCAGCTTCCTTGTGCCTCAGCACTGGCTGACAGAAACTATCTTTTGGTGTCCCTTCCAAATACTGAGGCGGCTTAGCTTCCGAGGTCAGGCTGTTCCACGCTGCCTTCCTAACAGCTACACAGGAAATATAAATCCAACAGGTAAAGCTTTCCCCGGCGGTGCTCATATTTGAAATTTTTGTTGACTGTGGAATCTGGCCAATCTCACTTTTCATTTCCTTGAATGCTGGATTCCACAGGGATCCAGAAGCCTTCTGAGGCAACAAGCATTAACTTCTAGGTGAAAGAGAGGCACTCTGTGATAGGCCTGCTCAGCTGACATCCTACCAATCTGAACACCATCCACCTGCCCCTTCAGGGGTTGTTTGTGCTCATATATGGCTTCATGGAACATAAACTGTGCAGGCCTGTCCATACGCTTATCTCTTTTGCCATTATCTCAGATTGCCATTTGTATCACAAGTGCAAGCTTAAACAGTATGTACTTAAAACTGCTTGTTTTAAGGTACCATCTACTTTCTTGTACCACCCAGGGCAAGACTCTGTTCTGTAAATGGAAATTTCCCTTTTACCTCAGCACCTCAACCCCCATCTTTAAAAAGGGTTCCAGAGGACATCCGGGAAATTACAGGCCAGTCAGTCTGATGTCAATACCAGGTAAGTTGGTAGAAACCGTTATTAAGGAAAGAATTAAAAGGCACATTGATGAACAAAAACTATTGAGGAAGACTTAGCATGGGTTCTATAAGGGAAGATCTTGTCTCACTAAACTGTTAGTGTTCTTTGAGCGGGTGAACAAACATGTGGACAAGGGGGACCCAATCGATGTTGTTTACCTTGACTTCCAGAAAGCTTTTGATAAAGTTCCTCATCAAAGACTCCTAAGTTAGTTCAAAAATCATGGGATAAAAGGACAAGCTCTCTTGTGGATCAAAAACTGGCTAATAGGAAACAGAGAGGGAGTATAAATGGACAATTTTCTCAGTGGAGGGTGGTAAGCAGTACTGGGTCCATTAGATGCTGTAGATTTTCAGGGTTGTATGGCCATGGTCTTGGCATTGTAGAACCTGACGTTTCACCAGCAGCTGTGACTGGCATCCTCAGAAGTATAACACAGAAAGATGGAGTACTCTCTGTGTCAATGTGAGAAGAAAAATGGCAGGCAGGTGTACAGAGATTAGCCCACCCAGGCCAGTCCAGGGATGAGAGGGAATCCTGTACTTTTCAGTACATTAAACAACAAACCACGAGATGGTCTATACCCTCTCTGGTTTCAGAAAAATTCACCACCAGAATCTCTCTTCAATAGTCCCTGCTTTTCCTAAGGGAGAGATTCAGCCCTTAGTTAGCATCGGGGATTTAACACAGTAGCAACTCTATCCAGAGATGCACACTCCTACCAAGGTAGCTTAAGTGGTCGGGGTTAGCCACAAGATCTAGCCTTGGAGTTCGAGTTACAACATCAGAGACAAATTAGCAATAAGAAGGATCTTTATTCAGTACAGAGTTTAGCATAGACTACCAGAGATTACAAAAATAACAAAGGCTAGGGCTGTTTGCCTTAACTAAACATTAATGATTCATAGTTACCAAGTCAGAACATCCACAGTCCAGGATAGTTCAAGGGATTTTGAAGGGAAATCCCATCTTTGCAGAACCTTGTGCTCCAGTTCACAAAGCAACTCTTTGTCTCTCAAGAGGCAGCATTTCAGGTGCAATAAAACAGACAATGACAAGAGGAGGAAGGGAGAGCAAGAGAGCTCACTCCCATGTCATAACCCACAGCCAACAACGGAGTACACACTTCTTTAGAAAGGTTATACTTTTATTGAAGAGCCATAGATGCATTAACATAGTCACTGTTAAGAATAGCAGTTGCCTATTGAACCTAATGAGATATAGGGCATTATTTGGCATGAAAGTGTGAAAGAATGTGGGTTTATGGCATGGCTATTGAGGCCAGGTGGCCTCACCATTTGGCTTGCAACAGGAAACAAGACACAGCATGTTATCAAAAGACATCACAGGAGAAGGCATGTGAATATAGAAGCAATATTTCTATATAGCAGGTAATTTAGATCTACTCAGGAAGGTGGGGTAGGGCTGTGTCATTATCTTGTAGGTGTTTCCCACGCTGTGACATGCTAATGAAGGAGCTTTCCTGTGGAGGTTCTTTTGCATATGGATTGGCTGTTGTTCTAATCTTTAGTGCTGTTGTGAGATGTAGAGCATTTTGTGTTTTTCAGGACTGGAAAACATGCCCTATTTATTTTTAAACTCCCTTCCTTCCTGTTGAAATTGTGTTTATGAATTTCAATGGCTTCCCTGTGTAATCTGACATGGTAATTGGATGTGTCTTGGAATACTGGATGTGTCTTGGAATAAGATACGGAATGTGTCTCAGTGTCTTGGAATAAGATACTGAGTCCTGTTTGAGTTAGGCTATGTTCAGTCACTGCTGATTTTTCAGGCTGGCCCAGTCTGCAGTGTCTTTCATGTTCTTTTATTCTTGTCTGAATGCTACATTGTGTGGTCTCGATGTAAACCTGTCCACAACTGCAGGGTATGTGTTATACTCCTGCAGAAGTGAGGGAGTCTCTTCTGTCTTTTGCCAGTCGTAGCATCTGTTGTATTTTTCTGGTGGGTCTGAATACTGTTTGTAGGTTGTGTTTTTTCATAAGTTTTCCCATCTGATCAGTGATTCCTTTGATATATGGCAAAAACACTTTTCCTGTGAGAGACTGTTTTTCCTCAGTTGTTTGTTTTACCTTTGGTTTAATTGCTCTTCTGATTTCATTCTTGGAGTAGCCATTTGCTTGAAGTGCGTGGTTTAGGTTATTTAGTTCATTGTTGAGAAAGTGTGGTTCATATATCCGTATTGCACAGTCTACTAATGTTTTGATTACGCGTCTTTTTGCTGAGGGTGGTGGAGTTTTTGTTTAAATAACGATTCGTGTGAGTTGGTTTTCTATAGACCTTGTGGCCTAATTGAAGGTTAGCTTTGCGGATGACCATGATATCTAGAAGTTTCTTTTTCCATGATGAATTGTACGTTTGGGTGGATGTTGTTGAGGTGGTCTAAAAACTCCATCAATTCTACCTCTCCATGGGTCCAAATGATAAAGGTATCATCTAGGTACCAGAACCAGACTGTAGGCTTGTGGGCTGCAAATTCTAAAGCTGTTTTTTCAAAATGTTCCATGTAGAAGTTTGCTATAACTGGGCTGGGTTTCCCATGGCAACCCCATTCATCTGTTCATAGAATTCATATCCCATTGGAAGTAACTGGTTGTCAAAAAATGGTGGAATAAGGCTGTTATGTCCTCCAGAAAAATCTGATTAACAAGTGTGAGTGTGTCTTTTACTGGAACCTTGGTAAAAAGAGATGCCCCATCAAAACTGACGAGTATGTCCTGTGGGTTGAGTTTCAGAGGACTGATTTTGTTGATGAAATGTGTTGAATCTTGTATGTATGTTGTGCTTTTTCCGATGTGGTTCTGTAGAAGACTGGGTCCCAATGCTTTTTACCTTGTTTATTAATTATTTGGAGTTGGGAGTAAGCAGTGAAGTGGCTAAATTTTGCAGATGATGCTAAATTGTTCAGGGTGGTGAGAAGCAGGGAGGATTGTGAGGTACTCGAAAGGGATCTGTTGAGGATGGGCAAGTGGGTGTCAATGCAGCAAATGCGGTTCAGTGTGGCCAAGTGCAAAGTGATGCACATTGGGGCAAAAAAACCTAACAATGAATACACGTTGATGGGGTCCAAACTGCCGGAGACTGACCAAGAGAGAGGTCTTGGAGTCATGGTAGATAACTCACTGAAAATGTTGAGACAGTGTGTGACTGCAATAAAAAGGGCCAATGCTATGCTGGGGATTATTAGGAAGAGAACTGAAAACAAATCAGCTAGTATTATAATGCCCCTGTATAAATTGTTCATATGACCGCATTTGGAATATTGTGTGCAATTCTGGTCACCACACCTCAGAAAGGATATTATAGCTTTGGAAAAAGTGCAGAAAAGGGCAACTGGAATGATAAAAGGGTTGGAACACTTTCCCTATGAAGAAAGGCTGAAGCACTTGTGGCTCTTTACCTTGGAGAAACGACGGATGAGGGGTGACATGATAGAGGTTTAAGATTATGCATGGGATAGAGCAGGTTGAGAAAGAAGTACTTTTAATCCTTTCTCACAATACAAGAACTCATGGGCACTCAATGAAATTGCTGAGCAGTTGGGTTAGAACGGATAAAAGGAAGTTCTTCTTTACCCAAAGAGTGATTAACACATAGAATTCACTGGCACAGGAGGTGGTGGCAGCTATAAGCATGGCTAAACATGTACTTAGTGAATCCTTTACCTCCCTACGGTTTCAATCAATGCCAAAAGCAATTTTGGAGGGCCGATTCGATCGAACTCCATTGGCCCATCGTCTATGTATTTGTGGTTCCCACAAACTTGAGGATTTACCTCACTACATTATCTTTTGCCCATTGTATTCTAGTCCGAGGGCTAAAATTTTAGCAGGAAGGGGCATCATTTAGGATACTGTATTAAATTAGTCATATTTTGTTACTGATCTCTGGTATTTTTGTATATTCTGACTTTTAACCTATAGCTTGTTCACAATTTGTGTTTTGTAATTTTGTAACAGCCAATGGCTAATGACAATAAACTAAACTGAACTGAACTGTACAAGCATGGATGGCTTCAAGAGGGAATTGGATAAACATATGGAGCAGAGATCTATCAGTGGCTATTAGACACAAGGTATAGATAGGAACTCTCAGTCTGGGGCAAGTGATGCTCTGTATTCTTGGTGTGTGGGCAACAGTGGGAGGGCTCCTAGTGTCCTGGCCCCACTGCTGGACCTCCTGATGGCACCTGGTGTTTTTGGCCACCGTGTGACTGAGTGTTGGACTGAATGGGCTGCTGGCCTGATCCAACATTGGCTTCTCTTATGTTCTTATGCTGAGGTGGAGAAAGGGAGGGATGGTTATTTTCTTGCTGTGCTCCCTAGCTGGCACAAGAGGGCAGTGTTCTTCAGTTTTTAAAAACCGCACAGGATACAAAATCAAGAACAAAATCTGTGCAGTACCCTTTATGAAGATCAACCAGTTTGGCACAAAGCACTATGCAAGGTTTCAGGCTCACCAGAGCGCTTCATGAGGGAGGATGTTATGAAGTTTTAAAAGACAGAATGGTAGAAGGCAGATTTCTCAGATCTGAGTGCTCATGTCATGGTAAATGTTAGTCTTTAAGTTGCCACATCACGCCTTTTGGTTACAGACTACACCACTACCCCTCTGGAATCTGATCCCGATTTTTGGCATCCTAAACATATTTTGCTTCCTGATTGCCTAAAAAAAATGGGATTTTGTTGGGGGGGGGTGTGTCTCTGTCATCATAGTGGCTATCCAGCAACTTGTCAGAACTATTCCTAGTTGTTTTTTACCTAGGCTAAGGAAAGTTGCAGCTGTGATTCAGGGTTTTCTTTCCAGCTCGGTTAATGGTTTATTTTAAATTTGCATATATTTAATACACTGGGATAATGGCTTCTGTAAACCTGTTTTTTTAAAAACCTGTATTGCTTCGAAATGAAAATGGAGACTCACATAACTATCTCCAGGAAAAAAAATCCTACACATACAAAATTTGTTATGAGGAGGAGGAGAGTTGGTTTTATAACCCACCCTTCACTACCTGAAAGAGTCTTGGAGTGGCTTACAATCACCTTCCCTTCCTCTCCCCACAACAGATACCCTGTGAGGCAGGTGGGGCTGAGAGAGCTCTGAGAGAGCAGTGATTGACCCAAGGTCACCCAGCAGGATTCATGTGGAGGAGCGGGGAACTGAACCCAGATTAGAATCCGGTGCTCTTAACCACTACCTCAAACTGGTTAAGAGAGTGTTCTAACCTTGTCTTTTCCCTCACATGCCTGTTTTGTGTGTGCGTAGAACTATTTTTTTTGTGGGAAAGCATTCAGTCATGTCATTGTGCACCTGCAGTCTAAAGTGGTACAATCAAGAAACAGTTCTGCAACCTTGGGTTGCCAACTCCATGCTGGAGAATTCTTGAGTATTTGGGGATGGAGCCTGGGGATGTAGTTCAAATGGAAAAGGTTGCATTTCAATGGGTTGTTCTTCTACCATTGTGTTTTCTCCTGTTTTATTTTACTGAGAGTTGGTATGTGAAAACTGAGCCAGTGTGGTGTGATGGTTAGAGTGGTGGAATAGGATCCGGGCAGCTCGGGTTCACATCCCCACTCCGCCGTGCAAGTCTGCTGAGTCCCACTGGGCCCCGCCACTCTCTCGCAGCCTACTCTACCTCGCAGAGCTGTTGTTGTGATGTGAGGATAAAATGGAGGAGGGGAGAATAATGTTGCTAACTGTTTTGGGTCCCCATTAGGGAGAAAAAGTGGGGCAGAAATATCTAAATGAACAAATGTACCAGTTTTGTTCATGCGATAGTGATATTTAATTCCTTCATCAACAGAGGGTGAAGGTATCATCACATCTGCTACCTTTTATCTCCAGACTATCGCACATGGGCAGATTTCTAAGGCAGAAGGAATACACGGTTGGGATTCTGATTCCCCCTTCTGAGCATTCTGTTCTGTTGATATGTCCCTTCATCCTTGGCTGAAGAGGGATCATTTGTGAAAGCAGCGGTGGAAGGAAACCCAGATCCTGGGAAACCGATATCCCATAATCAATAATGCATGGGATGGTGGGGGGGGGAGTGTGGAAGACAGTTGGAGGAACAACACAGACAAAGGTTGTTCCATGCTATTGTGTAAATCCTCCCTGGTAGTGAGAGTGACATTAAAGATATGCACACAAAAACTTATAACTTGAATAAAGCTTCGTTGGTCTGAAAGGTGCCACTGGGCTCAAACTTTGTTCTGCTGCTTCAGACCAGCACGGCTCCCCCACCTGAATCTATTATATCAGTAGATTTATCTTATATCCCACCTTTCTCCCCATTGGGGATCCAAAGTGGTTTACCTTGCTCTTCTCTGCTCCATTTCATCCTGCGAGGTAGATTAGGTTGAGAGTGTGGAGTGGCCCAAGGTCATCCAGCAAGCTTCCATGATCCACTGAAGATTCAAACCTCGGTCTCCCAGATCGTAGTCCCATGCCCCAACGACGGAACAACGTGGCCTCCCTGTAAAACAGGAGGGAAGGAAGCAACCCAGAAGATCCATGTCGAGTACTGAGAACAGTTCAGAGGTAGCTTGCACATTGCTGAGTTCGCAAGCGCTCTCTCCTCCTCTGGGGCCAGGCAGACTGGATGATGTACACACCACACAAATGAAATTATCTCTTTGTGGACATTTACATCCCCCCCCCATGGTCTCCCTTGGAGCCTATGCCTGTTGACTGGGCAATGGGTGGTGTCTTCCACCCCTTTGAGCATGTTCTCTGTGTCTTTACAAATACCTCACTTAAGGTCAGCGGGCTTTGAGAGGCGCTCTGTAATGTGTCATGACAGAGGGAGATTGACAACTGGAGAATGGAGGAATTCCCCTTTGAGAAAGGGATAGAAGAAGAAAGAGTAGAAGTGTTGAGTTTCCATTGACTGAAGAGAGGTTTATGCATGCCTTCCTTCGAACACAGCCTCCATGCCTTTTTTCCAGGGAAATCCAAGAGCCGTATATTCCGCTCCCTGGTCCAAAGCAGGCTTACGTGCTTCAGCATCACCTTTTGCCTGAATGTGTATCAGGAGACTTGTTTTCCCTCTAAACTAGCCCCTTCCAATGTAAGTTTTCTTGTTATGCTGACATTTTACTGCTTGCTTATTTTGGTAAATTGCAGGGTTACATTTAGAAGCTATTAATAGTATGGGGTGGCAGACGGAGGTGGAGAAAGTGAGAGGAGGACAAACTGGCTGCTGTTTCTCTTCTGTGTCCAGCTAATTTTGCATCCAAGTTCATCAAAAGGCAGTCTAACAAAATAGGATATTCATAGAGCTGAGTGAAATCCACAGTGATTGTATCATATGGCGAGAATTACAGTATTGGGGGGGTGCTGGATTCTGTTTTCAAATACAAAGCTCTCTGATGTGAATCTGCAAAGTATTTGCTACTCATTTTCTATTACGAATCCAAACAACCAAAATTTAAAAATGCCCCCCAAATCCTACTTAAACATCTTACCTTCTAATGGGAAACTTGATGGTTCTGCACCTATTTTTACATCATCTACGTAACAGCCTTCTTTGTGCTGGTCTTTAATTGTAATAAATCATTCAATCATTCACCTACCAGTAGGGCAGTAAAATGGAACTACCCAGAGACAAGGGAGGGGTGTCTGCACACTCGGACTCCGTGCCCATTAAGGCAGAAAAATATTGATTTGCAAACTAAGACCCTCTCCCAACAATTCTATGGGGTGAGAATCCTCATTGCCCTATAGGAGCCGTGGAATGTTGAGGGCAGTTGGATGTTGGTTAAGGAGGGGGTGAGAAGGAAAACAAAGTGGGGGAGGGGCTGGCCCGTAGCTAACATGGGGCTCCCGGGGCTCGGCCCCCTAGTGTTTCTTCTAGGCCCCCTCCCTCCTGGGCTGCCCCCAAACTTACCACCTGCACTATACTTACATTTAATTAGCTGGTAGGCCCCCTCCCAAAGAATTCCCTAACTACGGGGCTGGGGAGGGGGGGATTGACCTGAATGAGCCCATAATGGTTGTATCTTGAAGCATCGGACCTCTCAGGTTCAGGACTAGATGAGCTGCTGTCTTCTCACTTCGCTCCAAATCTCAGAAGTTTAAGTAACCACTAGACTGCTTGTGTTCCTCAGTGTCCCCCCCATCAATTCCTCACGACGATGCAAGGTTTGTTCACTTGTAAAGATTTCTTGTGTCATGCCAGAGGGTTTCCAAGAATCAAGAGAGTTTACCCCCAACAATATTTCTATAAAGTATCAAAATTTTACAATTGCCCATTTTTCCCAGTTAAAAAAATCCCATTACCGACACCTTGGCTTCTCATTCTCTTGGAACATCTCTCCAATAATACTCTGAAGTGGGCTGTATATGAACATAGAGGCTTCCGAGTGTCCCATGTTTTTGGCCCTTGACCACAGAGCGGCTCCTGAAAGGGGCTCCAAACAAGCTAAATCCTCAGTGTTCCTCTCTGGCATACCAAGGCTTCACAGCACACCACAGAGATTATTTTCAGTGCTAGGGCATTCAGGAAATGTGCAAGGGTATATAAATACATTTATGTAGATGGACATCTCCAGAAAAATGTGAACTGGGGTTTCTTTTAAACACACACACACCCCTGCCATCTTTTGACAGGTTCTATTCATTCAGGTCATTCCCTGACCTGGATAGCCCAATCTCATCAGATCTTGGAAGCTAAGCAGGGGTCGGCCCTGATCAGCATTTGGAAGGGAGACCACCAAGGAATACCAAGGTTGTGACATGAAGGCAGGGAATGTCAAGCCACCTCTGAACATCTCTTGCCTTGAAAACCCCACCGGGGGGTGCGGGCCGTAAGCCAACTGGCAAAAAACAAAAAATCCTTTGTGATGTGAATTCAAAATGCCAGTCAAGACCTACCAAAACAATCCTGCTGTTTGCTTCCATTTAAGTCTCTGCTGTGGCCTGATTATAAAAGGGAGACGACATGGAGTATCAGCTGTGCAGGAAAGGCGGGTTATAAATTGAAAATAATAAAAATAAGTTTTCTCTTCCATGCATTTGCAGTATGAGTCAAACGTTCCTGCCAGGTTGGAAGCTGGAACCAGTTTTGCATAGCAGAAGGGTGTGCCAGTAGGTAACTGATTGTTTGGGGGAAAGTTCTACTTGCCTACGTTTGCTTGTTTCTGTACCCTAATTACCTGCTGAAATACTTGATATTTGTAAATGAAATTATTTGGGCCAAGGCACTGGAAGTGTCAATGCTTTTTCTCCTAAAGGAAACCATTACGGCTGCTCTGAAATTCCCACTCCTCAACCAAAAGAGAAGCATGAAACAATATTCCAAACTGAATGATATTAAGAGATGTCTCTATCAGAGGAGGTACTGCCTAATAGGACAAGGACCAAAACAAGTTTTGAACATCAGTAGAACCCCTCTGTCCCATCACTGGGCAAATCCTCTTGCTAAAAATCTCCATCACAGCATATAGGGCCAGTAAGAAAATATTTACACACTGGTTTAGCTGCTGAATTATTTTTGGGAACACTCCTAGCAATAACACAGACAGCTCCACATCCAGGTAAATAAACAAAGGGGTGTTTGACTCCTTCGGAACCTCTTAACTGCACTCCACTTGTTACCTAAAGAACCCGCCGCCAAGATATTCTCTAGGCATATAACATGGCTATTCTTCTTGGCCTCCTTTCCCCATGAGGTCTTTCCCCCTCCATGTGGCAAACCTTTGCAGTTTAAAGATACAGAGTCTGTTTCAAATCCTGTGTGGGTGTTTCTGTTTAAAACAAACTAAAACAGCTGTTATTGGCAGCATGATATTGTCCATTTAAATATAGGACAGTTAAAGGAGAAAGTGACAGAGGAGGCTTCTATGTGAGCTAAAACCCAGGCTGGAATAAATGGAAGACAGGACGGTCATTTTTCTTAGGAGAAACAAGCTTTTAAATAGCCTGTTGAAAGGCTGGCAGCAACACGATATGGATATCTTTCTGGCCTGCTGCATACCTTCAGTTCTTTTACTATGCCTGCCCTGCTCTAAGGGTACATCTGCACAGGCCATTGTACACATGGCAGCCAAAGGAGAGGACTTTGAACCAGAGGAATGGAAAATAATAGCGTTCCTGGCTTCCAGATTCCAGTTGTCTGGAAGGGTGTGTGTGTGAATGCATGCATGGGAATGTGACCCGACTGCTTAATGCCATGCTGACCCCTTGCAAACTGAGATCTGTGGTGGCGTGGGGCTGAGGAAGGCAGTCTTTGCAACAAGAAGCACAATTACCAGTGCAGGTCTCTCTCTGAGCCACATGGTATAATTCCTGCTTTAGGGAAATGTTTTTCAGCATCCACTAATGAGCACTGAAACGATGGAGCTGTGATGTTCCCACACAGACATCCTTGAAACTGGTTAGTGAAAGTTTAGTTGTTGACTTTAGGCACTATAAACTAACAGTCTTGCCCTTGAAAGGTCACCCTTCACCAAACATCGCACCTTTCAAAGCCGTTCTGACAGCTGATGGACATCTGTCTGGCTAGGCTCAAGAGACCACACAGCAACAAAGGTAATAACTGTTTATGTATCATTCTCCTGGGCCAAGTACATCCCGTAAAACATGGCCAGAAATGCAGCAAACATTGTGATTGACAGACAACATGGGAGGGGGGGGGGGTTGGGGGGAACTGCTTTTCTATAATCTAGTTAGCTAAATGCCTCGAAGACTATTCATTTTTATTTAGAAAGGGCTGTCTCCCTTCTAGACTGAAGATGTGTTCATCAAGCTTTTTTTTTTTTTAGGGGGAAAAATTCCTTAAGTAAATAAATTACCTCTGAATGACTCCCTTGTGCTTGGGAAGGTCAAGTGACCGGCTTAGCAGAGAACTGGCTCTCTCTGCCTATCCTCAGGCTAGCTACAGAGGAGGGAGTCATTCTGTTCTGCACTGTTCCTCAAGCGCTGCTAATGAATTCTGCCCTGACTGGTGGGCTTGCTTCTATCACGAGAGGGAATTCCGAGGCTGGCCTGGACTTCATCTCCAATGGAAACAGCAAGATGGCCAGGGATGGTACTTTGCCAAAGCACCTAAACTTCATAAACCCACAGAGATTAAAACGATCTGCATAAAATCAATGCACCCTTAACCAAACTTGGAAACATCCTCATCTGCCAAGATATGTGTCAACTATGCTGCCATGGGGGTTGGGGAGTTCATTCTGTGTCTGGTTAATTGCTATTACATTCCTATCCCTGCTGTTCTGCCTGTGCTGAAACGATTATCTCTACAGATGTGCAGGAGGAGGTTGTGTTGTCTGGAAGTCTCCTATGTACCGTGAGAGACTCCTAGTTCCCAGCTTTAGCCACCTAATGGTTTCCTAACTCGTCCCGCGTACGGGAGGGTATCTAATTGGCCCATGCCATGGGGGGTGGGGTGGTGGATACGAATACCCTATATCCTATTAGGCTCTATGGGTTGCCGCCGTTCTTAACAGTGCCTGTGTTACTGCATCTATAGCTTTGCAATAAAAGTATAACTGTTCCTGAATGCGTGTACTTCGTTGTTAGCTGTGGGTTCTGACAATATGTAAGCTGTGGTTGGCTGGGGGGAATTAAGACCAACAGTTGTCAGGTTGTGCCTTTTACCTTTGAACAACACCAACACATTAGGCTTTGCTGCCAATGTATCTTCCACTCTGATCTTTACCAAAAACCATCCCTCACCCCCCCCTTTTTTGTCGAACAAAGTTTGAGTCCAGTGGCACCTTTTTTTTTTTTTTTGGTGTTCATCTACTGTGGGGCAAAATTAAAGCCCCACCTGCATCAGCACAATGCAGAAGAGGTTCAGAAACCAGACCCAGGGAGGAACAAGGGGAGAGTTGACAACAACAGCAATCTTTTGGTCTGCATTACATTACAGAGGCAGCAAACCTAGTGACTCTCCGGCTTTGCTACTCGATGTATGTGAAAGACAGATTTTATTCCAGACCAGTAGAGTATCCAGTCCCTGGTATGGGAGGCATCGATATAGTTCCCAGATGCAATCTAGCAGATGGCATGCTTAAGCCTCACTGATCTTTTGTTGGGGTTTTCTGGCGACCCTGTAGGGTTTTCAAGGGACAAGATGTTCAGAAGTGGTTAGCCATGGCCTGCCTCCAGTCATGACCCTGGTATTCCTTGGAGTTCTCCCGTCCAAATATAAGCTAGGGCCGACCCTGCTTAGCTTCTGAGATCTGATAAGATCAGGCTGACCTGGGCTATCCAGGTCAGGTCACTGATCTTGAAGTACACACAATTGCATATTGGACCGCAGCTCCTTTGTGTCTTCCAGTGTTGTAAATCACTACCCAATATACGGTACTTCTTTTCTATGGAATGTCATTGTGTTCTGACACCAGAACTCTTGATCAAGCCAGAAAAAGACCTACAACACAATGAACAGCCTCCTTCCTAAAGTTCATTATGGTTGCATCACATTTCCCTGTTCTTCGGGAAAACAAATCTGGCTGAGCTGAGGATACATAAAATATTGTTAGGTGAACAACTGCTTCCCTTTATCAGTAACCAAGACTGTTAATGCTATTTAAGGCTTCAAGATTACAGTTGGAGAATGAAATGTAATGGTTTCCTGCCTGGTTCCTTCCTTTAAATAGAACACTTCTATCCTGCAAAAGATTACTACAATATTAGTGAAGGGGGGGGGGACACACAAAACATTTTGTTGAAATCAGACCAGAGTCATTCTTAACTCAATTGCTTTTCTGCTTCCACTTCCTGGGAGACATTTCTGAGCTTTTATTTATTTGTTTTGGTGCAGCTCTGATTCCTGCTAATAAAGCACTTTTCCATCTTTTTCCATATAATAAATAAATTAATCAACTGCACATTTTATACAACTAAAAAAAGAAAGGCCAAGCCCTCCATAATGTGAACAGTCCTGAAGATATTGGGAAGTTACAGCCTCTCTTTTAAAAAGCCACAGCTGTTGTTACAGCATTTTTTTAAAAAAAAAAGCTTTGAGGAAGAAAAACACAACACCAAATGGAAAAGCACAAACAAAACTAAAAGAGCAGAAGTAAAACATAGTTACATGGTAAACATAGTGCTGGTTGGAACTTCTCATAGCCAAAGAAAATTTGACCTGGGAACTACTTGAAGTATTCTGCCTCTATGAGCACGAGGGTTGCTGCCCTCTAGGTTGGGCCTCGAGATCTCACAGAATTACAACTGACCTCCAGACTACAGAGATCAGTTCCCCTGGAGGACGTGGCAGCTTCAGAGGGTGGTGGACACTATGGAATCATATCCTCACCGAGCATGCTCCCCTCCACAACCCCTCCCAGGCGCTACCCTGAAATCTCCAGGAATTTCCCAATTTAGAGTTGGCAACCCTCCTGAAAGCCCACCCACAAGTACTTTAGTGGGTGGAAGGCCCTAATGCAGCCACAATGCTCTAGAGTTTAGAGTCTTGCTTCATCATGCTTCCTGGCAGTAACATCCAAGAATTGGGAGCAACACAGTTATCATTCTATTATTCCTGGCTTGTGGGCCAAACGACATCTTAGTGTGATGAAGTTGCCATGAATATTAAACAAGTACTAGAGACAATTCAAGATCCAGGCCATGGTGCCAGAGAAGGGTTAATGTAGTCCCTTCTCTCCTGGGCTTTTTCCCTGGCAGAAACCACACAAACCTCCGAGACAAGCACTTGTGTTGTTTCTATTCTTTTTTTCTGTTACTGTGGCCTATGGTGGCTCGAGGGAGTGATTTCTATAGAACATACAGTTCAGGGAAAGGATAAGACTTCACCCAGCACCATAGCCATTGATCCAAATGTTCCCATCTTCTGTTGCTGCTTTTAAATATTAAAGAAGATGTTTATTTACTGCCTTCCTAGGAGTTTGTGAGATTCTATTTTGGGGCAGTTTCACAAATTAGATTTTCCCCTTTACACTGAGAAATTTTCCCTGCCAGAAGAAGAGCATACACTATCAAATGTGAAGCTGGTAGGAGTATATGGGAGATTTAGTACATATAAATAGTGTGGGGAGCAGCTGTATGAGTCCTGAGCACCACAGAGAAGAGGGTGCAATTCCTCAGTCAATGCAGCAGCTTACTGTTCCTGCCTGATGTCCAGCATCAGCCTTTGCCCTTGATGCTGTCCTGAGTACGAGTGGACACACACACACTCTCTAAAACACTTTCCTGAACAGCAATTGAAGCTTCACAAATTACATGGTAACCGTACTAGTTACCGGGTAATCTGAACATGTGAAAATATTAGGATCAGTTGCCACTTACCATTCCAGAAAACGTCCTCTCTGAAACCAATGCTAAGAGCTGAAAATTCTGAACATGTGAAGCAATCCAAGTACTGTCTTTTGGGAGCTGCTGTAGGAAATAATGCAGCTAGTGACAAGTGGATGAATATCAGCTGTCCATGATGCTTTCCGTGCAAAATTCAACACTTTGCAAAGTGCTAACTGCACTACAGAGGCAATCTTTCTTTCTAACCTTTATTCAAAGACAGTTATTTTTATCTATTTAATAATACATGTTTCCCATTAGAATCGACTTTTTCCTTGGGTTGGGGAGGGGGATCCAACATAATTACAAGTATGGGCATGACTTAATTATACATCTGCTGAAGCTGTGCAAAGCTCTGCTTTCATTTCCTGGTCAGTATCAGGAAATAGGACCTGTTCTGAGTGAGTTAAAATCAAGATGGTTCCTTATTTACTGCTTCTCCTCTGTTTAAATGGAATCAATAAAAAAAGAAATAAAAACAAATGAAGCTTTTTCAAACAAGTGCCTAATAAAATGAGCCAGAGTTTATTCATGACAAGAATGAGCCTGACTTGTTCCTGGATTTGAGCCCTTCCACCCTCCATGCGCACAGCTGAGATCGAAGTCTTCCTGGTTTAAGAAGTCTTCTGTTTAATTTAGGTTTTTTTTGTGATGTCCAAACTTGTATACTGCAACAAACTGGGCCTTATTTCCCGCCCACAAACCAGGAGCAGGTAAGACTGAGAAAATAACAGGCTCATCCTCATCACAAGCAACCTTTGGTTTGTTTGTGACTTCTGACTGCCACCCACATTTCTCTTCAGAAACGAAAGATGTTGCCCAACAGTTCCACTTGTCTGCATCCCCTAGACAGTCTTCTCTTCCTCTACATGATTCAGTAGCCTGGTCTGTGGAAAAATAAATCCTCTTTTGAATCAGTAGAAGAGAATTATTGGCAGCTTCCAACCAGCACTTTGAAAGAACACAAAAAAACAACTCGGGGGAGGGAAATACAGATACAATACAGTCACAACCTTCTATCGCCCAACTAGAAACAAGCTATAGTCTACCTCCATTTCCAGACACTGATTGTGATTCAGTGCCAATTGATTCAGAGACAAGACAGAAAACCAGACAGCAGACTTTTTTTTTTTAAATGGACTACTGGAGACCAAAAGAACTGATGTAGCTCAGAAAGAAGATCAGTTGATCCCCAGGGACACAGGATAAATACTATTCCATTCTCTCCCTCTTTGAATGCTGTCTTCATACCCTGCTCTTTATCTCTCATCCAATGGCTTAGGTGCAAGGCAAGACAAAAGACAGCAAGCGCATGAAACTCCGTGGCTTCGCTCCCTGTTTTCCTTGGTGATTTTGAGTGAGCCGGTCACATCTCCTCCAGTTTAAACAAGGCTTTAATTTATCTAACGGTCTCAAGCAGAACACACACAAGAACATCCTCTGTCTAAATAATGCAGTCAGACTCCTTCCTGACTGTCCTCTTAAACAGCTTTCCTTCCTTTCTCCCTCTTCTGCCTTTCCTACCCTCCCTCACCAAATATTGGCTTGACGTGTCCTTTAAGGCTGCCATAGGCAATAGCAGTGCAATACTACACTTTTGTCACATTTTCTCAGCAGGATGAGTAACCAATTTCTTCTTCTTAAAGTATAACTGTGGGGGGGGGTTTTAAAGAAAAAGGGGAAAAAACCAATCTCTCCTTTGCTTTGGATGTTTATTCTATAAATGCCTCATGAATGAAGAGGCGGTGCCTGCACTGAGGAGAAAATGGACATGAGGTAGGGAAGCTGCTACCCAGCATTCATTGCTCTGTTCTGCACCAGCTTCTGAACTCTTCTTCATGTCAAAGCATGGCCTGCATGACAATCCAACAAAAAAGCAGAAAGCACCTTGTGTGAACAAAGAGCACAGGAGAAGCAGAAGCATGAGGTGGGCCAGCCAGCGATGGCTTCCTCTCACCCTCAGCCTTTCCACGAAGTGTTCCTTCCCCAGTCATTCTTGTGTTTGCTCTTTTCAATCCCACAGAACACCGAGATAAAGTCCATCAGCAAAGGCCACTTTTACGTGACCCTGAAGGTCCTCCTCTCCTCTAGCAAGCTGATGGATCTGTTTGTGAGGATCTCGGGGCTGCTGGCCAGCTTGTAGCCAAACAGGTTCATGGCTGGACTGCAGACATTCTGTACCACCTGGGCAAGCTTAAAGGGAATGCTGAATCGCCACTTCTCAAACTGCTCTGAGGAATTTTTCTGGGTAGAGTAGATGCCGTTGCTATCCTGGGGTGCCTGAGTGTTCTTTTGAATCCATTCCTCCACCTGAGGTGTGATGGCAATGCCAGTGAATTTGTACATCTCCTTAGCTTTTCGGAGTGGGGACCTGGCAATGTCCTCGTAGCGGACCAGCATGTAGCGACCCTGTAGCCATGCTGGCTGCCTCAAACCAAGTTCAGCTGAGAGCCGGATGCTCTCACAGTTACCTCGTAGCCTCTGTACTTCATCATCACTGATGGTTGCTGCACCTTCAGTAGCCCATTTCTTCCATGTTTCATACTTCCCTGAAAAAGCCACCATTCGAGAAGCCAGCACTGCCCGTGGGTCCCGTACCAGTTGAATTATCCTCATGTCCAGACGAGGATCTTCAACCAGGGGGCGCAAAAACTCCAACTGCCGAATCCTCACTGCCTTAAGTGCCATGTGGTCTTTGCGCAGGCAGGCTTCCGCAGCCAGGGTCACATTCAAGGGACCACAGCGGCGATTCTTGCAGTGGTACTTTTCAAAGACCTTCTTTACAAAAGGCGTGCAGACAGGCTCCTCACACAAAGAGCGGCTTGAACCACGCCGAAACATAAACTGAGTCAGGTGATCCTCTGGCAATGGAATTATGAAGTTCTCCAAAATGTAGAGGTCACAGAGGAAAAGCTGTTTCAGAACATCTCTGTAGACAAGGGCTGACCCCACAGCATTAGCACCGCCAGGCTCAAAAGAAACTGTCCTTTCAATGTGCCAAAGTGGTTCAAAGAGGTAGAAAATGTTGCCCTGTTGGTTGAAGAACTCCCCTACAAACGAGGAACCTGTGCGGGTGGTGGCCATTAGAAGCACGTGCTTCCGAGTTCCCTTAGCAGGTGCCAGGAGAGGTTCCCTAGTTCTCCCAAGCTGCAGTGTGACATTCTGAAGCCTCTTCTTGAGCTGGGAGAAAGCTGAATCCAGTTCACTGAGGGACATGAGGGAGCCATTCTCAGACAATGCCAAGCTAGGGTCTGTGCTATTGGCTTCTGTAAGGGACAGTGGAGACTGCTTCAGTTTGTCTGACACCCTGAAAAGAAAAAGAACAAAATAATCTTTAAAGAGAAAGTGAGAGCAGAGTTTTGAGATTACTTTGGGGCTTACTATCCAAGTGCTGTTCTTCTTGAACACACAAAACACTGCAGTATTTTTGACCTTCTCCTTTTCAAACTTTCTACCTGCCAGGAATGCTTTCCACATGGAACTGTCTGATGAGGAATCCCTGAGCACCTTGCCTGCTAGCATTGCAGAGGACTGTGGAGTGCATTCCAGGGCGCATACTCCATTCACACAGCCCCATGAACCAAGGAGAACCAGGCATTCCAGCGCTCCTCTGCAATGGGATAAGGCTGCCTTTTGCGGCATTACTGGTGGTTCAGTTGAACCCCTGACAAGCTTCCAAGGATCCCCAAAGTTCCCCGGGAAACAGTTTGAAAATGCTGCCCTAAGGTGTCCAAATACGATAGTCTAGTATTCCCTGTTGATCACATCAGCACACTCCTCAGAAACTGTGATACTTCCTATCAGCGGTATTCCCCGCCCAACACTATTTGCTGACTTCTGCTACTGTTTACACCTACCTCAAGATAAGCCCAGTCCTGTTAAAATAACTGGATCTTCAGTGGTGTGTCAGTGGGTGACAAGTGAGAACTTCTGATAATGGAAATGCTCCCTTGTCTATCTCAATAGTTATAACTTGTTAACTACAGTTCTATTACACCATTTAAACATTTCTAGTAAGACTTAATGCTGGTAGTACATCAAAACCAAAAATAATATACGATCGAATTGACCAGAGGCAAAAGAGGACAAGGCTTCTGTGTTCTTAAGGGTTGTGAAAAAGAAGAAATTTTGGTCTGTGCAGCTTATAAGGCAGGAAGCCAGTGAGGTATAGTTGGTAGAGTGCTGGACTAAAAAGACTCAAGTTCAAACTCTACACAGCCATGAAACTAATTAGTTGTCCTTGGACCATTCATATGTTCTCAGCGTAACCCACAGGCATCACTGCAAAATGGCTGTCATGGGGAAGGGAACAGTTAACCACAAAATGGCTGCTTGTCAGCTATGCTGCCATGGGGGGGGGGAGGTTGGTTGTCTTCTAATTGCCTTTGCATTCCTTCTGTGCTTCTTTGCTGCTACAATGCTTATCTCTAAGTATTGCAGGTGGGGATGTTGATGTCTGGTTTTCTTGGGAACCGTGAGAGAGTGTTTCGTTCCCAGCTTCAGCGCTAAACGGCCGAAGCTCTTTCTCCCGCACGCAGGAGGGTGGCTCATTGGCCAGGGCAGTGGGGGGGTGCATGCAAATACCCTATATCCTATTATGCCCCATGGGCAGCTGTCATTCTTAACAGTGCCTATGTTAATGCATCTATAGCTCTTCAATAAAGTATTACCTTTCCTGATAAGCGTGTACTACGTTGTTGGCTGTGGGTTCTGACATTCTGTTAAGAATCCTTCATTCTCTATCTACGTGCCTCTCTCCCTAACCAAGATGAGTGCCGGAGAGGAGAAACCGAACCCTTTGGAAAAGGAAGAGGAGGAGGACGAGGGAGAGGAGGAAATCCCTGTCCCTATCCCGACCCAACAGGTGACACCAGTGACCACAACGCCGCCAGGGACCGCGTCTGAGAAGGGAGCTGTCCCAAAGACGACATCGACCCTGGTGTTCCTGATCGCTTCGGGGCCACGGCTGCCGCCCGGACCAGCATATCATCCGAGCTCCAGGTGGGGCCAATACAACCTGGATTCCACTACAGAGACTTATATGCTTACACAGGGGCCCCGGAGTGACAGCAGGTTCGACCTGGGATTTACCACTAGAGGTTTCCCCCTGTTTGGGGCCTCCTTCGAACCACCGCCAGCTCCGTGGGTGACAGAGCGATCAAAGGCAATGAGTGGGCACATGTCCCCAGATGAGGGACTGGAACTGGCCCACCGAATGAAGATGGCAGATCGGGAAAGGCGACAAATGCAAAGGGACCTGGAGGGCCTGTTCCATGCGATTCTGCAGTTGGTGATCCAAGCTATCAGGGAAGAGAGGAAAGCGCAACCGGTGGCACCGGTGGGGCCTCTGGCCCTACTGGCTCCCCCGCCGCAGCCCCAGCCTGGGGACGTGTCCAGGCCGGCCCCAGGGGAGGCCCCGGTTCCAGCGCCCTGACCTGCCAGCCCGAGAGGCCAGGTGATCCATCGCCCGAAGGACCTCATCGAGGTCATGTTCGACAGGAACACTGAGGAACTCTCCTACTTGGTGGTTCGAGTGATGAAGTTCGTGGAGAGGTCGGGCCACTTGTTCCCAGATGACAGCAGTCATGTGGATGTGGTAGCAGCATGTCTGCAGGGCCCCGCAGCGGCTTGGTACGTGGGGCTGCACAATGCACGGGGCCCTGAGCTGGTAAATTTGGACGCTTTTATGTGGGCGTTGTGGGCCCAATTCGAAGACCAGAACGCGGGGCCAAAAGCAAGGGCGTTCCTACGCACCCTGAAGCAAGGCAAGAGGTTAGTGAGGAAGTACTCATCGGAGTTTATGTAGCACGCGGCCAAAGTCCAAACTTGGCCTGATCCTGTG
>NW_015173674.1:151868-160192 GCF_001447785.1 Gekko japonicus
CTTGACTCCAAGCTGAAACGTGGTAAACTCTGGTACCTCATTGAATGGGTTGATTTCGGTCCCCAGCACCGCGAATGGGTGGAAGAAGGGGATATTCGGGCCCCTTACCTGCTTCATTGTTTCCACAGGAAGTTCCCGGACAAACCGGGAGGTCTCCCGCCCAGCCCGGGTGATCTCCCGCCCGGCCCGGGAGGTGACGGTTAAGGTGTGTTTTTGAGGGGGCAGTATGTCAGCAAGCTGCCATGGTGTTCTGTGTAACTTCTGATTGTACATATGTGATCCCTGTCCCTGCCAGCTGGCCCCTGTGTTTTCTATGCTGTAATGCCAAAGTAAAACAACTGGAGGATGTGAGGGGGAGAGTATGCTTCGCTGTTAGCTTCTTACTTATCAAGCCTGTGAACTGCACCTGTGTTTTGTCTACTGTTCGCCTGGTTCCCAAGACTTGAGCAGGCAACCGTTTTCTCCTGCCCGCCAGCGGGAACGTTATCCATTGGTTGTGTTTCTAACTTGAATCCCTTTATCATGTCTGCCCTAACTGCTTGTGTTCAGTTCTAACAAAGAACGTGTTTGAGTATCTTTCCAATGCTTTGAAATAAACTTTACTTTCTTTGAAACGTGGATTTATTCTCGATGCTTGGGGATCCAACACAGTGGCTGCACGGGCACGATCCCTACATACTATGGGATGAAGGGAAGGTGAAATTCATCTCTCCCAGGTGCCAAGAACATCGCTGGAACCCGAATTGGGGTCAGCAGCCAGTAGCAGTATGCAGTGTCTTCAACCAATACATACCCCATGCCATTGATCAAAGACCTACTAGCGGAAGCGGCAAAAGGGAAAATCTTTTCTAAGTTGGATCTTAGGGATCTTAGGGATGCGTACTTCCGAGTGCGCATCAAGCAGGGGGATGAACATAAGACCGCTTTCAACACTCCCCTTGGACACTTTGAGTATCGAGTGATGCCTTTCGGTCTTCAAGGGGCTCCAGGGATCTTCATGAACTTGATCAACGAGGTGTTGCACAAGCACTTGTTCAAGGGGGCCCTTGTTTACCTAGATCATATCTTGCTGTACTCCCCAGACCTCCCCTCCTACATGAAATTGGTGAGGGAGGTGTTGGCCACGTTGCACAAGCACAAACTGTTTGCAAAGCTGTCTAAATGCAAGTTTCACAAGATACACATTGACTTTTTGGGGTATCGGATCTCTGACAGGGGCCTAGAGATGGATCCGGGCAAGGTGCGTGACGTGCTGGGGTGGAGGGTACCTCGCACCCGACACCAACTCCAATCATTTCTTGGATTTGCGAACTTTTACCTAAACGTTTTGCCCAATTTTGCCCAAGTCAGCTTACCCCTGACGGACTTATTAAAAACGAAGGGGAAGGGCCCAGAGGGCTACGAAGCCGGGCTCAGCATTGCCATGGAGTAAGGAGTGTCAGGAAGCTTTCGAATGCCTCAAAGCATTGTTCACTTCGGAGCCAGTCCTTGCCCACCCCGATGAAACGAAAAAGTTCATTGTGCAAACCGATGCGTCGGATGTTGCCATGGGGGGGCCATCCTCCAAGAGGGAGGGTACGGGTTGCTTCATCCATTGGCCTACGTGTCGCGGAAGTTTAATGACACTGAACGGAACTGGTCTGTTTGGGAGAAGGAGGCGGGGGCAATAAAACCCGCCCTATCCACCTGGAGACACTGGTTGGAGGGGGCACGGGTCCCGTTCGAGGTGTGGACTGATCATAAGAACTTAGAAACGCTCAAAACGCCTCGATGTCTCAATCCCAAGCAGCTCCACTGGGCAGATTTCTTTTCCAAATTCCAGTTTGGCTCTTTTTATCATACGTGGTGGACTTGTGATAAAGCTATGGCTTTTTGGACAGAAGTTCATGATGAAATGCTGAAAATTTTGAAATGTACTTTTAAGAAAGAACCGGAGATATTACTTCTAGGGCTCAAGATGGAAGAAGTAAATGTAACAAAAAAGACATTGTTGTGGTACCTGATTACTACTGCTAGAATGACTTATGCACAATCTTGGAAGCAGGATAGAATACCAGAAAAATGGGAACAGATACAGAAAGTGTTATTCATGGCTGAAATGGACAAATTAATGAAGAAACTTAATAACAAAGAAGATCAAGAATTTTTTGAAGAATGGAAAGACTTTAAAGAATATTTAGAAAAAAACTGGGATGTAAAACATAATTTACTTTGTTTTGATAATTATTAAGGGCAGAAACATATAAAGGTTTGGAATGTTTAGATTAAGATATTGTTACCTTGAAATTTAAGATGGAAATGGGAAAGAAAAAATAGAAATATACATGGGAAAGGGGGAGGAGCATTGCGGGAAGCCACAAAAGGGGGGGAGGGGATAAGAGATATGGATATGTGACAATAGAAATGCTATATCCAAAATAAAAGTTTTGACATTAAAAAAATAAATAAAGTATTACCTTTCCTGATAAGCGTGTACTACGTTGTTGGCTGTGGGTTCTGACACTGCTATGGCAGCTGGGACCAATCACAGTGTTTGAGAGTTCCAGCCCAGGCATCTTCCTAAGATGAAGGGAACCATTCCCATATGGGTGCTTCCTACTGGCATGAAGGTGATGCCTTCTCAGCTCTTCTGAACTACCTCCTACTCCAGTGAGGAGAAGGAAAGCCAGGATTGGCTCTTTGCTTTGGGGGAAGAAGGAAGTGGACATCAGGTGGATGTTTTGATTGGTGGTTCCATGCTAGCAATCACTGGCCTAAGAATAGAGTTGTTGTGAAGGGATGAACCATATATGCTGCCATAAGTTCCTAAGCAGAAGTGTAGAATAAACAAGGGATAAAAAAAAACTTCACTTGCTGAAATTCCCTTTCTAGGAGATTGTTCTAGGAGACCATTTTTAAAATCAAATTAAACAGCATACAACCAATTACATGGCCTATTGCCATGACCTATAGTGTGTATTTCAAATGATCTGGCTGCGCTCCTGGATGAAGAGGCAGCCTAATTCAGATCAGCAAGTGTAGATATTTACCATGTTCCATGTTATGTCCGCTGACCGCCACCAGGGGCCAGCGAATACCCCCGAGCTTGACTCTGTAAGAACAATGGGGACTAGGCTCCTAGTCTCTCCACTGGGGAACCTAGGGGAGTGTCCCCAGGTGTAGTTATAGTTGGCCAGCCGGCCAGTAGTCTTGTCTTTGTTGTGTACCAGTAAACCATGCTGATCACTACATCTGTATTAGTGGTTTCGACATGTGTCTAACCCACTACACTTCATTCCAAAAGACTGGAGAGATGGCTGTAACAAGTCAAGACCTGCAAGACCGAAATACTGACAGTTTGAAGACTGCAAAAGACGCAGAGAAAGCCTCTTGTCTAGTATAGATCTCCTTTCTCCTTACCTTGATATTATGTTGTTTTCCTTCTCAATAATGACAAGGGCTACTACAAACACCAGGAAGATGGTGAACTTGCTCCTCATCCTCATGCAGTGCAGAAATTCTCCAAAGTCCTGAGGTAATGTATGTCCTTTGTCCATGGAGGAAGACTGAGATGTTCAATGTTTTGCCAGGGAAAGGCCGTTCCCCTTCACATGGAGAGAAGGGGGGGAAACCCTTCTTTAACTCTTCCAATGTTCTTCAGCTATCTGGAGACCATTGCCTGATGCTAGTTTCACCAGATGAAGGGCACTGCTCCTGTTCTGCAAGGGGAGAGAAAAAATGGTGTGCATCAGTAAACATATGGCATGTATATCTGGATGAAACAGATATGGTGTGCGTTTGCCACCTGTGGTGAGTCGCATGGAGGGGTCACACAAGTTCCTACACTGAACTCTTGTGGGAAATGATTCTTAGGCTGTGAGGGGGAGTCTTATCATAGGGAAGGTGTGGAGGCTTAATGAGGCTTATATCTCTGGACAGAACTATGGGGCCAAAGAACACAAACAGCAGAATGATATGCTGCAGTCCTTGATGGATGTACCACTTCAAACTGTCCTCTCATGTAAAAATATACTGCATGAAGAAAAATAACGCATGAAGGAGAGGATTTCTAGCCTCAGCTTTTCCGAGTGATACTTGCAGAGAGCTTTTAAACCTTTTTTGGGGGGTGGGGGACTGGGGAGTGCATTTCAACTTGTAAACCACCACTTGGGCTCCAAAGGACTGCAGTCCACTATGAAAGAAGATCCTCCCGATGATTTAGCTTGACTCTCCCTCTCTCCCTCCCCAGGCTCTCAGGATGACGTGGCTCATTACTTTTCTTTGTGGTCTTCCTCCACTTTCTTTTCGATGTTTGGGTGAGGAGCGTGGCAGTCCTTAGTTCATCTTAATGCACCTGTCTGTCCATCACTTTCTCCCCAAGCAGTAAAAAGAAAAATGCACAGTGGAAGACAACAAAGAAACTGTAGATCAGCTTTCCAGGCAATTAATCTTAGCAAAAGACCCTTTTTTCTCTCCTTGTCCCTCAGTACTGGCTTAGGGCGAGTGCAATAAAGGTGAAGGTCACCCCTGTCACTCTACATAAATTGATTATTTATTGATTGTATTTTTTTAGTTGTATTCTCTTCCCAAAGGAAGATAATCTGATCATTATTTGTTAGTTGGTATCCTCTTCCCAAGGGCACAAGAAACAACATGCTGCAATTAGAAAAGCATAAAACACCATACAACAGAGTGACATGCAAAATGCAATGCAGTTCTAAATCCAATAAAATCCAAGGTCAACCATCACATAATAAACAGTAATAATAATAAAACAGCCAAATCAACAGCCATATAAAACTAGCCTCCAGAAAGCCCCATCTATCAACCGTCAGTTAAAAAAATATTTTTAAAGCCTTTACCTTCTGGCAGAATGCAGTTAGGAAAGTGGACAGCTCCGTTGCTTTCAAAAACACCTTGCCTGTAGGGTTGCCAACCTCCAGATGGGGCCTGGAAATCTCACAGTATTACAACTGATCTCAAGACTAGAGATATCAGTTCCCCTGGAGAAAATGGTTGCTTTGGTGGATGGACGCTATGGCATTATACACTAATAAGGTTCCTCCCCTCCCCCAAACCCCACTTTCCTCTGGCCTCTATGCCCAAATCTCCAGGAATTTCCCAACCCAGAGCTGGCAACCCTGCTCCTTTAGCATGGGGTCTTTTAGTGCAAAGGACACAACTATGCTCCCTACAATTCCTGATTTCACCTGGGTAAAATCTGAACACAGAACGAAGTGTCTCTCCTGTACTTATGGGGATGGAAGGGAAATGGTTATCAGTGAACAGCCTTATTATTACAGAAGTCACC
Source organism: Gekko japonicus (assembly GCF_001447785.1). NCBI lineage: Eukaryota > Metazoa > Chordata > Lepidosauria > Squamata > Gekkonidae > Gekko > Gekko japonicus. Next base: position 157,159 of record NW_015173674.1, read on the forward strand.
ACTGTGAGTGGTAGATGGAATGCTCCCTCCTCAGTGCATTTCCTTCCGTTCTGCTGCCCTGCTATACAGGGCCTTTTTTGTTCCTCAACAAGGACAAATTAAGGTCGTCCACTCACCAAACTTTCTCAATAAAGTAAAAATCAATTTGGTTCCCTTGAACAGTTTCCTAAAGGGAGAAAGTGAGCATAATGAATAGATTTTATAAAAGCTCATCCCAGATTCCTGATTTCTGGTACTCCCCCCATCTCCACACAGGTAAGGGTTGCCAAGAGATCGGAGAAAAATATTCTGTCTTTTTAATGGAGGCATGATGGGTAGACATGGGCAGCTGGACCTTTTCTAGGCATGGAGGGAAATAACATCCCATTAAGCCTCTATTAAAAGGACACAATAATTTTATTCGCTGGGCAGTTCACAGCCCCACTCACAAGTCAATGGGAGGGCAGAACAGACAAGAGTAAATTGTTCACCGTCCAGTCAATTTCATTCCAAACATGAACTTGAAAAAGAAACATGGGCCCCGGTCACACGGCAAAGTTGCCGCGGGAGAGGCACGGATGGTGGGCGGATTATCCGGGTGCGATCACACCCCAACATCTGGGAAGTGGAACGCACCCGTGGTTTACCGCCGACAATACGCGTTAAAAAACTAGTACCTCCAAGATACTAGTAAACGTTTGCCATGGGCTGCCTCCATACACCCGTGGTGTGATTGCGCCGGCGCATGGCATTCCCCTCCGGTCCCTCGTTTACCCACCGGCGCCAAGGGAAGGGTCCGTGGTGTGCCGCCGGCGCGTCTGATCGCGTAATCGCACTATGCAGGAGTGAAGGAGGAGTGCCAGACTCCAGCTCCTGCGGAGGCAGAGGGAAGAGCTGTAAGCCTTTGCAGACTCAACCCCAGGGAAGGAAGGATCTGCTCAAAAGCACTCAGTGCACCTGGTTCAACGTGGCAGCAACTTTGCTCACTCAGACCTGCTCCTATGTGTGTGTAGCAGCCGCTCCTTGTCCTTGCAACCTTGAATTGACCTTATGGCTCTTTGACTTTCGGCACTGACTGACCTTGATTCTGGACTATGTTTACAAGCTTCCAGTTTGTGGTCTCTGTGGCAGCCAGCCGAGACAGCACACTTCCACATGGCAGGTTCCCCACAGTTTTGCTGCCCCAGTTCCCCACAGCAATTCTTACTTCCCTGTTCCACCAGGAGCTTTTCCAGTTTTTGTTTTTAAATCAGCATCTGACCTATCATTATAGCACTGTACCATTATAACTATTTGTCTATCAGGTTCTCTGAATTCCCAGCTTTCTTGAAAAAAGGTTCTAGCCCCCTTTTGCTGCAGATACAGTTTCCCCCTTATATTTCTGCAACAAAAGAGTCTAGAGACTTAGTTTTTAGCAATGAAGGCTGGGATCATACGCACAATTAGACCCGACATAGGTGCAAATGCTGGGTGGATTTAAAGGGCGTGATCAGACAACAACATCTGGGAAGTGCCCCGCAGCTGTCAGCAACCCGTTATGCTCTGCGGCAGAAGTGGAGTTAAAAGACACCGGGAAGATGCAGTAGTTAATGGGTTGCGACAGGCCACAGACGGACTTTCCTGTGTCTGATGGTTCCAGCGTGTTCTCATGGTGTTGGGATGGTCTGATTAGGCCATCCTGACTCTGTGCCATTGTTTTTTTCCCTCTTCATAGTATGCGCATCATCGCAAACTCAATAGGGAGCCCTGGGTGCGGAGGTGCAATTCATTGATCCCTCGGTTAAGCGCATGGGGGGGGGGGGGAAACGGCACAAAAAACCCACGACTCACCCACAGTTGCACCTGATCATGCACTATCGGACTGTGCCTGCAGCTTCAAAGGGAGGTGTGATAGTGCTACTGCGGGTCAAATTTCTCCGGCGGAAAAGCCTTGCTCCCCCCCCCTTTTCTGGCTCAAGTGGCTGCAACCTAAGCTGGAGATTCAGAACATCTGACAGACTGCTATCTATATATCTAATAGCCAAGGCACCCCCTGCGTGCGGATATCTAACCTAGGGGGCAAAGAGATTTTCCTGCACATTTGGGGCAATCCCCAGATGTGCAGAAAAATCTGAAAAGTTGAAAAAAATATAGGAGGGATACTTAAATCTCCCCAAAAGTAAAAAAGCGTTCCCTGCGCATGCGCAGGCAATGCTCTGAGAACTGCCTCGCCATTGCCACTTGGGGGGGGGAGGTCGAAGGCTTGGTGGGCCAGCGGCTCAGCCCTCGTTGCCGCCGTGGGGGGAGAGGGGAGGGGGGAAAGAAAAGGCTTGGCGGGCTGAGCTCGGGCCTCGTTGCCATTGGGGGGGAAGTTTGACGGGCCCAGCGGCTCGGAGCCGCACAGCCCTCACCATCGGGGCCTGGCAGGGGGGGGGAGAAGGCTTACCTGCAGCAGCTTCCTCCTCTGCGCAGAGCTCTCTCCCCCCACACGAGTATCGCGGGTCACCGCTTCTTGTAATGTTATAATACCATAATAATATAGCACCAGGAGATTTTTTTAAAAAGCTGCTGCCAGTGTTGGGGGACTAGGACAGGGGAAATGAAGCCAATAGAAGCAGGACTGGGAAGATCCATACTTTCCCATCCACATGGGTGGAATCCAGGCTTCACGGCAATCTTTCCCAAGAGATCTCAGCAAAGTAGGGTTGAGAAAGGCTGCACGAAAGACAATGAAAATCTAGGAAGTGCACAGAAGCACTGAGATGCTGTGCGGCAGTAGGGGGGAATAGGCCCACTTCCCAACAGCAGTCAACCCAGGTCATACAACCCATGACCTTACTTTTTTTACTGATAATAAAACAAAATCAATTAGAAACAACCTGCAGGGAAGAACCAGTAGGGAGAGGAAGGGCTGAACACTCTCTCCTACCCACAGCTTCTCTTTTTTTAAGTGCCTCCCAACTCTACACCAGCAGCAGGAGCCATGTTTCCCTCCTGACATACACTCCCACCCTGAAGGTCAACCTAGATAATATGCAGGAAGGCCATGAACAGTCTCTCTCACTTTAAGATAAAA
>NW_015173674.1:160240-164116 GCF_001447785.1 Gekko japonicus
TTCCCCTAATACTGTTTCCATGATTTAAATCAGCGCCCTAAAATCTATATTTGCTCTGTGGAGATCTGTATGCATTGCCCAGTGGGGAAAATAGCAGTTTGAGGGAGGACAATATAAATCAGGAAAACACGCAGAAAGGAAACAACTAACTATTCTCTGCCTCTACCAGGCCCATGATCTGATTCACCATACCCTCCCCTCTGCAGAGACGCTGCTTAATCTTCAAATATGCAGAAAATCCTGGATCACAGATTTCCTGTGCACTATCTGGTTCTACCCTAAAAGAAATAGGTGAGAACCTATTTGGATATAAGACCCCATTAATTAATGTGACCTGGAAAACTCATATCTCACTGCAAACTGGGAACATAAAGCTCACTGTAATATCTCAGCTGTGCTGCCTCAACAACCCAGGAAACATCTGCAGCTCTCGGCATATGGAGAGCTGGTGTCTACATCAAGAGCTCAAAGGCTGCTCTTGCTCTGTGGTATGAACAAGGCTCCAAGTAACCCTGAGAGCAATATAAAAAAGCAGGGGGCCCTCCTTTCTCTTTGTAATCTCCATCCTGCCCAGGAGGAGCAGCTGCTGAGAGCATCCATCAACCCCTGCCCTTTATATCTTACTGTTCCCAAAATAAATCTTCTAAAAAGACCCCGTGCTGTACTTCCCCTCTAGCGGAAGCCCTCCTGCTTTTCAGGCTCCCATGCACAGAGCTCTGAAATGCAACCTTCTGCATTGTGTGAACACAACCTGCCCCTCCCACCAACTGTTCACTTGCAGAAGTCTCAGTAGGGTAATGCTTTTATTAGGATCAAGTGAAAAACGTACCCCCAAAAAGGCAAGCTTCTGAATTTGTCAAAACTTTCCATAAGGCTAGATACTCACAACACACACACACAAAACCCACAAAGGGGAGTATGTTGCAGGGCAAAGCCCAGATTTGTAAAACTACAGTTCAATTTCATTTAGTTCCTAATTCTAGGATCCCCATATCCTGGCAGATAAATTAGACATTCTCCAAAGTCAACAGAAAGCTATAATGAACTGCAAAACTAGCAAGGAACCCTTATGTTCCAATTTACACTAGGGACATGCCTACGGCCATACCACCCTGAACACGCCCGATCCAGGCCCGTAGCTCACGCGGGGGCCATAGGGCCCGACCTACCCACGGGTTTTGTGGGCCCCCTCCCTCCTAATTGATGGTCTTGTCGCTGGGCACTGGCAATCTGCCAAACCCCAGTAAGAGAGGATGGAGCCAAACCCCAGTAAGAGAGGAGGAATACGGGCCAGCGGTAGAAGTTGTGGAGGACCATGGCGGCCACCAGCGTCTTGCCCAGGCTGGTGGGCAGGCAGAGGAGCATGTTGGCCTCCAGCACCACCCACACATGGTAGCTCCGCTCCTCCACCCCCCAGCCCACCAGGAACAGCCACAGCCCGCCCGCGTGCGCGGCCTGGCCACCTCCCTTGCCCGAAGGAAGTGGGAAGGCAAGCCGGGACCAGAGAAGGAGCCCCGGCCAAGCGCATCTCTCTGCCGCCTCCCCCCTGCCTGAGCTCTCTGGATCTCTCCCGCTCAGCCTTCCCAGGGAGGGGGCGTCCCAGGACCTCTTGGGACCTTCCGCGGACTGCCCCGCTCCAGCCCCCGGCCGTGACCCGCCTCCCCCCGGACAGCGACGGGGGCGCTTCAGGCAGAGGCTGGCCAGGAGCCCACCACTGGTTCCAGCTGCACCGGTTGGACTCCGAGCAGCTGGGCCTCATTCCCTGGCTTCTCTGGGCATCGATTCCAGCTCCGGCGGGGGGAGAGGGGATTGGAAGTGGCTCTCGGCTTTCGTGACCGCGGAGTCCTGGGGCGTTTCTAGTTCGGTTTTGTTTCAACCCCCACCCGTTGCAAACTCTTCCTGGGCAAAGAAGAAACCGGGAAGATTCGCTTCTCGGCCCAAAATGAAGTTCAATCAGACCAGAGTTTGAGTCCAGAGGCGGGCCGTCCATGAACCTGCCTGGGCACGGTGAGGAAGGGGAGGAGGAGGAGGGAGGGGAGGCCACCGTGCCCCTCAAGCCCCCCGGCACCACCACCGCCAGCCTCTCGTCGTCTTCGGGTGGTGTTATCATGGCGGCGCGCGTGCAAAGCATGCACACAACAGGAGGTCCCAGGACAGGGCTAGACTCCTCCACTTTAAGGTAAGAACGATGCTTGTGCCCCCTCTTTCCCCAGGGCCCCCACACTAAAAAGGTCCTAGCTACGGGCCTGGCCCTATCTCATCTCAGAAGCTAAGCAGGGTCAGGCCTGGTTAGAACCTGAACCACAAGGGACAGAACCAAACAACTGCTGGTGTTTATATTTTCAAAGACAGAGCAACCATGTTTTCTATTGCTGTGTCCTTAAGTACAATCTGGATTCTTTTTGTATCAAGCATGACCAAACTTAATCAAATCTGTGTAACATCTTCCTAATTCTACTTTAAGAATGTTTTGGCCTTTTCTTTTTACTGATGAAGAGTTTTAATGAATTCACAAGCATGCTTAGGCCCCGGTCACACGGAAGATTTTGGCCCGGGAGAGGGACGAATCGGGGGTGCAGCAAACGGGCGCGATCTCACCGCAGCGTCTGGGAAGTGGCGCGCACCCGTCCCCGATCCGTCCTTAAACCCGGAAAAGCCGCTGCAAAAAAGAACCTCATACAGAGGAGGACTTACCTGAAGCACCGCAGCAAGCGTGGCCGTGGGATCGCCGCTGCGCCCGTCGTCTGGAGCAATCCAGGCTCCTGGCCGAACTGCGCACGTGCACACATGCGCAGTTCGGCAGCCTCGCTCTCCCTTCAGTAGCTTCCCCCACGGCATCTGATCGTGCCCCCCCCCCGTGTGGCAGGGGCCTTATTTATTTATACCTCACTTTCCTCCACACACACACCATTGGCAACCAAAGCAGCTTACAATATTATTTTCCTCTCCTCCCTTTTATCCTCAAAATGACGACTCTGTGAGGCAGGCTAGGCTGAGAGAGCGACTGACCCAAGGTCATCCAGACAACTTCTATGACATAATGGGTTTTGAACTTAGATGCTAGTCTAACACTCTAACCACTACACCATGATGGTTCACTTCTAGAGTTTCCAGGTCCCTCCGGTCACTGCCAGGGGATGTCGGGTGGAGTTGCCAGATCCATGTTGGGAACCCCCTGGAAATTTCAGAATGGAGCCTTGGAGAGGACAGGAACCTTAGTAGGGTACAAAGCCATAGAGTCCACCCTCCAAAGGATCCATTTTCTCCAGGGGAACTAATCTCTGTAGTCTGGAGATGAGCTGTAATTCCTTTCATTTTGAGCCCTGGAACTCGCACAATCATCCCAAAGCTGATGGCCAATTTTGAGATTCCTAGTTTTATTTTCTGGTGAGTTATGGCTGCCACTAATGGACAGACGGATGAACATGTGGATTCTTTAATTATTATATATGCATGGTAACAGCCAGCCAAGTGATTTGTTTTGTTATGATATTTGATTTGGATCAGAGACATACTGGGGGTCCAGGTGGGATTTTTGTCCAGGGGCCCATGGTAGCTCTTGGCAGCCCTGGAGATGGCACGCCAGGGAAGCCGTAGCCTCATGCAGAAGGAGCGCTCAGCTTGCAGTCTGTGTTCCTGTGCCCATAGCTCCTTGCAGGATTCTTGCTCAGTGATGATCTTGCAGGATAAGTCCCAGAGGCAACACCTGGAATGGGTGGAGCTGCTTCCCTGTAGGAATACTTAAGCCTCAGTCTTAGTTGGAAGCTTTGCTGGTTGGACTGTTTTGTAGAGGTCAGCTTGTAATTTAGGACTTGTCAGGCTTTAGATCTAGTGGATCTGACACTTGCATTGTACTGGGGGATAAGACTGCAGCCC
>NW_015173674.1:164156-192710 GCF_001447785.1 Gekko japonicus
TCCTAAGGAGGCCTTCTCCAGCATCCTGCTATCAAAGGAAAGAATGCCAGACACAAATACTAATAATATGATATATATCATATACATAGCAATAGATCCAATAGAATCCTAAAGAGATTATGAGACCAGCAAAAAGGGAGTGAGGGAAGCGACATGGTCTCCTTACTGTCTGTTCATTCTCTGCGAACAGTAGCTATTTAGCTTAGATGCCCACTCGCAACAGTTCATCTGGTTGCAGGTGTATTTGCAATCTGAAAACAAGTCACTGGTGTTATTTCCAGTTAAACGGAACTTCTTTATTGCTTAACACTTCAAGATTTCATTGGTTCAGGATTGTAAATGACTGGAACATGGAACAGATGTCTTGTGCTGCAGACAGACAATCTTTTCAAGGACTTGAAAGCAGTCTGAAAGAGGGACGGACTGCTCAAATATGTTCATCCTGCTTTTGGCTCTGGTAAACAAGATTTTTCAGGGGTTTGATTCAGAAACTCCAGCACCTCTTTGACCATAGGTGACAATGGGATAAATGTACACATTCCTGTATTGTATCTTACACCTGCACCTATGAACTTTGCCCCAGATACCAGGACCATCCCAGACATGGTCTATCGTTCCTATGATAGCCCAGGCATTAACAGGGCCAAGATTGTACAACTGCCCCATGCTTCGCTAACAATGGCGTTCCCTTCCCAAAATGAGACTCCTTTTGTCTGATGCCTTTTTTGAGCCATTACTGGCCATCCTGGTCCATACAGGACCATTTCCCTATTGCGCCCTACTACCCTGAAGGTACAATTTTCCTATAGCTAGACTCCCAAACCAGCCATCTTTGGTTCAGTCTTCTGGGACGCATACTGGCTGGATCCCCTATCTCTCTTGGGTCTTCACAGACATGCTTGCTGGCTGAGCCATCTGCTCTTCGCCACAGACTCTTCTCTTCGGAAGGTAGCTATTACCCTATCAACGCCTCGCCCTCTATTGTCTCTGATCTATTAAGATCAATTCACTCCTTTATTTCCTAGCTCGTGTGTGTGATACTTTTATTGAATTAGCTGACTGTATTAGGGTTAGTTTCTTAATAAATTTCATAAAATAGAATATCTCTCTGTCTTCTGTGTTGCTTTGATGAGGTTACTGACTCCAGTATAGTTGGAGTACAATCCCTAGCTTGCACACTTAGGGTCTCTTAAGCTATTCCCCATAACATCTAATATAGAAACCCGGTGTTGCAGCTAACACTAGCAACCCTAAGCACAGTGCTGTGCTAATATGTTACAAATCTGCCTAAGAGAGTGCTTCCTGATCATGTACTGTGTAAGACCTAACATCCCACAGTTCCTTGTTAAATGTTAATATTTACCTCAGGTGTCCCCCCCCAAAAAAAATTAAATTTCATTCTTATTCACTTTAAAAAGCAAATCATCTTGTGCCTGAGTCCAGTGGCACCTTTAAGACCAACAAAGTTTTATTCAAGGTATAAGCTTTTGTTGCCCTGCAAAGCACTTAATGTGCTCTTATGGACTGTATAAATCCTAAGTGATAAAATGGACAAACATATGCTTAAGGGACTGTACTGCATGGTGACCCAATGTGATGCCAGTTGAGAATGCACACCTAAGAGAAGAAAGTCTTCCTTTGCGTTGCTGTTCCTTGGTTCTTCAAGGTTACCTGCCCTCTTACCTGCTGTGAGATGGACCAGTTCCCTAGCTGCATGGAGGAGTCAAACACCATGCCATGGCACAAGGACAAAGAGCTCCAAAAGCTATGAGGAGCTCCCTCTGTCATACACAGGCAACCCCCCCCCCACATCTACCTGCAAGACTGCACGTAACTGAGAGGTTCTACACACGGTTGCTTGGAAACTAATCTCTTGCCCATCAACGGGCTCAGCTAAGCCCATCAAGAAACAATAGCCCTAGCCAGGTGCCTCTTCATCCTCATCATACCTCTTCATCCAGGTGTCACTCTCCAGTCTAAATTACAAGCTCTCAATATTGACCACTCCGTTATTCTCCTCCCTTTGTTCCTTGTACCCAATAGTGTTTTTGGGGGATGGACTATTAGGAGGTGAATTTTTTTTTCAAGTATCAGACTAATAAAAGCATATCAAATATTAATACGCATGATGGGTCAACACTTTCCAACTGAAGACCAAACGCATTTCGGCCTCAAAGGGCCTTCCTCAGTGGTCACTATACAACATAATATAGACACACATTCAAACATATGTATACAAGATCTTTAGTACACTTATATAAAGACCAGATGTTGTATCCTTATATGTTTGCAATTGTGTTGCGGGTATTAATGATGGGCCATAGGTATAGCCATATTCATTCCAACTATTCTAAATAAAAACCATGAAATGAAATAGTAAAATTATTATATTAGTAGTTCCAATTATATATTTAAAGTAGCCTAATAGCCATAAAAAATTAAATTGACCAACAAACATGGTAACTGAGATTTCAAAAGTCTGAATGTGTGTCATTCCATCAAGGTAAGGATTCTGTTATAGGCTGTTGTATTGGCTACCACATATAGTCATTCTGAGGTGATGCAATCACCAATTAACCTTGCACCATGCCAGTCAGGTGAGAGGCAAGATGGGAGGGGGTAGAGAGGAGAGAAAGAGAGAGAGACCAGGAACATCTTGGGGAGGGGGGGGGAACAGGTCAGTAAAAAATTCATTATAGAAAGCAGATACAGATGTTCATAAACAACAAGTCCAGTCCACATCTTCATTCAATCCATCTTTGTGCAGGATTCTATGGAGCTCCTCGTAATAGGAGCAGGTTACCGGGTTGTTGCTGGACTTCTCATTCAGGCCCACAGTCTTTTTGTACTTCAGCCGCATAGACTTCGCTTTTGTGCGACACTCGATGCCGGTCTTCTTATGTCCCTGGGCAGCCATGCCTGCCACCACCTCATCGAATATTTCAATGTTCCTGTGCGACCCCGACAAGGAGGCCTGTATCTTCTTGTCTCCCCACAGGGCCAAAAGGGCCAATATCTGTGGCCGCTTCCATGACTTCCCACAAGCCTTCGGCATAGTTCCTCGGCAGTGGCACCCACGGGGGGACGGGGACGTTTCTGCTGGCTGTTTCAGTGCCTACTAACTTTTTTGTTCAGGCGTTAGGTCCGCGCTTAGTTTTGCGGCGCTCCGCGAAACATGGCTTTCACTTTTGCAATCTTGCACACGCTCAATCATACGTTTCTTCGCATACTGTGGAAGCTTCGAAAAAACACTTCCAGTGCGACGGGACGCATGCGTGTGCCAGATGCACAGGATTAACTCCGATTCCACAATCCGACGCTCGTCTGCGACCCGCATTTTCCAGTTGCTACTACCCTTTTGCTGGTTCTTTTAAAATTTGCTTTTTTGGGTTGATGGTACAGCTTGGTGAAGGGAGCGCTACGCTTCCCAGATGTTGCCGTATGATCACGCCCATTTGATGTGCCCTCTACCCGTCCGTTTTGCGGGTCAAATCCTCCCGTGTGACCGGGGCCACCAATCTCCAATTTTGACGTATTTATTTCCTTCACTGTTCCCCCCCAGAATTGAACCCAAACAAATGGTAACCATATAAACTAAGCTTATTATCCCTGTTTGATCCTTGAATCTGTTAAACATCTCCATTATGCTGTATGACAATTTACTGCTCACCCTCTACCTATATGTTGTTGTTGTTCAGTCACACAGTTGAGTCTGACTCATTGTGACCCCATGAACCACATCATGCCAGGCCCTCCTGTCTTCCATCGTCCTCCAGAGGTTGCTTAATTTCATGTTCATTGCATCGCTAACACTGTCTAACCATCTCATCCTTTGCTGTCCCCGTCTTCTTTGACCTTCAATCTTTCCCAGCATCAGGGTCTTCTCCAGTGAGTGCTCCCTTCTCATTTGGTGGCCAAAGAATTTGAGCTTCAGTTTCAGTATCTGGTCTTCCAGGGAACAGTCAGGGTTGATTTCTTTTAGGATTGGCAGATTTGATCTGTATGGACTGGTAATTTCCATTTTTGTTCCTGTCTCTGTCTTGACTTTAATTGGCCCTTCCTGACAACTAACCCCCCTTCCTATATGTAATGGTTGAGGAAATTCTGTTTCACTGTATCCAAAGAGGTGTGCTTGCATATGAAAACTTATACCTTGAATAAAACTCTGTAAGTCTCGAAGGTGCCAGTGGACTCAAACTTTTTTCTGCTGTTTCAGACCAACATGGCTACCTACTTGAGTCCATCTTGTCCCTGTCAGTACTATCTAAGTTATAAGTCCAGGATTGGATGGGTTCTACTCAGGGCTAGATCCCAGCCTCCTGGAACCCATTTTCTCTTTTTAATTTCCCACTGTGAACACCAGTGCAGTGGGGCAGGAGGCAAATTGTATTGTGACAGGACGAAAAATTCCCCTGGGGTGGTGTCTAGTCCCTGAAAACCTGTCATAGGACAGTTTTACTGATAACTAGCCCCCTGCCCCCAAATACATCTGGTCTGCCTTTGGGTTTTGATACAAAATTACAACTATAATTGAAACCCATGCACTTCTAACCAGGAACTCAGAACTCATGCAATAAATAGATTCTTTATTCTTTGCTTTTTATTTTAAAACCAATATGTATACATAAAGTCTGGGGAAGCAGTATATTTAACCCCAGAAAGAGGAGGGCATGCTTTAGCCAGATGCGTTATGCTTATGAATACCATATGTTTAGCATTTTTAAAGAGCAATTAAAAAAACTGTTCTACAGATTACAGTGCTAGAGTTATAAGCTGGTGTCTTTTGCAGTAGTTATTAAGCGGTATCTGAACAAGAGCATGCCAGGGAAAAAAGGAGCATTTTCTAGAACACAGCAGTAGTGAGGGGAAAAACAAACCAATTATGACTCTATTCAAGCACAAATGGGAATAGCTGTGTACATAGTTCCCTCTAAGCTGAGTTAGTGTGAGCCAGCTCACAGATTTTTAGACTCCGGCTCACACATTTTTGTCTTAGCTCAGGAAGGATGGCTCCAAAGCAAACTGATTTATGCAGCAGCCAAATCGCTCGCTCACAACTTTAATGCCAGTAGCTCACAAAGTAGAATTTTTGCTCACAAGACTCCACAGCTTAGAGGGAACATTGGGTATGATACCAATCCTTGCAAGAAGCAGACAATATCGATGATTGGCCAGGCCTGGTATAACCTTTACTTTCTACTCTTGCCTGGTATCTTAGTATCTTTCTTCCTGCTGCACTTCATTAGTTTCCAGCTCTAGTGTCAGTAGCAGACTGGAGGCCCCTGGAAATCTGCTGCAGATCTAGATTCTGGTACAGCAGCCCAGACAGGCTCTATCAAACAGTTCACAATCTGATGTTGCTTTGTAGGGATGCTTGTTTAACTTTTTGGTAACATAGAGTGAAAGAAACTCCCCCCAGAACAAAAGCCAGAGTATAAGGTGTCCCTTTTTACTGATAAACATAGGTAACATTCCAAATTATAGCCTCCTTTGCAACTTCTAAATCTATTCCAGTGTGTTGCAGATTGGCTCTGACATGACGAACAGTTCAGCCAATAGATATGCTCTTTCTTGAAAACAATTTTAGGAAAAGCAGAGGGGTTTGTTTTTTTAGTTCATCATAAAAATAAAGGTAAATGTTTCCCTTGCTCAAGAGCTAGTCGAATCTGACTCTAGGGGGCGGTGCTCACCTCCGTTTCCAAGCCGAAGAGCCAGTGCTGTCTGAAGACTTCTCTGTGGTCATGTGGCCGGCATGACTAAACGCCAAGGCACAGAGAACACTGTTACCTTCCCACCGAAGTGGTACCTATTTATCTACTTGCAATTTCTTGCTTTCAAACTGCTAGGTTGGCAGGAGCTGGGGCCAGAGACGGGAGCTCACTGCGTCATGCAGCACTAGGGCCTCGAACTGCCGAACTACAGACCTTCTGGTCTGCAGCTCATCATCTTAACCTCTGAGCCACCACAGCCCCTTTGGTTCACCATACAGCCACTAAAAAAAACCCAACCAGGATATCTCTGTAGTCTCTCACACACACAAAAGCCAAGCACAAGAATCATGTTCAAAACGCACCCAAAAAAGATATCCAATAATAAATAGACACATTTACTAACACAGCCTGAAGGGCTATGTTTCTTATTTAAGGTTCAGTGCGTGTGCTTTGTGTTGCTTTAACTCGCAGCTCTCTGCTTCCAACCCCAGAAAAATGTGGAGCAATTTTTCTTGCTCCACCCCTTCCATCATTATGTACTATTTCTAGATTGCTTTAAGATCCATGTCAAAATATCCTGAGACAACAATGAAGACATTGTTACTTATGACTTCCAAACTGGAACTAGTGTCCAGATTTTTATGGCAAGAAATCTCAAGAAGGATAAGGGAAGGCAGCACATCTGTGCCTTAATCTTGGCACAGATTTTTAGCAGAGGCTGCAAAAAGAGCGGTGAAGTCCTTCATTCTTACACTATGGAAAGCAGATAAGAATACTTTATTGGAAGGAGACGCTTTCTGCTGACACATTCTTAGCCTGGAATGAAGATCAGGAGAACAGGAAATGACTCCACTCCGTCAAAAGTTACCCTCCTACATTTAATTGTTTGCTTGCCTGTACAAACTTCAGCTCATTATAATTATATTTATGGAAGGGGGGGTATTACACAACATTATATACAAGAAATGTTATGTTTTAGAACAGGTATCCCCATCTTTTTTCAACCTGCGGACACCTTTGAAAACCTGACTCAAGGGAGTGGACACAACCACAAAATGGCTGCCAGAGGCAGTGGAGCCAATTACAAAATAGTTGCCACAGGAGGCAGGGCCAACCACAAAATGTCAGGAGACTGAAATGTAACTCTGATGGTAGCTCTTCACCATTTCAGGAAGAAGCCCTGCTTTTAAACTTAACGTAAAAGAATTTTCTTGCATACACACAACTAAGAAACCCTCATCAGGCAGTTTCTGTCTTAATTTTGCAGGCATTTGACAGACCTATGCACAAATGCTTCTTCACCTTGCTGTCTCCTTTACACGAGCCCTTCTGTCGTGAGCCCAGCCATTTTTTAAAGTGACTACTGTAACAATGACAGTTGGTGCTGAAGAGCTGGTGAGAGCTCCTTGCATGTGTGTACAGCCTAATCATGTTTAGTCAGCCCAATCATGTTGCGTCAGAATCAAGTCCCAGTGGGTTTTTAGAATATCATCCTGCTTTTTGCACAGGTAAAGTAGTTTACCTACAGCTGCTACCTGCCTTGTACTACGAGCATCAAAAAGCCCACCTATTTTCTAAAAACCCTTGGCAAGTACCAAGAAAGGTGCTGGGGGTCGTCGTGGTGCCCACGGGTGCCACGTTGGAGATCCCTGTTCTAGATTCTTGAAGGCTTCAAGGTATTAAGAAGCCTCGTTTTGGATGTTAGGAACAAATAATTTACAGTGAACAAAATGGTTGGCTGGCACTGTCCTAACTTACTGTAACTCTGGATATTGGCTAGCCCCGTTCACACTGGCCGATTTGAGCCGGGAGCGGGACAGTTCGGGGCCGGATCAAACCGGCGCGATCACACCACAACATCTGGGAAGCATCTTGCTTCCGTGGCCGAACTGTCCCTTTTCCGCAGAAATCCGCCTCAAACCGAACCACCTACCTTAGGTGGTTCAAATGGAAGAGGCGCTTCTAACCGGGCGTTTGATCGCCGGCGCGTCTTTGCGCCGGCACAACCCCGGCCTGGATCCGAACTGCGCATGCTCCGACATGTGCAGTTCGGCCAGCCCCCGGTTAGGGCCGTGTTTTCTCCCCGGCATTTGATCGCGCCGGGGAGAAGAGGCGGTGTGGCCGGGGGATCCGGGGGATCCCGCCGCGCCGTGTCAACGTTGGCGCAGCTTTTAAAAGCCGCGCCTTAAAGAGGCTTTTCCCCTGCCGTGTGGCAGGGGCCAAAGATAATTTTGTGCGTAATCTGTTTTTGGCTTAAATGTTAGCTTAAATCATATTAGGTCAAAGGGCTCTCTGGGTAGAAAACTGTAAGATGACCAAATGTTTAGATACCACTGGATACATAGGAATACAATGACAACAGGGATATCTTAGGACTAGCCACAGTATCACAGACAAGTGATCCATTTTTTGAATTCTTCAGAACTCTTCATCAGGCTGGATATCAATATAAAATAAAGTGAAAAGGGTGGGAAGAGAGGAATTTTTTGTTACAGGGTATGACGAAGAAGCCCCAGGTCTGCATCTTATAAACGTGAAGAACTGCTTACTGATGAAGTATTCGGGATAACTTCAAACCTTGTTCACTGCTTTTGTGATGTATTGCTTGGTCCTAGTCAATGTGTCAGAACCCACAGCCAACAACGAAGTACACACATTCAGGAATGGTAATACTTTTATTGCAGAGCTACAGATGCAGTAACATAAGCACTGTTAACAATGGCAGCGGCCCCTTGGGCATAATAGGATATAGGGTATTCGTATGCATCCCCCCCCCCAGAGCACTGGCCAATTAGGCATCCTCCCGCACGGGATAAAGCTTGGAGACCGTTAGGTAGCTAAAGCTGAGAACCAACACTCTCCCATGGCACCTAGGAAAACCTAGACAATACAACTCCTTCCTGCACATCTGTATAGATAAGCATTTCGGCGTAAAGCAGAAAAAGCACAGAAAGGAATGCAGTAGCAATTAACCAGACACAGACCAAGCTCCCCAACCCCCATGACAGCGTAGCTGACACAATGCTCCCTCTAAGTTGTGGAGTCTTGTGAGCAAAAAGTCTACTTTGTGAGCTACTGGTGCTAAAGTTGTGAGCAAGTGATTTGGCTACTGCATAAATTAGTTTGCTCTGGAGCCATCCTTCCTGACCTAAGACAAAAATGTGTGAGCTGGAAGCTAAAAACTGTGAGCTAGCTCACACTAACAGCTTAGAGGGAACACTGGCCCTAATAAGGTATTAGATTGCTGTTGACTTTGAATTTTTTTCCAGTGGTCCAAAATGATACCTGCAATCTGTACATTTAATGCAATGTCCACATATGCCCTCAGAGACACTTTACATGGAAATCATGCTTACCAAGGCTACTCTGGTGGTACACCAGTGTAAAAGTCACATGAATTATGAAAAGCAGTTGTATATTTTCAGTCATCTAGTGGGTACATGCTAGGAATGTCCCAATGAGACCCACTCACCCCACCTGTTTAAGTCTAAATGCTTTAGTTACTCACTTCATTTATACACATTTATTATATACTCTTCTCCTCCTTTTTATCTCCACAACAACCCTTTAGGTTAGTCACCCAGCAAACTACCATGACAGTGGGATTCAAACCTGGCTTTCCAGATCCTAATTCAACCCTCTAACCATATAATACTGTGTTTTCCTGCAGGGGAAAAACGGTGGTAGTCACAGAAAAAGCAAGTGTCACATAAGCTGTGAAGCACCCATCAATATGGACTGCTTGGAGACATGAGAAGGATGAATAATATTCCCCATGCCTTCCCAAACTGAACTTCTTCCACACAGACACAAGGGCATTCAACACCCAATGACTCAAGGAGGGTGAAATGAGGACAAAACCCTGGTGAGACAGCTTATGGTCAAGTTTAATTTTAGCTTACTTTGGGCTTCTGTTTTACCCCAGGGATAAAAGATCATAATATCGAAAACCTGCCCACCCCCAACAAAAATGTAGTTTTGCTTTCTTTCAATTTACGATCTTGTCAGAACATGCCTACCTTAGCATGCGTTCCAAGTTCAGCTCTCCTTAACAGTCACAAGTAACAAATGTTTTCGTTACCCAAGGAAACTTACACTTGATGTAGGAACTGGGTAGAAGTTTGCTTATTACTAAACTTTGAGTAATCCAAATCTGCTCCTCTGTTCCTGCACTTTTCTAGTATAGTATGTTCCTTTGAGCCAGAATTTTATAGTACAGCACACTCACTGACCTCTGTCTCGCCACAGGCCTCCTCTTAAAAGTCATATTTCTGTTTATGAGCTTTTCTAAAGCCTGTTAAAAGACTGCAGTGGCTCACAAAGTGATACGGTCTGCAGTTTTCATCTCAGGCTTTGCTTGAGGATGCTCTTCAAAATGGCTTTTATCTCAGTAGGGTGTAAAATATCATGGGCAAATGGCCAAGAAGGACATTTCCTTGGGTTTTGTGTTATTTGATTATATATTTAAATTATGACTCACAGAAAGTAAACCGCAGTTAGAAGATCTAAGGAGCTTTGTCGGTTAGTCATGATCCAATATCTAAATGGTATAGCCCAACACTTTTGGTATCTGTAACAGACAGTGCTTCCCATGATAGTAACATATAATAATAAACTAAATGCTTGACAATTTGCTGCCTTTTAATCTGCTGCCAGAAACAAGCCACTTCATTTTATATAATAGGAAAGCTGATTGTGCCAACCTCCCAAAAAGGACAAATCCAAGAGACTTCTTAATTGTTTATAAAAGAATTTTCTTCTTTCATAGTAGAATACAACAATATACCCTGCCAACCCTTCTTCCCCGAGGTACACAGACTACACTTCTTTCCAATCTCCCTTCCTTTCCTTAAAGTTAAAATTATAACTTTAGTCAAGTCAAAAAGAAAAGACTAAAAAAAAAAAGGGAGGGGGAAGGTGGCGAATGCAGCACTAAATAATACTAGTCAAGTCCCAGTCCTTTTACAATATATTCTCATATGCCATACATACCGCAGAGTGTTCAGAATCGTAAACTGAACCTAGGCAGCAAACTCCCATACTACTCTTTTCACAGTTTAGAACTAAACATAAAGTTGACAAAGTAGTGCAGCAAGACTAAAGGGGCTTTTCCATCATTTGAGCCAGTCCCTCATTGTGCTCTCAGGACAATGAGGGACTCTATTGGTGCAAAAATTGCATCTAGATCATTCCTTATCTGCTTACAGTTAAATTGTTGCTTTGAACTGGCACTATCAGATAAATATTTGGTCTTTTTATCATCCACTTATGACCCCTAACAAACACAACATAAATGTGAGCCAGAGGAACTCTGCCAGACATTACATCAGACAAGAAAACTCTTGAACTCAGCCTGAAAGCCAAAAAATACATTTTTGGGTATTGGATATCAGCTGTCACTTCCTATACATCCTTCCAGCAATGAAAGGAAAACAGTCCATTGAAACAAAACAGCCAACAAAGAAGAGAATGATGTTGTGAGGACAAAGGAACACATATTTTTAAAAAGATGAACAGAAAGAAGGACCTCCATGCAATGAACATTAGTTCCGAAGAGAGGTGTAATATTTAGTCAGTAGATTACAAATCTGTTGACCAATTTAAAAGGTGTTCCTGATTAAGTGGACAGTGGCAGCATTCACACGCGCGAGATAATGTGGGGGGGAAGCGAGGCTATTTGCTCCGCAGGAATTTGACCCGCATTTGTGTGATCACACAGTCCCTGGGAGCTGCGGGGGCAGCCCACCACTACGTGATCAGACGCAACCGCAGGTGAGTCAGTTTTTCTTTTTGGCTGCGTATTTCCGGTGCGCTTCAACGAGGGATCAATGATTCGCATCTCAGCACCGAGTGCTCCCTATGCAGTGTGCGATTGATGCACATACTGAAATGGGGGAAAAACCAACAACATGGAGTCGGGATGGCTCGATCAGACCATCCCAACACCATGGAAGCACGCTGGCGCAATCACACTGGGAAAAGTCCATTCCTGGCCCGTAGCAAACCCGTTTGGCTACTGGGTTTTCCCCAGTGTCTTTTTATAGGGTTGCCGATGGGAGCGGGACGCTTGGCTGATGTTGGCGTCTGATCGCGCCCTTAAAATCCGCCCAGCATTCGCGCCTATGGCACGGCTAATTCTGTGTGTGATCGCAGCCATCATGTTTTAAAAATATTGCTAGTTATCTTTCATACAATCACTTAATAAAACCCACAGGAAGCAGGCAGCCCCTTAGGAAAGGCTCACTTTACTCCTCCACCCCTCACACAGGAAGGAATGCCTCTTCCAACACAGGCTGCAACACAACACAAGGTGCATCATATTATAGACAAAGAATGCTTTTTTGTCATTGTTGTTTAGAAAGACTAATTTATTTATATACAAATGTATGCAATCAATACGTTCAGTCCTTTTTTAGCTGCTTTAGGGGCATGAGTCTTTAAAAAAATGATATTCCCAGGTATACAGAAACTCAGCCTTTATCCGTGGACAGTCTTGTTTTGCTGCCCTGCTGACAGGCATGGGATGAGTTCACCATTTTAGGGAGTGCAGCAGTTATGTTTCAGCGGCTTTTGATAATCTACATAGTGTTTTAGCATGGATTTTGTTTGCTTGATTAATTGTGACTGTTGGGTTCCACAAGGAGGGTATAAGCTAGTAAAATAATTAATAAATCCTTCCGTATCAGAAGGAAGAGCAGGATGTTTACAACTTTGCCACTTTCCATGAATTTGGTATATCTGGACCTCCTTTTGTTAGCCCTACTATTCAAACAATCATGCTGTTCCTTCCAGCACACACATCATCAGGCTTTGAAAATCCAAGGCTATAATCTAACTTGCCCTGACCAAGTCAGATCTTGGATCAGCCCCGGTTAGTATGTGGATGGGAGACCACCAAGGAATTCTAGGGTCGCTATGTAGAGGAAGGCAGTGGCAAACCACCTCTGTTAGTCTCTCGCTGTAAAAACCCTATGTGGTCATCATAAGTCAGCTGTGACTTGATGGAACTTCACACACACACACACACACACACAGAGAGAGAGAGAGAGAGAGAGAGAGAGAGAGAGAGAGAGAGAGAGAGAGAGAGAGACAGAAAAAGCAAGAGTATATGGGAAAATAGAGAGAGAGAGAGAAGCACAAAGCCAACTGATTTTCATGCCTGAATGTAGTAGATTGTGGTTCAGGCGACTACTTTGCTCCGTAGGGCTGTAGAAGCATTTTGTGTCATCAGAGTTATCTATTGCATTTTTATTTTGCCTCTCCTTCAAAGAGCTTAAAGAAGCAAATTCAGATTTCTCTGCTTCTGTTTTACCCTATAACCATGAGGGGAAGTGTTCACACTTGGAAAAATCTATGAATACTCATTTGGAGGGCACATATTTCACACAGAAAATAAGAATGCATGGGATTCATCTTGAACATATGTGTGATTTTGGAAATTAGTGAGTATATGATGTATACATGGATTTAATATAAGCACTTTTAACTGAAAGGAATGACATGAAATTTCAGTCATTAACAGGCTTGTCTGTAGTGATCTGAATCCACATCAAAACCCAAGGCCTATCCCTTGGCCTGCCCTGCATGCCATGTACATCTCAGGTGTTTTGTGACTGATCACAATCTAGCAGACAAAATAATGCCCTTGCTTTTCAAACCTCCACATTTCTATTCCTGCCAAGTGTGTTTAATGACTGCAGAAGACAACTCCCATACATGCCAGGTGCCTACAGCTGCCTTCCTTCCTCAATAAGCACAATTCAGAGCCCATTCTTATGCCCACCTATTTTTGGCATGGTACACATCTTACACCGGGACTGTACCATATCATCTCCATGGGAGGCTTTTTTCATGAAACAATGAAAACATACTATGTCACATGGAATGATTGTTGCCCTGCAAAGCACTTAATGTGCTCTTATGGACTGTATAAGTCCTAAGTGATAAAATGGACTGTGCAAACCTTTGCTTTTGGGACTGTACTGCATGGTGACCCAAGGTGATGCCAGTTAAGAATACACACATAAGAGAAGAAAGTCTTCCTTTGCATTGCTGTTCCAGTTGGTTCTTCAAGGTTACCTGCCCTCTTACCTGCTGTAAGATGGACCATTTCCCTAGCTGCATGAAGGAGTCAGACGCCATGCCATGCCACAGTTCAAGAACAAAGAGCTCCAAACGCCATAAGGAGCTCCCTCTGACACATGCAGGCAACCCCCCCAACCCATACATCTACTTGCAAGACTGCACGTAACCGAGAGGTTCTACATATGGTTGCCTGGAAACTAATCTCTTGCCCATCGACAGAATCAGCTAAGCTCATCAAGAGACAATAGCCCTAGCTCGGTGACTCATACCCTCTTCATCCAGCTGCCACTCTCTAGTCCAAGTTACTAGCTCTCAATATTGACCACTCCCTGCCCCCTCCCCTTGCTCCCTTTACCCAATAGGTATGTTCTTAGGATGGACTAACTAGAGGTGTGCCAAGGGGTTGTGGCCAGCATTGCCCTCCCCCTCCAGGTACCCCCTTAAAAGGAAGCAGTCGTTGCCCCTCGCTCTCTCTCCCCCTGCACTCTACTTTTTATATCCCTCCCCACTCTCTCGGTTTTAGCGCTACCAACGAGTTTCCACATGGCTTGCTGGTTCAGGCACACAAACCCCCATTCCTTATAATCTCCCGTTTTTCCTGAAGATCGCTCATCCGTCGAGGACAGGTAAATATAACCCACCAACGATTATTCCTGATAATGCGACATTCACTTTACCCTTTCTAAGTTTCTTAGAACTGTATATTTGAAGCGTGTTTGTGAATTTGTGTGCTTGAGATACATTCAATAAAAAAAAATATTAATTTTACTCTGAAGTCCGTTTAAGTCTGATGACTGGTTAGAAGTGGGACCTCTGTATACACCGGTGCTTGCTCCCTAATTTGCCTACTGCCTATTTATAAATCATAACCCCCCATATTGTTAAAATATCAAGGCAAGTTGGCTAACATGATGGTTTTTAAAGCATTCTTTCTAATGGTACATTTTTACTGTTTACAGGGGAGGTGTTT
This sequence comes from Gekko japonicus, assembly GCF_001447785.1. Lineage (NCBI taxonomy): Eukaryota > Metazoa > Chordata > Lepidosauria > Squamata > Gekkonidae > Gekko > Gekko japonicus. Next base: position 178,923 of record NW_015173674.1, read on the forward strand.
CACACAAACACATCTGATCATATGAAACCCATATGCACAGCTCCTATAAGAGGATAGTATAAAAGTTAATGTAATAAGCAGTCATCAGCATGTCACAGAAAAGACTTGAGAAACAGCATCAGTGGCATGGAGTGCTTTAGTGGTTTGTGCTACAAAGTCTACTTATCATGGGCCCAGTTTCAAAAGGGGCCATGCAAAATGGCTGTCATACCTTAGTGGGCTTACCAAAAACCTGACTTTAGTAACAGTACCAGTAGCAAGTCCCAGAATAGGCAGTAAATGGAAGACGGCATCTCAAGATGGAAACTAACACTGGCTTCTCTGGAGAGCTGAAAGTTTGAAAGAGGGATTTGTGGACACTCAAGATGTGTACACTCAACCTACATTTATCTCTAATCAACCAGTTCTACAAGTTCATGCATGTTTTAAAAATCTGCAAAACTTATTTGATCAGAGGCAACAGTGGGACAAAATAATTATGTGCATACATCACAGGAAGAAGCAAAAATTATCTCTGACAATTTGCACCTCTGTTTTAGCTGTCATCTTTAATTTCAACAGCAATAACTGCAGGGCAGTAGAGATTCAACACTGTGAAAGCAGAAGTGTTTCAAGACAGACATGAAGTAAAAATATACTGGGTTTGATGAGGCTTGCAGTGCACTAACTTGCACTGTTAGGCTGCAATCCCAAACAAACTTAGGTGAGAATAAATCCCATTAGATGCAATTGGATTTACTTCTGGGTAGAACTGTTTCGGTTTGCACTGATCTGCCATGTTCTTCCACTAAAGTCAGAAGTTCTCTTGAACAAATTTAACTGGCCACCCACCACCAAATGACACAAAGAAAAAATGCCATTTATACTAAGCTGAACAGAACTAAATGACAGCTTGCTTGAATTACTGCTTGGCAGTGATGGTGGGAGAGTCATTTGCACCATATGGTGATGTATCTGTGATTTACTCATAATGTTCTGCATTACAAAGATCTAATTAAATTGAGATCTGCAAAAGGGGGGGGGGCATGGTGGGAAAAGATACTGATTCCCCTGAAGCCATCTTTTAAGCAGCTGGTTGGACAACACAGGTTTTATAGCTAAGATATATTTCTACCCAATTAACCATAGGTACTGTCATGATCTGGGCTGTGCCACCAGAGGCCTACTAGGCCCAGGGAGCCTGGCTAGCAGTAGGTGAGGCTGGGCCTACAACTCCCAGAAGCCCGAGAGGTTTTGGAGCCAAAATTGACCAATAGGAAAAGAGGAGGGCTTGAAATAAAGATCTGGTGCAGCAGGAAAAGCTGTTCTTCTCAGGGACAGAGCCAGAAGAGACTGAGGCTGCTGTAGGGAAGAGACCCTCATCCTGAGGGAAGGGTGAGTAGTCTAGTGTCACTTGGAATAGTGAGCTAGAGACAGTATATATTTAGACGCGTTAGGGCATTTGATTTCTTTTCTTTTCACCCACTTACTGTTATTATTCTGCACCTTGCTGTTTGACCTCCTATAAAATCAACTATTTTCAATGTTCACCCTGCCTGGTCCTCACGCCTATTATTTGGCCAAAAGGGAGGTCAGAAGGTCTTGGGAGGGTGCTCTGGGCCTTCTCAAGGGATCCTAAATCCAGAGTGGTGGCAGCGTCAGGTGATACCCCACCTGAGCCGTGACAGGTACAAAAGCATCTGATCCTGTGAAAGCATGATCAAGTAAACGTCAGTTCATTTAAATCACAGTATTGGGCTTCAGCCTTTATTAAAAATATTTCTATCCTGCTTTTGCAATGTGTTCAAACTGGCTTTCAATTAAAAAAAAAATCCATTCCATTTGTCTTCCATTCCATTCTTTTATTAGTGCTCATAGAGGAACCGGTCATAAACAAAACAGAGAAACAAACAAGACTGAAAATCAGTTAAACGTTGTACAGCAGTTTTGGTCCTACCTCAATGGTAGGAAACCCTGTGGTGATTCCTAGAGAAACACAGTGTCATTTCCTGTTTTTCCTGGAAGTTATGTCAGGTCACATACAATGCCAATGCTTCCCATATCCCCAGCCCCCCCCCCCAATCTTTCACCATATGCCAAGCATGACCTGGCAACTCTAATAAGGACAATATCCTTCCAGTCGTGTTCCATCTGCACTGCCTCCCAATTTGCTTCCAGGCCCAATTCAAGGTGCTGGTATTGTTCTTTAAAACCCTTTATGGCTTGGAGCACACCTGAAAGACTGCCTACTCCCACATGAACCTAGCTCACCACACTGGTCAACTTTGTAGGCCCTGCTTTGGGTGCCCACAGCCTAGATCCCATTAAAAGTCTTAGAGAATAAAGTGGCCTTGCACCCCCGCCAGACACCCAATCTCCTCAGGAAGTCTGTTCCATGGTGTGGGAGCAAGCATGGGCTCAGGTCAATACCACCCTGAGTGGGGGAACAGCCTGAAGACAACAATGAACCCAGAGGTATTATGGGAAGAGGTGGCTCTCTAGATATGTGGGCCCCAGGACATGAAGGGCTTTAAATGTCCCTCTGTACCCACATTTTGCCAGACTCCCTCTGGGCCTGATGAAATTGGGAGTGGGCCTGGTGAAATTGGAGTGAAAAGGCAAGCCTCTCAGCAGCTCCAATTGACTGAGTCTTTAAAAATAACGGAGCAAACAGCTGAGAAGGTGAAGAAAATGGATGCCAACACCAAAAAAGTTAAGAAAAAGGTGCAAAAGCTGGAAATGAAATAAGCTGCGGAAGAATCACAACTTTTACAGCTACAAATGGAAAAAGCAAATCTGGTTCTTCGGTTTCAAGGGGTCCCAGAATTAAAAGGAGAGAATCTGAAGCAACTGCTGAGTGATACATTAGCCCCAGTTACAGATCTGAAAGCGGAATACATTCTTAGCGAAATGGATGTGGTCTATAGGTCCTACTCCATATACATCAAGAAGAATAATCTGCCTGGGGAAATAGTAGTCAGATTCTCGAAGAGGCATGTAAGGGATTCCATCCTGAAAGCAACTACGGGAACACCCTTGAAAATTGGGGACAATTCCATCAGAATTTTAAAAGATATCCCATTTGAAATAAGACAAAAGAGAAAGAAATACAAAGATTTAATTCCGTTTTCTGCAAACAGATGGCATTAGTTACAGATGGTTAATTCCAGAAGGCATCATTTTCAAACTCCACGACAAAAAAGAAAAGACTGACTCTGTCTCTAAAGCACGTGAGTTCCTTAGAGTGCAGCTGGGAGAGACAGCTGAGGTCAAGAAGGAAGAAGATGACAGTAAATCTGATGGCGAACTGGACTTGGTGTCTTCTGACGAGGACTCCCTTTCTGAAAAGGGGACGGCCGCCCCCAAAGTCCATACATATTGAGGATTAGAAAAGATTAGACAAAATAAAGGCTGAAGGACTCTGAATTGTGCCTGAAAATTCTATACTAACTATGGGATGCTCTGGGGTTTTCTTAAACAGATAAATTGATGGGTAAAAAGATAAATAATTTAGCATAACCGACTATGTTCAAAGTAATACTAGCAATTAAGAATAACATTCATATAAGCTGTTGTTATGATCGCCTATTCTTGGGGTTTTAGTTAATTGTGGTTTTCTTTCCTTTCTTCCTAGTTGTAGCCTCCCCTTCCTAATTTTCTGTTATAGTTTGTAGTGTATTAAAAATTCAATAAAAAACTCCCCTTAGGGGGATTTAAAAACAAAAAACAAAAACGCAATCCAAAAGTCACAGAGGAGGGAGGGCCTTGGGAAAAATTAACATAAGGCCTCCCAAGAAGGGGTGTTCTCTCTCACGAGCTAGGCAGCAAAGAGGTTGCTACCTGCGGGAGGTGATCTCTCACCTACAGAGGGGGGGTCTGCCCTGCAACAGCCAGGTTCTGAGGTATAACTGGGAACCAGTGAGGTAGCTGCATGAGGGAGACTTTATGTTTTCCTGCTGGCTTCTTTGTGTGAACATTTTGCTCTGCTCGTTGGGAACATACTGTTTTACATCTTCTGCCTGTTTACAACTATTCTTCCCCATCTGTTGTCAGGTTTTGTTTAACAAACCAGTTTCTTTACCCTGCCCAGGCCCCTCAGGCCTCACGCATGGTCTTACACATAGTAGCACCCTCTGGTAGAGGGGTGTTGCTTGGCAGTGTAAGGGAAAGGGGCTGCTCTAGGTCTGCTTTCGTTGGGACCCCCTAAAGAAGAATGGTGACAGCTGAGAAGGATCCTTCCTGTTCCAGGGATGCTGGGAGCAAGAGGGGTGAGCACGGCAGGAGGGCTCCGTGGAGGGGATGTCCCAAGCAGGATAAATCCCAGAGCTGATTTCATCTTCTGTCCAATTGGTGAGAGGAGATAGCAGCTGACTCTTCCTGTGATGACAAAGGGCCCAAAAATCTGCTTTTGGAGAACCAGCTGATGCCAGTTCATGTGGATCCACTGAAGTCATGCTCATAAATATGGAAATGGGGGAGTCAGCTCATTTGACTCATGCATCATGTTCCCTGTGCTAGAGACTCCCCCTCACAATTATTTTACGAGTAAAAGAGACTTTGCCAAACCTTCTTCCCTACATAACTCAAGGTATTTGGTTCACATTGTTTTTGATTGCTCACACTGCAGTTATTACCAAAAGGCAAAAACACAATCCATTTTTCAAAGTCATCAATGAGTTGGTGACCTAAACATTAAAGTGGTAATGTTTATGTACCTCCAAGAGCATAAGAAGAGCCCTGACGGATCAGAGCAGTGATCCATCTAGTCCAGCATCCTGTCTGACATAGTGGACAGCCAGTTCCTCTGGAGGTCCAACAACAGAGCATAGAGGCCAACACCTTCCCTTTATGTTGCCTCCTGGGACTGGTATTAAAAGGTTTGCTGCCTCTGAACAATATTCTTCAAACCACTAACCTGCCATGGCTTTATTAGTTAGATTCAAAGTTTATGCTTTCAGTGTAGCCTGCTAAGTACCAAATGATCCACATTGATGTGCTTTTCTCTGTGCTGCTAGCAGAACAGAACAGCTTTTCTGCAACTGCACATCCTAGTACAGCATCTACCTCACAATTCAGTGTACCACATCAGACTAGGTTCTTCTGCCTTTCTACCCTTCCAGTGCCTTTGCCGCAAATATGTTCTATTTTTGCACCAGCTGTCTGCAATATTTGGGAGCTTCTGCTCTTCCTGAAATGGCACACATCAACTTTCATAATAACAGGTAAAAAGAAAAGAACAGGAAAAGGTGCAAAATGTGTGAAAAATATTCTACTCTAGCAAACTTGCAAGGTTTGGCTTCTTCGGCTACAGGGTTTCACTTTCTGAAACACATTTAGATCAACATCCCTCCTGCTGCTCATAGTAAATATACAAACACTGGCAAGTGTAATATATGGCTGCTTAGAGAAACATTCATTTAAGAACTGCAACTGAAGCAACTACAAGAAGCTATTTAATTTCAGATTCTAGAAGCCAATTCCCGGCAGAGCTGTTTCGGTTAACTTCCCCTAGCTGTGGGTGTATAAAGTAACTTATTGAAAAGCAGAAATGATTACCGAGGTCCATGCAAGACTTCAGCTCTATTTCTGAAAACATTACTTGCATTATCTTTGATAATGACCCACGCTGAAACAGTCCTGCACCCGTCTATGTATTTAAAGCTCCTATTAGCTGCTATTCACTTAACTATTCAGATGGAATGTATGATTGAGGTAGCTGCTCTCTAGTTTCCTGAGTCCTGAGCCTGCTATTAATCAGTTTCTATACAGACAGTAAAGCTTTCGGTGTTGCTCAAGGCCTACATTCCAGCAGAACATGTCCAGTTCTGTCAGCAACTAGGGAAAAAGAAAAGAGAAATAAAAGTATGCAAAGCGCTCTACAGACCTTCCCCGCACACCCTTCAGATCCTTTTCAGACAGCCAATGTGGAACAGCAGCTGAAGTGCCAGATCAGGAGCAGAGAGACCCAGCTCTGAATCCCCACTCTTGCCATGGAAACTTTCTGGGTGATCCTGACCCAGTAGTACATTCTCAGCCTAGCTTCCTCACAGGGATGTTGTTGTGAGCATAAAATGAAGGAGAGGAGAATGACTTTGGGTCCCCATTGGGGGAGAAATGGAATAAATAAATAAAAATGCAAAAGCCAACCTGATTGATGGAATAAATAATTTACGACAGGCAACTGGTGGGAAATGAATGTGCTACAAATATCTTGCAGTAGTTTATATATACAGTATTGCATTATATGCTTGCCATTAATGCCGATTGTACTGGGAGAAGTGCCAAGTCTTGGAAGAGACAATCAATTCCTTTTGTCTTTTTTTTTCTTTCACAAATATGCTATTATGAAGCAGATGTGATAGGAACTATGTAAACCTTGCACAGTAAGACATATTTCTGGTGGTTATTGATACTGTTTTTACAGATGGGTTTTTTCAATATGCGACTGTTTCAGAAAGTATCATGTATCAGTCCAGCCATGCTTTTTTCCCAGTGAGATGTCAATCTGAGGTCATGACCACACATATGAATTCAAAATCTCATGGTATTCCTTCCTTGGAAGTAAAGGCCTACATAGTATCTTGGCCAAATTCCAGCATTGGCAATGGGAATGTAACAACCAAAATGCTTCATACAGTTGCAGAAAGGCATAGCATTTTCTTACATGCAGCTGATACATCCTTGTGAGTCTCCTATCATTACAAAGCCTCTCTTTAGGCTTGGCATAGCCCAATAAGTCATGAGGCATCAAGGAATTACTGGGCTGCTCTTTGTCCACACTGGATCACATATCTGACTCTGAAAAAAACCGACTGATGTGTCCAGGTGCAGAGAGTGTAGAAGGTGGGAAAGCATAAGGGGGGGGGGACATTACCTGGCAGAGGTACAACTAAGCTTCTGGAGAGAGAACTGTGCATCAGAGAACTGGACTGTGCAACTGCTATGAATTTATAACTGCCTCTCTGTGCAACTGCCAACTTTATTTATATAGTTATATTTTATGATACATGCATTTGATACACAGATCTCAGGCATGCATTCAACAGACCCCTGTGGCTGATGGCATCAGCCAGCTCTGTTTTATTCCTGTTTGCTATGTGCCACTGTAAGGATCTGGGACAGAAAACTAAGATCTTGGATTTTATCCTCAGGGTAGGGTGAGCAATACAGAACAACTGACTATCAGAAGCCACTGAAAGTGGGGAGAAGGGATTACCTAAAATCCCAGATGCTCCCTATTTTCCCCCCCCCCATGCTTCCAATATTTGTCAATCACCCTGTGGGACTGTAAGAATCACTCCTTTAGCATAATGCAGAAGTTTGCCAAATCTGGTGGCACATGTTCCTAGAGGTCTGGGGGACGGTGCTTGGGGAGGGCAGCATGGTGTAATGCCATAGAGTCTACCTTCAAAAGCTGCCATTTCCTCCAGGAGAACTTTCTTCACAGGGAAAATGTTCCATCCCCTTAATCATTTTAGGCCCCAGTCACACTTGGAGGCTGGCACTGCTACATGGAGCATGCTCAGTATATGTAGCATTTCCAAGTGGTTTGGTTGTATTCCAGATCCCAGCAATTCACCCTGGCCTAAGAAGGGAGCAACGATACCGAAAGGTAGGAAAGGTCTACACAAATTCTATGGTTTCAAAGACCTGTTTTGAACAATTGCAGGTTTCAAGAAAGAAGAGATTGCCGTTTCCTGAGACCATGGACCAAATATGCAATTCAAGCATCTTGTGAACCAGTCTGGCTGTTCAGAATGGTACTTCAACTGCTTCTGTGTATATATATACAAATAGCTGTCATCTACCACCCTGTGGGTGCTGAAGAGATCTGTAATTTTATTTATTTATACCACATCCCCATGTGCTGTAGTCAACAGAAGTGCCATGGTTAATGGAGTCAGCCTGTCCTGGAAGCAGGGGTCATTTCGTAGAAAAAGAGCTAGGGGAACTCATTAGCATAACTCATTAGCATATGCCATACCCCCTGACATCACCGGAAGTGTGTCATAAGGCCACACCTCCTGACATCACCGGAAATGTGTCATAAGGCCACACACCCCGCCCGCAACGGTCCCGGCCACCGGTGCCGGCCTTGCAGCTCCACTGCCGAGCCCCATGAGGGGCCCGGCGGTGGACCTGCAAGGCCGGCGGGAGTGCAAGGAAGCCCGGCGAAGGCCCTCCGTGGCCCCAGGCAGGCAGGGGTGGGGAGAGGCAGGGAGGAAGCAACTTACCCTCCCTCTTCTCCTGCCTCCTCCTGGCTAAATGAGGGCCAGAAGCGGGGCGGCCGGAAGCAGGGGGCGGGGCTTCATCATGTGCCCCGCCCCCTGTACCCCTCGCTCTCCCTTCCGTGGCTTCCCCCCGGCATCTGATCGTGCTGGGAAGCAACTGCGCGGCGGCTCATGGGATCTGTCTGATTCCGCCGCCGCGCGTCTCTTTTGGTGAGGCTCTAAAAAGCCGCACTTTGGCCACGCCAATTTCCCCCGTGTGACCGGGACCGGGGCCACAGTTGCCCTTTTCTACACCTTTTTCATTGCTGTAATATCATTTTTTTAAGGTATGGTGACCAGAACTGTACACAGTTCCAAATGAGGCCGCACCATAGATTTATACAAGGGCATTATGATACTGGCTGACTTGTTTTCAATCTCCTTCCTAATAATCCCCAGCATAGCATTTGCCCCTTTTATTGTAGTCACACTGAGTTGACATCCTCAGTGAGTTATCTACCATGATGCCAAGATCTCTCTCCTGGTCAGTTACCGCCAGTTTGGACCCCATCAACATATATTTATATTTATTCTTTTGCTGTTTTTAAACTACCCTCTAACCTTTAATCTAGGGTTTGAGTCCCCACTCCTCCTCCACATGAAGCCTGTTGGGTGACCTTGGGCCATTATATTCATTGCATCATGAAGTAAGTCCTACCTCTATTCTCTGTCCTACCTCTGTACCCCCTTTTAGTGCTGGAATTAAACTCTTCGGCTTATACGATTGCAGTCTGAGCATGGAGGCAGAATTTAAAGTCACAAATGGCCCATTGTTAGCTGAAACAGAGAGCGTCTCTGTGCACCTTTTAACACTTCCCTCTTTGGGCAAGCTGCTCCCAGCTTTCTAATGTTAATGGTGATCAGAGGCATTTGGTTAGGAGGACAAGCAATAGGAAGCATTTCCTTTCAAACAGAAGTCGATTAGTGTTAATAATGCAAGCTAAAAAAACCTTCATAAAACTCATATGTCATTGCCTTATCAGGCAGTAAAATGCTTGATATCATCAAGCCAGGATACAAAGTAAGACCTACTATTTGCTCCAGAGGGTGAGAGGGAGGACTTGAAAGGAAGAATGCAATTTACAGAAATAATCCTGTGTTTCTCCTAACATGTGTAATTCCACTTTTGCAATATGTGGGCAGGAGCAACTAATGCCAGTGATGTATTGTGATATTCCAGATTTCCCCAGGACCAAGTTATGATCAAGCTAGTGTGATCTCCTTTTGTTTCTAGAGCTGAGGCCTTCATGTGGCACTTCCTCCAACTGACAGGGTTGGAAATTGTTTCTTTTGCAATAAAAACATAACCCAGAGGGACTAATTTCATCTTTCATGCAGCTGTGTGCTCTCACTGTCCCACCAGCAAGGATAATTACTAATTAACATATTATTTCTTCCCTATGAGTAATGTATGTGATTGGAATGCTGCCTTCAGGAAGAATGAGAAAACAGAAAGCACAGAAATGAAAGGGCTAGGGTTGCCAGCCTCCAGGTGGGACCAGGAGATTTCCTGGAATTGCAGTTAATCTCCATACTACACAAATCAATCCCCCTGTATAAAAGGGCTGCTTTGGAGGGTGGGCTGCATAGCATTATATCCAGTTGAGGTTCCTCCCCTCTGTAAACCATGTTTTCCCTATGTTTCATCCCCAAATTTCAAGGAATTCCCCATTCCGGAGTTGGCAACCCTGAGAGCCAATAATCAAGTTACAGTGTACATGCTCTTTCATTTATCAAGGCTACAGCTTGTATCTGGGGGCCTTCATACAAGAAAGGAGGCATATTGCCTATTAAACCTGAAGGAAAGAAAGAATAAACAAAGTCACATTTTCCCAAGACGACTCAATGTTCATCTAGACTAGCACTCTAGAACAGAGAATAAGCATAGCTTTAGGATTCTTTTATTCATTTACACTTGTGTCTTTGTGGGAAGTTTTCACCATTCCAGCCTATACTGCTAGGATTGGAATCAGAGAAAAATTAAACCCAGCGGAAATTAATCTATAGTCATGATTTACTTCATTGTGATTATGTCATTAAATGGTCTATGATGACAGGCTCCAGTGCACTCACTGACTGGTCCTGAGGAAGGAACTCCTTCATTTGGGAAAAGCTCAATCTGAGCCCTGTGAAACTGGTGGAAGACTGACTCCTCCTTTGAATACAGAAGCCTGCTCTCTCCTGACAATAAAAAACAGTCCTGTCAAAACCATTAATTGCTTCCTTCCTATTTGCCTTTCCAGGAATCTGTTTATCTTCTGTCTCTTCCTCCCTTGCTCCTCCAGTGTATTAACAGGACTCCACTAATGCAAGTGCAATGGCCAAATGCCATGTGACATGAACTTCTATGTCACTTTCCCCTAATCATTTTTTTAAAAGCAGCTTTTTGAAATTGCAGTCAGAAGTGGATGAAGGGAGTCTGGGAAGGGCATTCAGTCCTTTCTCTGCTGGCCATTTGTTCCTCCTGTCATCACTTGATGTTCAGTCATCAAGAGATGGACTGGTGCCAACCATACATTATTTCATCCATCAATTAAGATCACTTTTACAACTCTTGGGAACATATATATGGCACAGATTAGCAATTGACAACCCTAGATTGAAGATTTAAAGCAGGGGTGGCCAAACTGTGGCTCTTTTGCACATATTGTGTGGCTCCCGGCAGGGTGGCTGGGGAAGCTAAATATCATTATCAAACAAATTATCACTGGACAAATAAATATCATTATCAATATCTGCTTTTACTGCTTTTGTTATTATTTTTGGCAGTCTCATTTAATGTTAATAAAAAGCAAATTTGCATATTTCCCAGTAAAAATGTAATATTTCTTCATGTCTTGTGGCTCTCAAACATCTGACATTTATTCTATGTGGCTCTTATGTTAAGCAAGTTTGGCCACAGTCCATTAAAACATCTCTAATTGTGCCACAAAAAGCAAAAAAAACACAATCCAGTTAATGGAGCAATTAACTGAACTATTTATATCACTGTTAACTATATGTGCCTGCAATGGGGACCAGAGGCAAGAATATCCTTGAATTATCAGGGACACGGTAGCATGGTATGCAGCAGCACAAAAAATGGCTACCTTTGCCTAAGGCAATTTCATCTTGAGCCTGGATTTTATAAGTTTTTTTAATATAGTTTTAATTCGTTTTTAAACAATCATTTACAACAATAAACACCGCAAGCATTGAACAAGCAATAACAAGCAACAACAAGAGGATCAAGTTGGATTATAAACTAATCATTTAGCAGTAGAAACCATTCTGACACTCTCGAACCTTCATCAACCAATAAATAAGGGTAAGGAGTGCTGGTAACTGCACTGCATTTGTCAATTAGGAGAACATGAGGACTAGATTAGAGGTAGATCTGAGATATAGAAGAATTCTCTGTGTGTTTCATTGAATGTAAAAAAGAGAGCTAGAGTAGCTAGAAGAAAAGCCAAGAAGAGTAAGCTATATTAGTAGGAAGAAGTTCTTCCTCTGTCATATACTGCAGCCACGGAAACCACGTGTGGACAAATTTTGAATAGGTCATGGTAATACCAGATCATTGTCTTTGAAGTGAATCAGAGATTTTACACATAATAAACTGGTTCCAGACTTTGTTTCTCCAGATGGTCAACTTTGGGGAAGAGACAGACTTCCAAGTGGTAGCTATGGCCAGACGGGCTGCTGCCAGTGAAATCAAGGTAAATTCATTATTGTTGTTTTGTGAGTCCAGTGTTTCGTTTATTTGAAGTAGGATAACTTCTGGTTAAGAGGAATTGTTTGAGAGGTGATCGTGTTTATCTCTGCTATGACATTTTTCCAGAAGACATTGATGTGTGGGCATTCCCACCAGCAGTGGAAGTAACTCCCTTTAATCCCCATTGTTTCCAGCAGAATAAACTATAATTGGGGTTGAGATGTTGTAGATGATCAGGTGTATAGTACTAGCGGGTAGTCAATTTGTATGTTTGCAGGTGGATATTGAAGTTCTTGCCGACTTTTTTCATCGAGTTCCAGCAAGACGACCATTGCTCCTCAGTGATTTTTGAAGATCCCATTCCCAGGCTTTCTGATAAGAGGTGGTATGAGAACTATCACGTTCTACCAGGAGTTTATATACCTTGGAAAGGGTCCCCTTGGTCGAATCCGAGGAGTTCTCAAGAGTCAGTTCAAATGACGTCTTAAGTCTTCTGAACATTCCTTTCTCCGCAAGGGTTTCCGTAAGGCTCTTGATCTGATAGTATTGAAGCCATGAGATGTTTTGACCAGTACGTTTCTCGAACTGGGCCTTAATGTGAACCTTTCCGTTTTTAATTAAATGCTGAAGTCTAGTGATGCCTGCATCCGTCCATGTCTTGAATGAATTTGTTTCCATTCCTGGTAAGAACCATTCCTGAGAAGTAAATGTGGATAGCGAAGATATTGGGGGAGTTATACACTTCAGTCTGCGATCCCAAATTTTTAGCGTTGTGTATAAGAAGGGATTGTCAAGGATACTGGGAGGTCGGTGAGATGCTGGAATCCAGAATATTTCTTGGAGTGTGAATCGGGAGGCAAACGACTGCTCGATGTGTACCCATTGTGCTATTGGTTGTAGTTGCGACATTTTAGGAATGTTGGAAAGGAGAGCTGCATGGTAATATGTTTGAAGTCGAGGCAAGTTGAGACCTCCCATTGTCAGCGGCTTGGAGAGGGAGCGACTGTCTATACGAGATTTCTTTTCTTTCTTTCTTTTTTTAAAGCCCCAGAGGGGATTTTTTATTGATTTTTTAAACACTACAAAAAACTAGAACAGAAAAAAGGGAAAGGGAAAGCTACATATAAGGGAGAAAGTAAAGAACCCACTACTAACTAAAAACTAAAGAGAGGAGATCTCCAACTAGCTTTTTATACTTCATTCAGACTTTTCATCTTTGTACTTCTTATGAACTGTGTCAATCTTTTAACCCTTTTAACCATCCCCAGTTACATTTAATTGCCCAATAACAGTGCCCCCCATCATCCCCTGGAACCAAAGTTCTCAAAGGCACCATTCAGAGTCCTTCAGCCTTTACTTCTTCTTCTCTCTCTTCCACAGTTTGTAGGAACTTTTTGGGGCTGATGCCCCCTGCTCAGACAAAGAGTCCTCACCAGACGAACCAGTTTCCAGCTCTCCACTGGACTTATCGTCCTCTTCTTTTTTCTCGTCCTCTGGCCCTCCCAGCTGCTCCTTTAGAAACTCTTGAGCTTTAAGAACAGAGTCAATCTTGACCTTCTTCTCCTTGATCTTGAATATTACTCCTTCTGGAAACAGCCATTTATATCCAATTGAGTTTGTTTGGAGGAAAAACACAAGTTCTTTGTATTTCTTTCTGCGTTGTCTTACTTCAAATGGAATATCGTTTAGCGTTCTGACAGCATTCTCCCCCACCCCTTGGAAGCGCAGAACCATATTAGCCTTATCTATTTGCACTTGCAGCATCTGTCTTCCAAAAATACAGTTTTCTTTTCCAATTTTTGCACTTTGCCCTCACTATCTGCGTTGTCTCAGCCATTTCCTTTA
>NW_015173674.1:192797-192931 GCF_001447785.1 Gekko japonicus
CAGACATCTGTTCTTTAAAGACACTGAGCTGTTCCAGCAGAGGGCGCATGACCTCTGTCATCGCCTTCGTTGTCTCACTGGTCATTTCCGGCACCTTCGGGGACTCTAGTTTCGCTTTTAAAAGTTTCTCTTTC
>NW_015173674.1:193669-198897 GCF_001447785.1 Gekko japonicus
GGCGACTTTTTTCATCGAGTTCCAGCAAGACGACCATTGCTCCTCCGTTAGTGATTTTTGAAGATCCCGTTCCCAGGCTTTCTGATAAGAGGTGGTATGAGAACTATCATGTTCTATCAGGAGTTTATATACCTTGGAAAGGGTCTCCTTGGTCGAATCCGGGGAGTTCTCCAGAGTCAGTTCAAATGTCGTCTTAAGTCTTCTGAACATCCCTTTCTCCGCAAGGGTTTCCGTAAGGCTCTTGATCTGATAGTATTGAAGCCATGAGATGTTGTGACCAGTACGTTCCTCGAAGTGGGCTTTGCTGTGAACCTTTCCATTTTTAATAAAATGCTGAAGTCTAGTGATGCCTGCGTCCGTCCATGTCTTGAATGAATTTGTTTCCATTCCTGGTAAGAACCATTCCTGAGAAGTAAATGTGGATAGTGGAGATATTGGGGGAGCTATACACTTCTGTCTGCGATCCCAAATTTTTAGCGTTGTGTATAAGAAGGGATCGTCAAGGATACTGGGAGGTCGGTGTGATGCTGGAATCCAGAATATTTCTTGGAGCGTGAATAGGGGGGCAAACGACGGCCCGATGTGTACCCATTGTGCTTCTGGTTGTAGTTGCGACATTTTAGGAATGTTGTAAAGGAGAGCTGCAGGGTAATATGTTTGAAGTTGAGGCAAGTTGAGACCTCCCATTGTCAGCGGCTTGGAGAGGGAGTGACTGTCTATACGAGATTTTTTATAATTCCATACAAAGCGTTGAATCTCTTTCTGCCAATTATTCATATCTTTTTCTGGTATGAATATCGGCAGCGTTCTGAAGAGGAATAGAAAGCACGGGAAAACAAAAGTTTTGATCAGTTGCACGCGATCCGCTAGAGAGAGCTTTAGTGCGTTCCATTTCTTCATCTTTTCTTGCGATTCCGTGAAAGCTTTGTGGTAGTTGCATGCTAACACGTTAATCAGATCCAAAGGAATGTGAACTCCTAGATGCCTCCAAGTACATTCCACCCAGCGAAATGGAATTGATTCGAGCAATTTTGACCGAGTTTTGTTGGAAAGGACAATAGTAAATATTTCCGACTTTGTGGTGTTGAGACGTAGGCCAGACAGTGATCCGAATCTAGCAAGAGTAACTTGAATGGCAGGTATGGACCGTTCCATATCAGAAATATACAAAGTAATGTCATCAGCATACACCGTTAATTTATGCTCTTGCCCATTGACACAGATGCCAGTGAAGTCCTGGTTATGCCACAGTTCATTCGCTAGTGGTTCTACTGCAAACACGAAGATGAGCGGTGAGAGGGGGCATCCCTGCCTAGTTCCTATAGATGGTGAGAAGAAGTTTGAATTGTAGCCGTTCACTCGTACTGTGGACTTTGGATGAGCATATAGCACTCGCAATATGTTAAGAAAGTTCTGGCCAAAACCCATTTCTTCTAAAAGCATAAGGAGATAGGGTATTTCCAGAGAATATGATGTTGAGTGTTCGTCGAACATTATCCGTTATCTGTCTGTTCGGAATAAAGCCAGTCTGGTCCAGATTAATATAGTCTGGCGCCAGTTTCTTGAGTCTGTTGGTCAGTATCGAGGTGAATATCTTTGCGTCATTATTTAATACGGCAATTGGGCGGTAAGAGGCAGGGTCCGTCGGGTCCTTCTTGTCTTTAGGGATCACGGAGATTGAAGAGTCATACCAGGACAAAGGAATAGTCCCTACACTCAAAGCCTCATTGCAAATAGTTAGAAGATGAGGCTCCAGTGCCAAGCGGAAGGTTCTGTAGAACTCCGCTGGGATACCATCTATGCCAGGGGGCTTATTCAGCTTTAAGCCTTTGATAGTCTCCATAAGTTCCCGATGTATGGGTTTGTCCATAACGCTATTATCCTCTGGTGAGAGCCTTTTCAGATTATGTAAAGTGTCAAGATAAGATGCTATATCGTCCAAAGCTGGTTTTCGGGAGGTATCTAATTTTGCAAAGAAGTCAGCAAAGAGAACATAAGCAAAGCCAATGTTGGATCAAGCCAATGGCCCATCCAGTCCAACACTCTGTCTAACCCGGAAACGCACGCCGACAAACTGAAACCCCGATTCCCCGTCATCGCGTCTGATCGTGTCCGGCAGGTCAAAGTGCGCTGGTGCAAAAAGCCACGCCTCCTCCTGGATTTGTGACATTTCCATTGCCTCTAAGACCTTTCTTTCTGCCAATAGTTTAGCATAGGTTCTCTTACTCCCTGTGTCTTTATGTTTAGATTCCAGGAGGCGATCCGGTCTAACGTTGCTCTTCTGATTTTTTCTCTTTGTTTCCGTAGATGTGATGTGAGAGAAATCATTGATCCTCGTAGAACAGCCTTCATGGCATCCCAGCATGTGGAGGTAGAGACGTCTGATGATGAGTTTTCTTGGGAAAAGTTCCTGATGTCTGCCTCCAGCTTGTCCTTAATTATGGGGTCCAATAAAATGCTTTTATCCATGGACCATTGTCTATCTGGTTTTGTGTGCAAATTTTCCTGTAATTGGCATTCTAACCATGCATGATCTGTCAGGTACCTGGTGACAATGGATGCTGATTCCAATTCCGCTAACAAGTGTTCCGATATTAAAATATAGTCTATCCTCGTGAAGGTCTGGTGCTGTGCCGAAAAGTATGAGAAATCCCGGTCTGTCAGGTGTAGGAACCTCCAGGTATCTATTAGTCTGAATTCCGGGAAAGGTTTAGATAGCCCTGTGCTTGTTCCCTTCTTAAAACACATTTTAGTGTTTTGTTTCAAAGAGGACCTATCTAATATTTTGTCTGCAATGTAATTGAAGTCTTCCCCTAAGATCAACTCACCTTCTGTGAAGGCCTGTAACTCCGATAAGATGGATTTCAAAAAAGCAATCTGATTTAGGTTTGGGGCATATACTGATGCTAGTGTGAGTTTCCTGCCATCAAGAGAGCCCTTAATAAACAGAAAACGACCCAAAGGATCTATTTTTATACTGCTGACTGAGAAGTTGAGTGTTTTGGAGAGCAGTATTGCCACTCCACTTGCTTTAGATGACCCCGGTGTCTGAAATTGTTGTGGAAACCAAGAAGATTTTAAAAGAGGGTGTGTATCAGATCTGGAGTGTGTTTCCTGTAGAAACAGAATAGATGACTTTGTTAGCTGCAGTTGGCGTAAGACTTTTCTTCGTTTGACCCAGGTGTTAAGACCTCTAATGTTAACCGACTGAACTTTCAGAGTGTTCATTATGAGCTAAAGAAGAGATATTAGATTTTGTAAATGAGGGTATGAAAGGTGTTGTTATTATTATAGTGTGTAGTAAGAGTGACAAAGGTAGTGCCTACAAGAAAAAGATGTGACCGTAATAGAGTAGAGGCAGCAAGTTTGAACGATGTGTGTGTTAATACCAGTTAGGTATTCAACCTGTGTATGGAAGCAACTGTATAAAAAATTGGCTTTTAAGAGTGTTTGTTTGTTTGTTTGTTTTAGATTTTGCTCCCAAGTGTACAGAAATAAGATAAATGAGTTATTAGCAATTATCAACAATAACACAGATTTTCCTCAATTAGGTAAAAAGAGCTAATCAAGTTATCAGCAATTAATTTAAGCTAAAATCAGGTTATTGGCAACTAATTATCAACAATAAACAGGTTCACCTCAATTTGATAAAAAGAGGAAATCAAGTTATCAGCAATTAATTTAAGCAAAAATCAAGTTATTAATAATTAATTATTAACAATAAACAGGTTCTCTGCAAGTAATCAGAAAAGCTTATCAACTTATCAACACTCAGTTGTCAACAACGACCAGATCCTTATCAATTAACTTCCAGTTGCAATTACAAGCCTACAATTAAATATAAATATTTATTTAAAACCTTTGAATAACTTGTTCACCAAAAAATAAAGGTAGAAAGTGTCAGTGACTAGACCTTGCTCCAATCAAGTTGAGCAGAAGATGTATCCTTATAGTCACTTAATAGTAAATCCCCCCTCCCCTCGCCCCCAGATAAAACAATATTAAAACACTGAACTGTAAACAGCTGTAAATGTGCCTTTCAAAAATATCAGACCAGTTCTACTGTCTATTGCTATCAACAACTTGGAGTAAGAAGGGTAAGACCAACCTTGGAAATGTGGTGTTGAACCCCAATAATGGGACAACAACCAGAGGAGGTCTTTTAAAATCAGAGACAAAGATCCCCTCCCCCCTCCCCTCCCCCCCCACAGCAGAAGCTGAACAATAAGATTAAACCAGCCAACATCAGTGTCTTTCCCAAGTTAGTGTACTGTACAAGATATAGCCTTAACAAGAAGAGAAAGTTACAGTTATGTCTAAACTGAGTTTTGCGTTGCTAATTTAAAAGGAGCAGACTCTAGGAAGCTAAACAGGGCGGGCAGGAGATTCATCCGCCGACATTGAAGAGCTGGAGTCTCGGGATAAGATCTTGTTGTTTTGTTCTGGAGTGGTTGGTGAGCGTGATTTTCATTTCCCAGATCTCTGGTATAGGTCAGAGCGCTCTGAGAGACGCAGCTTTTCTAGTAGCTCAAAACCTGAGTCCTCATCTGAAGCTGTGAATAAGGAGCCACGGTGTGAGACCTGCAGGCAGCCAGAGAGGTTGTTGTTGTTGTTCAGTCGCACAGTCGAGTCCTTCTCATTTGGTGGCCAAAGTATTTGAGCTTCAGTTTCATTATCTGGCCTTCCAGAGAGGAGCCATCTGTAACGCACCTTTTCTTCTTGCAACCTGTTAGTGACCGACTTTAAATTTTTCCTGATATTGAGAGCTTCCTGCGGCACATCAGGGAACACTAATACTTTAAAATCTTTAAAAGGTAGGAAGCCTCTGGCTCTCGCCTCGTCTTGTATTTTTTTTCTTGGTTCTCCAGTCGGCAACTTGGATGATTAGATCTCTTGGGGCAGTATGTTTCGGGTTGAGGGGAGCCCACAGCCGGAACGCCTTTAAAATGATCGGAGCTACTCCCGCCTCAAGTTTAAAGACTGAAGCCAACCAGTTAGTCACAAAGCAGATTAGATCCATGTTTTCCTCCTCGCCCTCCGGCAGCCCTCTTAATTTCAGATTTAACTGTTTCATTTGCGACGAGAGTTAAGAGCCGTTCCCTCGAGTTTAGTTCTCGTTCCTGTATCTCTCTAACGTCTTTCTTGAGCGCTAAGCTCATAGTGATAGCCTTTTTGGCCATTTTTTCTAAGGAGGATTGCATTAATGAAAGCTGCTCCCTTATCGGCTG
>NW_015173674.1:198997-199940 GCF_001447785.1 Gekko japonicus
ACAAACGCCCGCCACTTTTCCCTTTTTCACCCCCCCCCCCCCCCCCCGATTTTATAAGTAAGCTGCAGTAAACAGAATTAACCCAGACCCGGATCCTAAATAATGAAAATGTCCTCCTTGCAGTGCAATGCTCAAAAGAAAGAGATTAAGCTGGCCATTCCCAAGTTTTCAAATGTTGCTCTCTCTCCTTCCCAAATATGAGACCCCTCATCCAATTTTTTCCTCAGCAGCTGGCTGTTTCTGGTTAGCCTTGTCATGTCACTGGAACAATACCCATACTAAAAGCATAATGAAGTCAATGTGCATATGTTGTTAAAGACGCACAGGCAAGTGAGTATATCAGCAACCCATTGAGACTATGGGTACTCAGTGGGGAAACTGGAAGGAATTAGATACTTAATCTGAATATACCATCTGGGGCAATCATATATTCTAATAGCCAACAGAGGGCGCCGTGCGGATCCTTAGTCCCAGGAAAAGGAAGCTCCGTTTGGCTCAGGAGCTTTTCCTATATATTGAGTAGTCTGCCAGTGCCTGCAGAAAAATCTAAAAACTAGAAAAAACCCTCCAGGGATGCCTGAATTTCCCCAAAATGCCTTTGAAATGGCCTTTGCAGGGCTCTGCTTCAGACACCAACTGTGTGAGAGAGGTTAGAACGTTCGGGGGGGGGAGAGGCTTCTAACTGCTCTGTGAGTCAAAGGGTGTGGGGGAAGGGCCCTTTTCCAGGCCTCCGTTGGCCTTTCAGGGAGGGAGGGAGCCTTGGGGCCTGGCCTGGGGAGTCCCTAGAGGTTTTGAGGTGGGATTGGGGAAGGGAGAGGTCTCAGCTGGGTATAATGCCACAGAGTCCACCTTCCAAAGCAGTCATTTTCTCCAGGGAGACAGATCTCTGCTGCCTTGAGTTCAGTTGTAAGTCTGGGGGGGGGTTCCTTCAGGCCCCACTTAG
>NW_015173674.1:200576-215472 GCF_001447785.1 Gekko japonicus
AGAGTGTGAGAGAGGTAGAGGGAGACAGGAGGAAGCAAAGGTGTGAGGAATAGGATAACCATTCCGCAAGTTTCTTGCGGGTCTCCACTTGTGAACCACTATTCACCATTCTTCTACATATACATAAACAGCATTTTTTGTTTACTATGAAACAATAAAACAGCCAGTTTTTATACTCCCTGCAGCACAGCCTCAGGCAGTTTCACCTCTGGTCTTGTACATCTTTGCAGTCTGCAGTTTTTGCCACTATGTACCGTATCAGCTCTCTCCAGCCCCTCCCCAATTTGTCCCCTCTTTCTCAAAGCCCATTCTGAGATTTTTCTGCATAGCCCAAACCTTTACTATGGTATGCAAAAGCAGAATTGGTTTTTAAAAATGTTTGGTCCAACTTATTCTGAGATATGCATTTCTGTTACATCCTGAAAAAGCAGAAATAAACATCCAACTATGGAGCAAAAGCCCCAATCCCGCATGCATATGCAGCGCAGCCAGAGTTGCCTTCTGGAGTTTACTTAGAAATATAGTCATTGCACTAGATAGCTGTTCAGCAAGAGGAGTGTGGGGAATTAAATGCAGCCCCTTAAACTCCCCCCCCCACCGAATCTGCAAGATTACTGCCTTTCTTTGAGAGCTCCAAGCACACAGGTTCCCAGACACTGGATCAGGGACAGGAACCATGTTTTCAATTGCAGTTCCTGATCCATCTGGAATACATGCAACAGCTCCTTCTTTTACCCATATTAACCACAAATGAGTTATCAAACAGAAATTAAGCATCAGAATAATACATAAGATATAACATAACCAATACATATCTCATTTTGCTCATGCAATATGACATCTTCTGCTAACTTTAAAAAACATCTAGAAGAGGAAGAAGAGTTGTTTTTTATACTCCACTTTTCTCTACACTAAAGAGTCTCAAAGTGGTTTACAATTGCCTTTCCCTTCCTCTCCCCACAACAGGCACCTTGTGAGGTAAGTGGGGCTGAGAGAGTTCAGAGAGAACTGTGAGTGGTCCAAGATCACCCAACATGCTTCATGTGGCAGATGAGTGGGGAATCAAACCCGGTTCTCCAGATTAGAGTCTGCTGCTCAAAGTCTGCCGCTCTTAAACACTATACCATGCTACCTCTCAACACCCCTGGCCCAGATGCAATTCCACCCGAAATAGTTAAAATAAATCCGGACTAGTGGGCCACCTTCTTGGCAGATTTTTTTACCATAGTCGATAGAACAGGAATAATGCCAGAGTCTTGGACAAATGCAATACTGGTTCCCATCTTTAAAAAGGATAGTTATCAGTTACCATCCAATTACTGTCCGATAAGCCTCCTCTCTGTTATTGGGAAACTTTATGCTAGATGACTGGTTAACAAACTTGGATCTTGGATGTTAGAACAAGGAATTCTGGGTCAAGAACAAATAGGTTTTTGTAAAGGGGAATCCACCCTAAATCACTGTGTGACTTATGCACCTTGTTAATAAGAAGCAAAAAGGCACCAAAGTATACACAGCCTTTCTAGATCTAAAAGGTGCTTTTGATTCAATCATAAGAGAACGTCTATGGGAGAAACTTAAGTTGATGGGGATGGAACCGAGACTTTTACATTTAATAATGAAGCTTCATCATAATAAGACCTGCCAAGTTAGACTTAACAATGTTGGTGACCTAACTGACAAAATTCCAATTGATATAGGAGTCAAACAGGGCTACCTTTTAGCGCCGTTTCCATTCAACCTATTTATAAATGATTTGGCACCCACTTTAGATCTGATCAATGGTCACAGTCCTAAACTTGGCCCGATCCCGACCCCTTTACTCCTTTATGCTGATGACGCAGTGCTATTGTCTTTAACTCGTATAGGGTTGAAACACCTTTTGAAGAGCTTTGTAGACCATTGTGAAAAGAATAAGCTTGTTCTGAATTTTGAAAAATCCAAAATTATGATCTTTAGTAAGAGTTGGAAGCCGTCCAGATGGAATATTGGAAGCCATTTCATTGAACAAGTCAAAAGCTTTAAGTATTTGGGTATACACTTTTACTATAACACCAGATGGGTCTATCATAAAGAGAGAGCAATTGAGGCAGCGAACAACATTGCTGCAGCAATTACACGTTTCCATTATACTAGGGGTAACCAGTACGTGCCGGCGGCCCTTAAAGTTTTTAATGCCAAATTAGCTGCTCAATTATTCTACGGAGTACCAATCTGGATTGAAGCCTTAAATGGGGACTTGGAAAGAATTCAGTCCAGATTCTTGTGGAAAATTCTTGGACTTCCTTCATGTGTTCCTTATGCAGCTTTATGCTTAGAAACCAATCAAAGGCTTCTATCAACCAAAGCATGGCTGATAACAACTCAGTTTTGGCTTAAACTTCATTTCCATGCTAAAGCTAAAAGTATTATTACTCACATACTAACTGAGTCCCATCTCTCTCCATGGCTTAGATATGTAGAGGAGAAACTCTCTACAATGGGAATAGCCCCGGATTATTTAGCCCCCTTTTCAGATAAACAAGCCTATGCTATTATTAAACAAAGATTTCTCGACATCGAAAGGCAAGAATTTAGGGAACACACAGCCAGCAGATGCTCCCCAAGCAGGTTGGGGACTTTTGACACGGGTTCTACTGCGAAGTATCTGTCACGTTTAACACCCCCACATCATCGCAGAGCATACATGTTCTGCCATGAGAGGTGCTTTTAGGGAGGTACCACCAGATACCATATGTAGACAGACTTTGTCCTTGCTCTCTAAAAGATATAGAATCCACTACACACTTCATTGTCCCCTTTATAGGGATATCCGATCTCATTTTATTACTCCACTTCTAGAGGGTAAGAGCTGGCACTCTGATAACTCAATTGTTCACTTTCTTCTGTTTAATTCTAATTGCGAAATAATGGAGGCTGTTGCAAAATTTTTATATTATGCAACCAGAGGATGAGGCTTGAATAGCCAAGTGTAAGTGACTGATGCATCTTAGTATTTTCCTGTATTTCCATGATGTTTTGTGCTTTCATGCCAATAAAGGTTTAGTGTGTGTGTGCTACCACTCAACAACTAAAACTGTACATAAGAATGACTATTAAACTGGAATACAGAACAAACATAGCTTGAAACAACACTTCTCTCCCTCAAGCAAAAGAGCGCATTTAGCAAACCATTATCCTAATAAGACAGCAATTAAATTGATGTTAACTAAAAAAAAAAAGCTTGCTACTTTAAAATGCACAAAAAAGAGTGATTCCCCAAAGCAAATTTATATGAAAAATTCAGTCAAAAAGTATTTATTTCTAGTGGAAAATAAACATGGGGATAAAGTGTAAGGCATTGTCATGACAAGTGTTCAAGAGATTTCATATGATTAGCATTTCAAGCACTGAAACCAGGGTTAGCCACAGCACCAGAGCCTTCTCTCACACTCCTTCCAAAAGTCAAATGATCTCCGCTGTCCAAGTCGCTATCAGCGCTATCTGCTTAAATGACGTTACCTAAAATTCTGCATAAGAATCTGAATGTCTCCTTGACAGATCATTCACACTCCTTTCATATATTTGGTTAAAAATCTATCATGATTCAGATCCAGAACAGTGGCTCTTTGCATTATATATATATAACTTATGTTACAGCCATAAGTCGCACTCCACCTCATCAGTTCAAAGCTGTCAAACTTGGGCCTCGTTTGCCATATGTTTCTTAACTGCCTGTTTTTGGTATCTGTAAGCTCACTGCCTTGTTTCACTGTGGCTGGGAATTTGGGGGGAGTGTGTGAGTGTGTGTGTGGAGTTACTTTGCTGAGAGTCGTGCTGGCTTGTAACGGCATCCATGTGGGGCCTCCTCTTGGTGGGAAGTATGTGTACTTGACCTTGAGTACCAGACACTGGTAGATAATGTAACCGTAGATTTGCAAGTGTTGTTGAAGGGTGTACCGTAGATTTTGGTGGGCTGGATGTATAGGTGTGATTGGTCTGGTCACCGGGGTGTGTGTGTGTGTGTGTGTTTGAATTATATATAATTGGAGAACTGCCGCCAAGGGAGTAAATTCCGACACAGATTCATCCATGCTTGAAATCTCTTTACCTCTCAATAAACAAATCACTGCCAAAAGAGTATTGTTGGGAGTGAGTTTCTTCAAGACCTGACAAAAGCTGCTTTTGGTCTTCAATTGGCAATTGCTCTATAAACAGGTTATACGCTTAAAATTATGGAGTCACTAGCCATTTATCCTCCCTAGGATTTTTCATTCTCCTCAGGATCTGCACAGGACTTTGCTGTAAATATGATATATCTTCCCCCACACGCACACATACCCATTCATTCTCCACACACCACATGTGCACTGAGCTCGGTCTTCTCTGGTCCCCTCTTCCTAGCAGATGAGGATGTAAGCAGAGCCAGATGGGTTTCCATATCTGCATGACCAAATGTGTGTTGTCAGGATGGGATTCTCCCAGACAAATCATGTTTTCTTCCTTTCACATATTTCTGGTCAGATGATAAATACTCAACAAAGATGTTCATCCAGATGCATCCTTAGTGGCTACTCTACTGGAATCAAAATTATATGTATTCCACAATTCTGCAAATGCAAGAACAAAACTGCTCCTGGGTGCAAGGTTCAGTATTCCAGGAACCTTAGCTTTAACTTACCCCACCACACACACTCACATTGAAGGAGTTAACCCTTTCTGTGAAGAGAGATTTGAAAAGTACATGGGCTACACATGATGCAATCTTGGAAGATCTTAGTGATCAACCTATCTCAGCAACTAGCTGAAGCAGAATGTATGACGGAAAATAAGACATTTAACTATGTACGATGTATATAGGTTTTCCTGACCTTAAGACGCACCTAGTTTTTAAAGGAGGAAAACAGGGGAAAAAATATTCTGAACCTTTGGTCCATAAGACGCACTCACTTTTCCTCCCACTTTTTTTGGAAGAAAAAGTGAGTCTTATGGTCCAAAAAATACGGTAAGTTGCTTTGCTGCAAGATTTTTAATTCCAGTATACAGAAACCCAAAGTGATACAATTGGATGAATTAAAAACAGGATACCTCTTCAGGGAAGCAGCAGAAAACACCCATGTGGTTCGGGAAAAAATAGGAATGCATTAATTAATCAATCAGGTTTATATCTTGCCATTCTAAGGAGCTCAGTGCAGTGTACATGGATTGTTCCACTTTTCCCCCTCACAGGAAATAGATTAGGCTGACAGACAGTCCCAAGGTCACCCCGGTGAGTTCAGAGCATACATGAGGTCTCAACAGGTCTTTCCAGTACACAACATGGTCTCCCTGACAAATTATGTATGGACTTGTATAAATCACAGCAATTCTAAAGTCAAATGTGCCTGCTCACCAATAAACATTGCATGGGACTGGTATTGTTAGGGGGGGGAAATCTCATTCCATTAGGCAAACAATTAAACATATGGAAGAAAAAAGAACATTCTATCACTTATTTTGTTCTGTTTAGGTGAAGTGTTCGCTTCTTGATGGATGACAGAAATGTGCAGATGTTTCTAGCTTTTATTTTTATGTCATGCTATGCAGGAGTTTTTCTTTTTTTGGGTGGGGGTTGAGTGTTTTGTGTGTGTGCGTGTGTATGCGTACACCAGGAAGTCATGGCTGACCTTTGGTGACCCCTGGTGCAGCTTGGACATTTCAGAGCGGTGGCTTGCTATTGCCCGCCTCTGCGTCCCAGCCCTGGTATTCCTTGGAGGTCTCCTTTCCCAGTACTTGCCAGGGTCGGCCCTGCTTAGCTTCCAAGGTCTGATGAGATCAGGCTTGCCTGGGCTATCTAGGTCAGGGCTGCTGTGCAGGAGTGTGTCAAAGGTTTTATATGTATATTAGCAAGAAGCCCAACTGGTGGTGGGAGCTGTAATGTATTGAGACGATTACATGAATCACCTCATAGGACTCCTATGTTAAGCTTCGAGCCAGACCAGGGCTCCTCTGAGCGAACTTCCTATTGGTCGCTTCGTAACAGCGACCAATCAGAACGATACCATTCCCTAGGAGGGAAAGACTCCCATTGGTCCTTAACTAAGCAATCTCATTGGTTGTTAATTGTAAATAGGCGTGGCTACATTAGCCCGGTTATGTTTAAAAGGAGCATAAGCTCCCACTGTTTCTTGTTCTGGTTTCTTACTGAGTTGAGTGCTTGTTCGTTACTTCCAATAAAGCTGAATCACTTGCTGAATCACTCTAAGAGTCCTTTGTTAGCGCGATCTAACAATTGGCGACGAAGGTGGGATGTTAGAGCAGGTAGGCAGCCCTGCGGACATCCACACTTCGGACTCGGAAGAAAGCGGGCAAAGCACAGCAGCCGATCCGGCGGAGGCGCCACCAGCTCCGGTGCCCAAGTCTCCCACGATGGCTGGAAGCCAGAAGTTCGAGTGCTTCGAACCCTCCTCAGAAGACTGGGACTCCTACCTATCCAGGTTCGAGTTCCATCTGGAAACCCACGACATCACCGATGAGGCGAAGAAACGAGCATGCCTCCTGAGTTCCTGCGGGAAGGGGACCTTCGACATAGCCAGGTCGTTGGTGGCCCCAACTGATATAAAGACTGTCACCTACGCTGACATCACGGAGAAGCTTAAGGCTCACTATTCTCCACAACCGTCGGAGATCGCCTGCCGGCACGCTTTTTACAAGCGGAACCAGGCCGGAGGCGAGACCATCGCAGATTTCGTGGCGGCCCTTCGCAAAGCCGCACGGCCATGTAATTTCCACAACGTGGAGGAAGCCCTCAGAGACCGTCTCGTCTGCGGTCTCAAAGATGAAAGGCTGCAACAGAGGCTGTTCGCCCGCACCACCCTGACCTGGGCAGTGGCCTACGAAGAGGCCATGGCCGCGGAAGCAGCGGAGAAGTCCACGAAGGAGGTCCGCCAGCGGGTGGCAGAGCCCAGTATACACGCTCAACGAGACAGCGAGGGCGAAGACGCGGATGATGACGTCAACGCGGTTCGAGGCAAGCGGACCCCAGCGAAGACTACCAACGTCAAGCCTTGCTCCGGTTGTGGCGGGAAACACCAGCGCGACTCCTGTTGGGCTCGTGATGTCGACTGCAGAGCGTGTGGGCGGCGTGGTCATCTGGCCAGAGTCTGCAGATCAGCAAAGAAGGATCCCTCAACTAACAACCGGTCAGCGCAGAGGGGCACTCCAGTCAGCACCCAAGGCAAGACCCGTTCCTCAGCATCGGAAGCAAGCTGCCAGTTGACGGCGACCTTGTCGAGCGCATCGGCCGTAAATCGCACCAGCAGCCAGGGCAAGATCACCGTGACTCCACTCCTCGACGGCCGACCCTGTACAATGGAGGTGGACTCAGGATCGTCCGTGACGGTGATTTCTGCCGCGTCCTGGCGCCAGTTGTTCCCGAACCGAAGCCGGCGGCGGCTCCAGCCTGCGGGAACCAGAGTGTCCGACTTCCAGGGCAACCGAATTCCCTTGGCCGGACGGGACTCTGTTACTGTTGAGTATAAGGGGAAATGTGTTAAACTGTCATTCCTGATTGCAGAGGGAGACCGGGTTAACCTGCTAGGGTTAGATTGGTTTGAGCCATTGGGCATTGGTATTTCTGGGATTAACAGGATGTCTGAAAATAAATGGGGCATGCTGTACGACCTGTTCCCTGATGTATTTGCCGAAGGGTTGGGGAGGTACAAGGGCCCCCCGGTTGCGTTTGACTTAGATCCGTCAGTCAAACCTATTAGGTTGAAGTATCGGAAAGTACCTGTGTCTCTCAAACATAAGGTGGAAAAAGAGATTGACAAACTAGTTGAGCAAGGGGTTTTAGAGCCAGTACCATACAGCAAATGGGAGACCCCGATCGTAACCCCTGTCAAATCAGATGGGTCCATACGACTATGCGCCGATTACAAATGTACGATTAACAAGGCGCTGCAGCAACATTCGTACCCGGTCCCGGTAATAAGCCACATTTTGGCTTCCCTGGGGGGTGGCAAGATTTTCGCCAAATTTGACCTGGCCCAGGCATACCAGCAGTTGCCTGTCACCCCGGAGGCTGCCGAGGCCCAAACAATTGTAACCCACCAAGGGGCTTTTAAAGTGAACAGGCTGCAATTCGGGGTCAACGTAGCACCTGGGATTTTTCAGGGCCTCATGGAACGTCTACTAAGGGGGGTACCTGGCACAGTGCCCTATTTTGACGACGTGCTGATTGCGGGCGGGTCTGAACAGGAACTACTGGACCGGGTTAAAGAGGTCCTCAGGCGTTTTCAAAATGCCGGTCTCAGAGTTAAGCGCTCAAAATGCACGCTCGGGGTGGAAAGTGTGGACTTCCTGGGGTTTCGCATTGACGCAGAGGGAGTCCACCCCACGGATGAGAAGGTATCTGCAATCCAAAACGCCCCCAGGCCGGTGAGTAAGAAGGAGCTCCAATCCTTTTTAGGACTCCTGAATTTTTATCATGCGTTTTTACCGCATAAGGCATCAGTGGCGGCCCCTTTGCACGCGCTTTTGCACAAGGAGGCAAAATGGAAGTGGGGGCAGGCCGAGGAAAAGGCTTTTGTGGGAGTCAAGGAGCTGCTGACATCTAATGCCGTACTCACGCATTATGATGAACACAAGCTCCTGGTGTTAGCTGCTGACGCTTCACCTTTTGGAGTAGGCGCAGTTTTAAGCCATCTGATGCCTGATGGGAGCGAAGCGCCTATCGCTTTTTATTCTAGATCACTATCTGCGGCAGAGCGGAACTATGCCCAGATAGACAAGGAGGGTCTGGCGTTGGTAGCGGCTGTCAAAAAGTTCCATGATTTTATTTTTGGCAGACGATTTTTGCTGGTCACTGACCACAAGCCGCTACTGGGGATTTTTGCGCCCGATAAGCAATTGCCAAACATCATGTCCCCACGCATGCTTAGATGGGCGATATTTTTGCAGGCTTATGATTTTGACTTAGAGCACCGGCCTGGGAAAGCGATTGGGCATGCGGATGCCCTCAGCCGGTGCCCGGTGCCGGACATTGGCGCAGACCCTGCCCCCGCCTGTGAGGTCTTGGCAATTGAGGAGCTTCCTCGACCCCCGGTATCATCCAGGGACATTGCAGCACACACGGCCAAGGATAGCGTGCTGTCCCGAGTATTAAACTGGGTTTGGAGGGGGTGGCCGGTTGGAAGCGTTGAACCGGAGTTCGGCCCTTACAAAAGCCGTCAAAATGAACTATCCATTTCTAAGGGCTGTGTATTATGGGGGAACAGGGTGGTGGTTCCTGACAAACTCAGGACGAGAGTGTTAGAGTCGCTGCACGAGGGTCACCCCGGTATGGTACACACCAAAGCGTTGGCCAGAGGGTATGTCTGGTGGCCGGGGCTGGACAAAGAGATCGAAGAATGGGTACGAGGGTGTCCCAAATGCCAGCAAGTCAGACCCGATCCCCCACAAGCTACACCCCAAGGCTGGGAGTCATCTGGTAAACCCTGGGCCAGATTGCATATAGATTTTGCTGGCCCTCTCCAAGGGCAAATGTTCCTAATTGTGGTGGACGCTATGTCCAAATGGCTGGAGGTCGTGCATATGAAATCGACCACATCACTTGCTGTGATCCATGCGCTCCGCCGACTTTTTGCCACCCACGGGTTGCCTGACGTCATCGTCAGTGACAACGGGCCTCAATTTGTGTCTGAGGAATTTAGGCTCTTCCTCACGAGTAATGGCATACGCCAAATGACTTCGGCCCCTTTCCATCCGGCATCTAATGGCCAAGCCGAACGGATGGTCAGGACGGCCAAAGAGGCCCTGGGTAAAATGGACGAAGGGGACTGGAGCCAGAGGCTGGGCTCCTTTCTTTTGCTGCAGCACACCACCCCCTGTAGTGCTACAGGCCGTAGTCCGGCCGAATTGTTAATGGGGCGGAGACTCACGACCCGTTTGAACCGAATGCACCCAGACCTCACTGAAGAGCAATCCGAGCGTACCACGGCGCAACCGAAGGTGCGCATGTTTGAAAAAGGGGACAAGGTTTTCGCACGAAATTATGCAAACGGGCACTTATGGCTTCCTGGGGTTATATCCGACTCTGTGGGTAGACGGCTGAATTCCCCAATGTTGAGTGGAGACCCCCAGAGCAGGCGGTGAGTACCGAAGGGCCCGGTACTGTCCCCGAGTCAGGGCAGACCCCTGTGTGCGGGGCTGAAACCCCAGTAGAGTTTGTGCCTGAACCAGGCTGCAGTGAACCCCACAGTGACTCACAACCTTGTGTGCCCATAGAGCCTGCACCGCTTCGCAGGTCTCAGCGTACGCGGCAGATGCCGACTTATCTAAAAGACTATGATTGTAATAAAGTATTTTGGAACAGTCGCTGTACAACAGCATGACTTGAATGTTTGTAAATAATAAAACAAATGGATGATGACTTAACTTAGGGGGGAGGAATTGTAATGTATTGAGACGATTACATGAATCACCTCATAGGACTCCTATGTTAAGCTTCGAGCCAGACCAGGGCTCCTCTGAGCGAACTTCCTATTGGTCGCTTCGTAACAGCGACCAATCAGAACGATACCATTCCCTAGGAGGGAAAGACTCCCATTGGTCCTTAACTAAGCAATCTCATTGGTTGTTAATTGTAAATAGGCGTGGCTACATTAGCCCGGTTATGTTTAAAAGGAGCATAAGCTCCCACTGTTTCTTGTTCTGGTTTCTTACTGAGTTGAGTGCTTGTTCGTTACTTCCAATAAAGCTGAATCACTTGCTGAATCACTCTAAGAGTCCTTTGTTAGCGCGATCTAACAGGAGCCCTTCAAATCTTTAACATGGACCAAGTGGACATTTTATGCTCAGAATTTTCACACACAAAAATAGGGGACAGGAAAAGGTTTGGTCTATGGGCTGCTGAAGTCACAATAGCCCTTAACATTGCATTGAGAAAGCCTTTTTCGCACTACACTTTCTAGGGTGAAGGGGCCTTTGGGAGAGATACATTTCTTAGACACAAGCTCTCAACTTATCCTACCTTGCAGCTTTCTAACACAAACTCTCCCACTAGCATGCAGTGCTTCCTCTAAGCTGAGTTAGTGTGAGCTAGCCTCCAGCTTCACAGATTTTTGTCTTAGCTCAGGAAGGATGGCTGCAGAGCAAACTAATTTATGCAGTAGCCAAATTGCTTGCTCACAACTTTAATGCCAGTAGCTCACAAAGTAGAATTTTTGCTCACAAGATTCTACAGCTTAGAGGGAGTACTTCAGAGGGAGGAGACTGACAGATGTACAAACTTGCAGACACCCAGAACATTATAGAGACAAAAGAGATGACAGGAACATATGAAATGGTCAGACTGTATGAACTCTGCAGAATGCCATTTGGGACACATATGGAAGAGAGCAGAGGGGAAAGCCTGATCTGTTGCTTAATGGTTTCAGAAAGACCATTCAAACTTGCCTTGTAAGAGGTTTCTCCTTGCTACTGTTATTTGAGAGATAGGTCGTGCACTGGCTGTACAAGTTTCCCAATTTCCTCTTATCTGTCAGTACCTTTTCTGCTCACATTAGTAAACTGGTTCAAGAGGAAGAGATGGATAGATGTGCAAGCTCACAAACATCTAGAATGCTTCTTTCATTCTTGTGTATATTCTTTGAGTTGTTAGGTTTTGGTTTTGCATTTGGCGGAAGTTTTAATTTTTAAAAAGCTGATGTCCCATGTGGCTCTCCTCAAAGCCCTCCCTATTTTCCCATGACATGAAGCCAAGACAGCTTTCTTCGGCTTCCTTACAAGTCCGCAGCCATTCTAGATGTCCAATGGAACAGAGCAATTAAGAGATAAATTAGACCTATCTCAACAGGAAATCCGTTCTCAGCGGCACTGAGGAAGGACAAGACCACACAGAGACACAGCATAGCAATATACCGGTAATGAAAAATAGAGACTAGAGCTTTCCTGCCTAGGTTGAACTTTCTCTACACACACACACACGCACACGCACACCCTTCAGCAGCTGTCTGAAGGAAAAGTCATCGTACCCTGAAGGGCCAGTAAATGAGGGGTTTAATACCAAAGTTTAAGTGAAAACAAACTATTGCTTGCCTCAAAATAATGTTCACAAATAACAACAGGAACAGAAAACAGATGAATTCATAGTACAGCCGTTCTGTGGTTTCCTCTTGTATCCACCTCTTCCTGAGTGAGCCAGGAAAGAAAAAAAAGAGCGAGCTTATTTTCTCTGGCACAGGCCAAAATTGCCAAAGGTTAGAAACCCAGTCCTAAAGCCCCTTGTGATTCATGTGAGCCCTTGGATACAGAGGATGATATCCACATGTATACATAGAAGCAGAGGTCATTTCGGGGGGAAACGCGGGGGAACGCAGTTCCCCCGGGTGAGGTACGGGGGGCGGGGCACATGACGAAGCCCCGCCCCCTGCTTCCGGCTGCCCCGCTTCTGGCCCTCATTCAGCCAGGAGGAAGCAGGAGAAGAGGGAGGGTAAGTTGCTTCCTCCCTGCCTCTCCCTACCCCTACCTGCCTGGGGCCAGGGAGGGCCTTCGCGGGGCTTCCTTGCACTCCCGCCGGCCTTGCAGGCCCACCGCCGGGCCCCTCATGGGGCTCGGCAGTGGAGCTGCAAGGCCGGCACCAGCGGCCGGGACCGTTGGGGGCGGGGTGTGTGGCCTTATGACACATTTCCAGTGATGTCAGGAGGTGTGGCCTTATGACACCCGGTGATGTCAGGGGGTGTGGCATATGCTAATGAGTTATGCTAATGAGTCCCCCCTAGCTCTTTTTCTATGAAATGACCCCTGCATAGAAGAGTGAAAGGGAGCGATTAGCAGAGGTGCAGAAGAAAGCAGGGAAGTAAGTTTGGGCCTAGTCTGCACAAAGGCTGCCAGGAGCCAAGTGTGTTCCCTCACAGATCACCCAACATGCAGGCAGCTGAACTTAGGCTGTGCTGCTTGACCTAGTAAAGAGGAGGAGATGTTGCTGGGCTTTGCAAATATCCCTTCCCTGGGGATAGCAATGACCACTTTCCCACAGATAAAACTTTTCAAGTGTGGTATATCAGAACAGGCTCCAACCAGGGGAAGGCAGAATTAATGGTGGTGGGAATGAGGGAATTTCTTCAGAAATTGAAAATAATTAGGAAAACAAATATCCAACAATAAGGAAACCCACAGGGTATGCTCTGATAGTTTCTTTTCACTGACTCACTAAAATTCAGGGAAAGTCAAAATTGGTAACATGCTTGTTTATTTTCCTCAGAATCCTTCTCCTAAAATGTTTCTCTTGTCAGTGAGATAACAGCACTGGAAAAGTAACTGCAGTCTTCAAATTAAGGAGGACTACGACTGAACAATATAGGTCTTTGACTGTTCCCTCTAGGGTTGCCAGGTGTCAGCTAGCTGCCATGTTTTGCTTGCTCCCTTCTCTGACCCTGGCGCTATGGCGCATGCTTGCTAGCTTGCTCGCTGCTCTGCCCGCTTGCCGTAAACAGCGATAGGGAGACCGTGTAAACCAGTGCTGCCAGACTGAGTTATCTGTCTAACCTTGAAACGGAGGGAGGGGCTTGCGTTCCACTGCTGGTGTGAATATTTCGGCTGAGACTCTCCCGCTTATTATGTAACCTCCCGCCAGGAGAATTCCTGCCCGCGTGCTTGGATTTCATTTGCTTAGCCATTTGCCTCATCCTGCTATATGTAGGGATGCTTCCGCCCCATTGTCATTCCTAACAATATACCTGTGGACATGGTAACAGACCTGTAGTCTAATAAAGCATAACGCTTCCCTGGAAATGTGTGTGGAGATTTACTTGCTGTTGAACCTGACACCAGGTCCAAACGACAAGCTGGCAGGGGACTTACCAGGATGCTCTGGGAGAGGGGAGGGAAGAAGCACTACCTCTGGATGATGTAGGCACGTTGGGGGCCCCTGGGGCAACATGCCTATGTCACCCAGAATTAACATAGGCATATTGGTGACCTCAGAGGGCAACATTCTGGTTTTGGGACAAAACTCTATTGTTTGAAGCTAATTCTACCATAGAGTTTTGCCCAAAAACCAGAGCGCCCCCTGATTTCACCAACATGCCTACGTCACTTCCAGGTGATGTAGGCACATCATGTTTGGGGCAGCAACTTTCTCCCACCGACCAGCTGGCCAGTGCTGGGGGGGGGGAGCACCAGAAACTGGTGGATTCGCCACACACAGGGGGCACCTGGCAACTCTAGTTCCCTCCATTCTTCATGGACAAGGGAAATATTCTGGTAAAGTCTGGTAAAATATCTACAGTGTGTGTGCCCCCCAATGAGTGAGGCATTAACATAGTTCCTATGCCAACAGGCCTGGAGGGGGGGAAATGTCCTATCTCTTTAACAGAGGCTTAATGTGTGGAAATGCACCACTGAAGTTTTTCGCTGCATCAAGGTATTTATTTATTTATTTATTTATTATTCACATTTCTATCCCGCCCTCCCCGGAGGTTCAGGGTGGCTTACAGGGCGTATCGCCAGATAAAACAGTAAAACAATACCAAATAGTAAAATACATCACCATTAAACCAATTTTGGTGCTCCTCTCAGTCAATTTCCAAATTCCAAATTACACTTTCTAAAAGCAAGATGGCCACCCCCTACACCTCCCGTTCTCACCCATAGTGCAGCAATTATGGGGCATTGATGGAACGTGCCCCCTCCTGATGTCCATATATGGGGCGTTGATGGTAGACTAGTGCGTTGGTAGTGCACTAGTGATGGACTAGTGGTGGCGGCTCCTATTCAAAAGCCTGGCGGAAGAGCTCCGTCTTGCAGGCTCTGCGGAACTGTGCTAGGTCCCGCAGAGCCCTGATTTCCTCTGGGAGCTCATTCCACCAGATAGGAGCCACCACCGAGAACGCCCTATTCCTGGTCATGGTAAGTCTGATAGCCCGGGGACCTGGAA
>NW_015173674.1:215956-237899 GCF_001447785.1 Gekko japonicus
CCACGGCCTGTAACGCCCGACTAAGGTCATCGGGAGTGGAATCCGACCGGCCGCCCTACATCAGATACAGCTGGGTGTCATCAGCATATTGATGACACCCCAGCCCACAACTCCGGGCAATCTGGGCAAGGGGGCGCATGTAGATGTTAAACAACATCGGGGATAGCACTGCCCCCTGAGGTACACCACATTCAAGGGGCCACCTCCTGGACCGCTGATCCCCTATCGCCACCCTCTGTCCCCGACCTTGGAGAAAAGAGACGAGCCATTGCAAGGCAAGCCCCTGAATCCCCACGTCAGCAAGGCGGTGGGCCAGCAACTGATGGTCGACCGTATCAAAAGCGGCCGACAGATCTAACAACAACAGCGCCGCCACACCACCTCAGTCCAGATGCCTACGGAGGTCGTCCGTCAGCCGATGTCCAATTCCCTTACATTTTGCCTGCCCTGTGGCAGAGTTGTCAATGACCGAATCGTACTAAATAATTGCGCCGGGCGTGAGCTAGCAGATGCAATCCTGGCCGCAAAGAACTCCCTCTTTGCGGCCTTGACTGCCATCTCATAGGCCTTCATAAACGTCCTATAAGATGCTCTTGACGCCTCGTCGCGAGCGCGACGCCACCATCTCTCTAGTCGTCTCAGTTCTCGCTTCAGCTGGCGCAACTCCTGGGTATACCAGGGCGCCCGCCTCTCACGAGTCCGGAGAGGATGCCTGGGAGCAATCTCGTCAATGGCCGCGGAGAGCCGGTCATGCCAGTCCTCCACTAGCTCATCCAACGAGCTGCCAGGGGGCTTCGATTCCCGCAACGCCATCTGAAGCCGCATAGGGTCCATTTGGCCTCACGGGCGAGCAAAAATCCGCTCGCCGCCTAAGCGGGGTCGAAGTGGCACATTCAGACGAGCCTTCAGGGCCTGGTGGTCCGACCATGGTACCGCCACTGCAGTAATCCGGTCCACCATTACCCC
Source organism: Gekko japonicus (assembly GCF_001447785.1). Classification (NCBI taxonomy): domain Eukaryota; kingdom Metazoa; phylum Chordata; class Lepidosauria; order Squamata; family Gekkonidae; genus Gekko; species Gekko japonicus. The sequence goes on from NW_015173674.1 coordinate 216,923, forward strand.
TGCAGCGAAGATCAGGTCGAGCGTATGACCGGCCCGATGCGTGGGGGCCATGATAACCTGAGAGAGTCCCATTGCCGCCATGGACGACACTAGGTCCACAGCCCGGCTGGAGGCCGCGTCCTCGGCATGGACGTTGAAATCACCCATGACCAACAGCCGCGGGTGCTCCAACGCCCAGCCTGATATGGCCTCCAGCAGGGCTATTGGTAAATAACATTACTTGCTAAATAACTTCCCATTTTTCCCAGGCAGTTGACTACCCTATCCACAACAGATAGAAAGCTTACATTAAGTATGCACATAGGCCTACGCACTCTTGTGATGGCAGCCAGTGGTCTAATACAGAACAAGCCAAGCCATCATGCTATAGGCCTGCAGTTCAATGACCCACAGCCCACCCTGGTGCTAACCAGCAGGACTCCTTAAACCCCACGTCATTTTGTGCACCAAGAAGTGAGAGGCAGCAATTAACTGCTCAGAATATGCATCTCATATTTGTTGTATTTGTGGCTCAGAGTATTTCAAATATTACACACCAGAATTCGGGTGTCAGTTGAAAAGGAAACACACAATGTTTATATACCATTATTCTGTAGCCCACCAGGAATTGCTGGGAAGCCCTGGAGCAGGAGGCTGATGTCTTAAAGTTCCTGCATTTGAATGCAACCGAGGTGTAGCTGGCCGCTGTTCAGTGTTTTGTTTGGGGCTTTTTTGCTACAGCAAAAACAATGTTGGCTGCTGTGTTCACACACACTTCCCTGCTGTGCCTTCAGGGCCTGTTCTAAACCACAAACCTACATCTGTGCCTCAATAAATTGTGTTTTCAGGTCAGTCATTCTTGTTTCAAATATCTTTTTAGAAAATTATTTATGTCTACAGACTTGTATTTTGTTGTTAAGGGAGATGGCATGGAGGTTGAACCATATCTCTTCCCACTTCTCAATCTTTTGGATGAAGAGTCCAGAGAAATTGCTGAATGGGAAGCTTGTTCCTTCCAGCTAGTTTGGAATCTGCATTTGCTTCTGTTTAAGGTAGTAAAGCAAATATTGGGCTCAATTAGGAGGCAAAGACCGGTGTTAAGAAAAAATTCCTCCTTGTAAATCAATCCATTGTTATGTTCTAAGAAATGGTGATGAATTTCCCAGAATGCACCTGAGCTGAACATGCAGCACATTTCCAGGAAACTTTGCCCCATGTCCAGTGTAAATATGAAATCAGGTTTGTAAAAGTTACCAGACAAAACAACTGTGTTTTAAAATGTATGTTGAAAAAGTGGGAGATCATAAATCTCCCCAATTAGTAACTGGAAAGGTCAACCAGTACTAAAACTGTAAGGGAACTGAGGTTTATCCAGTTCTTCCCAGGGAACTATAGGGTAGGATGAAATGCAGTTTATATACACAACACTCTATTCTCCCCTTGGATGAATGAGGGTCTTATGTGGATGACGCTTCCGAATACTAACAGGAATTCTCCACAGAAATCCTTACACGCCCTCATAGAATATGCTCATGTGTCTTTTGCTCCATCCCAGAATTTGGCTGCAGCAATTAAGTGTGTCAACAAAAGTCAGAGCTTCCGATCACAGTGGCTGAGGTCCAAGTTGGAGAAGCAATGCCACTGATGAAGTTTATGTGAACCTGCTTATGCCAGCCTTGAAGAAGAAGCCTCTTAGGAACATGGAACATTCAAATCCATGCAACATCCGGAACAGGCTCATTTCCCCCCACAATTTATTGCATTTGTGGAGGATGCACCACACCTCTGAGTAAGAAAAAAAGGTTGCCATGAAGGATGACACAATTGCCACCTATTTTTTAGACCATCCCCTTTTCCAGAGCCAGCCACACTCAGAGTAGCTAATTGTCTGGAGGATAACATCCTGCCCCTTTTTATAAACTAAGTTACCAGTTTCACTTACTAACCCAAACATGGTTGCCAGCAGGTCTACAGAAAAATGTCCTTTAATGGAGTCTTAATGGGTGGAAATGAGAAGTTGAAGTTTTCCATACCACAGAAATAGACAATATCAACATAATTTCCATTAAATCTCTATTTAAGGAGCAGGGCATTTTTCCTCCTGGACAGTTGGCAACCATAGGTAGAAATATTAATAACCAGTGTTGGACAATTCTTTCCAAGGTATACCTGTTTAAGATGATAGTTTATAATTTCTTTAGACTGTTCCAGTTTAACAATGTGTTGTAAGTTTACAAAAGGCAGGTGATACTCAGACACTGGCCTAGGACTCCCACATCCTATTTTTGTCAACAAATATGCAATTCCAACAAGCAAAGGACCATGGTGGAGATCTAGATGTATATAATGATACATAACCAAACCAAAACCAAAAAACCCCCACCATACAACAGTTATAAATGTTTGGCTTACTTAACTGTTTTCATTTCTCACTTTCTGAAGACAGAGACCAGGATGCTGAAGCAGCTGAATTAATGAAGCAGCAGTTATATCAGAACAATGTGGGAAATATTTTTGTTTTGTTTTTAATGGAAGTAGAACAGATGTGTAGGCTTGGATATCAATGTGATTTGTACAGTTACAAATTATTTCTTCCTGCCTTGGGTAAGAAGCTGCTTGCTAGTAGCATCTCCACTTGCAGACTTCTGGAAAATGTAGGAAGTGGCACCTTCCCTGCAAGAAATGTGTCTTGGAATTCTGCACACCTCTTTCATCTCATACAGACTGCCCAGCCTATAATTTCTGGCATTCACAAGGATTTGTGTAGTTTCTGCAAACACCTGTTGGTACTATGAGTGGACATCCCCTCACTGGATGTTCAGGGTGAAAATATACGAATACCAGGCTACAACTGACTGCAGATGCATATGAAGATTTCATACCTTCCTTTAAAAAGTGAATCTAGAATGTATCACTGCAAATGGTGCAACGAGCTGGTGCACTTTGTACCTCACTCATGTCCAGTTCCCTTATTGTTTTGAATTAGTATTCCATATTCTACTTTCATTTCTTGCAAAAGTTAGTACCTTTTTAAACAAGAATTAGTCTTTCAATAATTTGTTTGAATGAATGTTTTTCAGTATTTGTCATCCCCATTTATTGCCCATCCTCTCCTCCTTCATCGGCAGAGCCTTTTACTTCCTCTAAATTTTTTTAGTCATCCATTCGCCACAAGCTTGCATATTTCCTCTACTAATTTCTTTCCGGAGAGGCAGGTAGACACTTGTCTCTGACCTTCTTCAACCCAAGATATATCTCAATACACAGACAATATCTCAGGACTCCTCTTCTCCCCCACCCATTTTCCCATGCTAAATCAAATTATTGGTGCATACAGCTTTCGTTATGCAAATACAGCTTTAATGTAAACAGCAACAAAATAAATCTGGGGCCCATAACTATGAGAGGGGTGCATGACAAACACTTAAGAAATGCACAAAGATTAGAACCAGGAGATGACAAGCAAGAATGCAGTTACAGGCATGCCTTAAGCATTCTTTGTTTCTATTCTATCTTCCTCCAAAGTATCCCCATGAACGTACGTCTTCAGTCAATTAAAGAGCATTGCTAGAGAATATCCCCATCTGATACAAATCTATCACACTAGTCCAAACAAAGGCTGAAGCCTGCCTTTACGCCAATCTCTTGCTATTATCAGTGTTGCTTCTCTTTAAATCTGCTGAGTCTTAGTTTCTAAAGTTGTTTTTAAAAAATGGTTTTAAAGTCACACTTACCAGTATACAGACCTTATCCATCTGGATGGACAATACTGCCCCCAAATTGAAGAAAAGGACTGTCTTAGAGCTACAGAATATGCTTTGATTCCCATTCTTCAGGTCTCACTTTTTACTTATTTTTCATTCTCCTTCAATGGGCATTTTTGTAGCATTAGACTGTCAACCCACTGCATAGGAACAGTCTGTTTTATATTCTGCAAGAAAGCCTTCACTGATATTTTACACAGTGATGAAGATAATAACTATGATTATGACAGTAACAGGCATTCTTTGCATAAATACTTCTGTGCACTTCTGCAAAAGAGCAATCTATACCTGATTGGTGTAGAGTATCAGTACCAGAATTGTGGTTCTGGGCACTGAATTCACGATTTATTTATTTATTTATTTATTTATTTATTATTCAACTTGGACCCCAGCCTCCCCACTACGCAGGCTCAGGGCGGCTTACATTGGTTAAAACATTGTACATAGTATATAAACAACAATTACAATCCGGTAAAACCATCATAAAACAATTTGAATCAGAATAGTACTAAGTGTTGTCAATATTTCTCTAATTATACAAGCCGGGGTACTTTGTAAGTTTTCAGTTTCTCAATGTTCTTCACATATCCAGCCCTCAAGGCCGGGAGTTGGTGGTGATAGTGGGGGAGGCTCCTAGTTGAAAGCCTGGTGGAAGAGCTCCATCTTGCAGGCCCTGCGGAACTGTGAGAGGTCCCGCAAGGCCCTGATCTCTTCCAGGAGCTCATTCCACCAGTATGGAGCCGCCACTGAAAAGGCCCTGACCCTGGTGGTAGCAAGCCTGGCTTCCTTAAGACAAGGGAGGGTCAATTGATTCTGAGACCCCAACCGTAGCGCTCTCTGGGGTATATATGGGGAAAGGCGGTCCCTCAGGTATTTACATCCTTCTAAGTCCACTGAACTCCACTTAGGATGACACTGTCAGCTTCCTAAAATCATCAGCTTTCACTTTAAAAAGACTTCCATGCTTCAAGACCATATGAAGATACGATTGAAAAAGCATAGATAATATCTGATCAAACTGTAGAAGCCACAAAAGAACAAACAGAGAATGATTTAAAATATTTTAAAATGTAAACTGTGCACGTGTTGTAGGGCGTCAAGTCGCTTCTGACTTATGGCAACCATATGAATTAATGACCTATAGAATGTCCTATCATTAACAGCCTTGTTCAGGTCATGTACACTGAAGGTCATGGCTGCCTTTATTGAAAAGGGAAAATAACCAGACGTTTTTGCAATTTACTTACATCTTCTGTAAGGGAAGATCTTGCCTCACTAAGCTTTTAGAGTTCTTTGAGGGGGTGAACAAACATGTTGTTTACCTAGACTTCCAGAAAGCTTTTGATAAACTTCCTCATCAAAGGCTCCTAAGTAAACTCAGCAATCATAGGATAACAGGACAAGTCCTCTTGTGGATTAAAAACTGGTTGATTAACAGGAAACAGAGAGTGACTATAAATGGGCAGTTTTCACAGTGGAAGGTGGTAAGCAATGGGGTACTGCAGGGCTCGGTACTAGGTCCAGTGCTTTTTAACGTGTTAATTAATGAGTTGGAGTTGGGACGAAGCAGTGAAGTGGCTAAGTTTGCGGATGACTCTAAGTTGTTCAGAGTGGTTGTCAGATAGATAAAGTAGAATTATTATTGACATGGTGGTGGTGGTGGAAAGTACCATCAAGATGCGGCTGATTTATGGCAACTCTGTGGGATTTCAAGGCAAAAGCTGTTCAGAAGTGGTTTGCCACTGCCTGCCTCTGCATAGCGAAACTGGAGGTCCTTATTGGTCTCCCATCCAAATACTAACCAGGGCCAACCCTGCTTCACTTCCAAGATTGATGTACACATCATGTATCTGGTGAGGTATGCTCTGATTCAGGAAAGCTTATATGGAGAAAATCCTGTTAATCTATAAAGTGCCATTAGAATCCTGTTTTATTTTGCTGCTATAGATTAACACTGCTTTGTTGTTGTTGTTGTTCAGTCACACAGTCAAGTCCGACTCTGGAATTATCCAAAAATAGACAGGAACTACTGCTCTGGGAAACTCCCCTGACTGAGGCCCTCCTATAGCTCTGATACCTCATCCTGGTTATCTGTATGAGCTTTTTCCCGTGTCAGTATATTTGGCCCTTACCAATTGCATAGATGAGGTGAACTGCAGATTCAGTGTGGGTTAGTCCATGGAGTGGAACGATAAACAAAATCCTGCACAACATGGTAATTTTTGCTCTCCCAACCCTGAACTCCTTTATATATCTCCAACAGAGACACATCATTATATTGCTTTTCAAGATTTAGACATGAGACTGCATGGTACAGTACCTGGCCTGGCATCAAAAAGCATGTGTTAGTGCCCTCCAGAGAATGTATCACTTCAGAATGCAGATGGGGCAATCTTAAGTGTGAATCCCAGTTTTGTAAAGTCCCTCTATATGGAAAGCTACCACATCTGGGAGCAAAAAAAATGTAGACTAGCTTTCTACCTAACATTCTAGTTTTCAATATGTAGGGAATTTTTTGTTGTTATGCTGCAGCAGATCCCTAGTCTGTATTATGAAAAGAATATCGAGGGCAGACACACCATTTTCTGATTGCTTGAATTATGTAAAAGTGGGCACTACGACTTATTTCCACCATGTGTAGTCTACTACCAAGATATGAAACTCATTGTTGTAGTAGTTCCAAAGAAACAAGAAATAGGTCCTCGCCAGCTTTTTTGGAGGCAGATAAAATTTTCTAAATAAATAACAAATAGAAAAAGAAATACAAATCTAATCCTTAATCCAGTCAAGGTCAGGCAGAGAGCAAGGTCTACTTTATACATGTAGAATTTCCCACACAGTAGCCTTTTCAATGCAAAATTGTAGGAATCCCAAAATGCACCTACTTTGTCAGGTGTTTGTACATGCCAAATATTCAGACTCATTTATCACACATGATGAATGACATATGGGTCTCAGGCAGTTTCCTACATGGAGCTGATTTCTGCATAGAACATGTTTGACACAATCTGTCCACGCCACAAGAACTGCACAGGAGCAGTCTTGCATAGCTCCCATCGATTTCAGTGGGGATGAATGAGAACTTTCTGGTGGATTGGGTCCCCTTGTCTGGTGTGGCCTTATGAAACACACTATTTATTTGAACCAATTAAAATGCAACATGCCAGCTGCTGAGCTCTTCCTAACTGGAAAGCTTTCATCCACCATCAAAGCATTTTCAGGTTAGGAGAACCAATCCTGTGTAATTCTTAACATTCACATCTTGCATCTTAAACTGTTTTTTTTTAAGGGAGATTGAGAGTAATGTTTCACTTCCTGCTCTGTGTTTGAAGATAAAGAACGCAAAGATGTAACAGGCCGTGTCAAAAAAAGTAAAATCCACGGACGCAGTCCAATCAGGGTGACTGCAGTGGGATCTGAGAAAACTGGCAGGGCAAGCCAATCCACGTTTAAAGGTAAAGGTTCCCTTGCTCGAAAGCCAGTCAAGTCCGACTCTAGGGCTGCAGTGCTCATCTCTGTTTCAAAGCCGAAGAGCCAGCGCTGTCCGAAGACGTTTCCGTGGTCATGTGGCCAGCATGACTAAACACCTTCCCACTGAAATTGTACCTATTTATCTACTTGCAATTTCTTGCTTTCGAACTGCTAGGTTGGCAGGAGCTGGAACTAGAGAGGGGAGCTCACTCCGTCATGTCGGGTCTCGAACTGCTGAACTACTGACCTTCCACAGCCTGCAGTTCAGCGTCTTAACCACTTGAGCCACCGCAGATCCACGTTTACTCGCAAGTAAATCCCACTGACTTCAGTGCGGTTACCTCTCATGCACCTACAACTGCAGGCTTAAACAAATGCTGAACAGCCCAATTCTAGTTACACTTACACCCTTTAAAACCCACTGACCAATGGATTTAGACGGGTATACATCCATTTAGGACTACACTATAACGAGTTTAAAAAAATACTTAGTTCTGGCTCCACCGTGCCTTAGATTATAAATATATGTGTATACAGGAATAAAATCTGCTGCTACTTTTTCTCATAACAAAACTTTCTACGTGTGTTTTGTTGGGATCTTCTCCTCCCCTGTCTCTCCCCCCCCCCCCAGGGTCCCCACGAAAGCCCTTTCTCTGTTCTTTCAGCATCAGGATGTGCCTGGGATCATTCCTTCCCTCCCTCCCTCCCTCCCTCCCTCCTCCTGACGCATCAGCGAAGCTGGAAATCACTCACTGAAACACAAAAGGACTCCCTCGCCACCAAGAAACAAAAGAGTGTGAAAGCGGCGGAAGGCAGCGGCGCAGCCGGCTGCGAGGCATGCACGCCACACACACACACACACACAGGCGACGCTCGGGGCGCATTTCTCGCCTTACCCTGCCGCAGGGTGCTGCTGGCAGTCTCCTGTAGAAGACGGGCCCGCCCGGGGCTGGTGGCTCTCTCCGAAAGAGACGACCGGCTGTTGCCTGAGGACCATCCGCTCCGCTCCAAGCGCTCCCCTCCTCCTCCAGCCTCGCGCCGCCTTTGCCTCAGGAAAGCCGCTTTCGGGATTCTGCCCCGCGCTGATGTGCGGGGTCGGTTGGGGAGGGGAGGAGGAGGCGGGGCTCCCTTCCTGCCTCTCACACCGAGCTACAAGAGTTGCATTGACGAAGCCGGGGTACAGAGGGTCAGGCGTGAGGACCGCTCCCCGGGGACGGGGAAAACTGAGTCCCTCCTCCTCCACCCTTTGGCTAAAAGACACGCACAGCCCTTCCCGGTTGGATTCCTGAAGCGTTTCCAGCGCCGGCCCCGAAAGGCAGCGTGTGCGTAAAAATAAGCCGCGCTTGCCCAAGGCAGGCAGAGTTGCAAACTGTGAGAAAAGTCACCAGGTCCCCTCCTGGCGGAGGCTCCTGTCTCCCCCTCCGCTTTATGCAGGCGAGGGAGGAGACAAGGAGGGGGGCGAGCCCCACCCCACCTCTTCGCTCCTTCTCTCTCCCTCTCCCTTCCCAGCTTCCCTCTCCAGGGAGCTGCCAACTAACAAGGACCCTTCTGTTGGCTTTGTCCAAGACCCTTTCTGACAAAATATGCGGCTGGTTCCTGAGGCGCTTGCCTGCTGGCGGGAGCACGTAGCAGCGCGAGGCTGAGGGCTGGCTTTGGCCCAGGTGAATAAAAAGGCGCGACTTTGTTGTGCCCAGGTGAATAAAAAGGCGCGTGCCACAGGCAGGGCGACGGATAGCGGGGAGGGAGGACAAGATAGCAATGAGTGAGTTCAGGTGCTTCCTGTGTGGAGACATCTATTGCTTCTCTTTCTTTCCTATGGAGATAGGGGCCCTCCTAGACCCCAGTCAACCAGCTTTCTGGACTCCTTCAGGGTCGACAGGTGGCATGTCCCTTGCTGCAGAGCTGGGGCCTGGGTTGCATCTACTTTCTCCAGTTGTGGAACATGCATGCACAAAAGCAGCAAGAAGCTGGCCTCAAGTATGTGCTTTTGCAGTGCTGGAACAGACCTAAAAGAAGTTTTACACCACACTATGTTCCAGTATGAAAGGCACTCCCGTGTAAGAATTAATAGGACACAATTTTCCCAAGCTTTCATCAACATAGCAGAAATGACATGTGCATGTGTAAAAGCACCCATGCGGAATCACTGATTTGGCCAAACGGTCTCCGTTGCAGGTATGGCTGAGCCACAAGCTGGACACATACTGGCATGGCATGTCTCTTGTTATGTGTGAGATTTTTTTATGCTGCATGTAGATTTTTTTATGCTACATCACATACTGGCATGGCAAGTCTCTTGTTATGTGTGAGATTTTTTTATGCTGCATGTACAGCTTTGCTTAGCCACAGCTGTGTGTACAATCACATGTTATGGTTTACACACAGTTTTCATGCTAATTCTTCCACACACAAGGTAGGATACTATAACCATGCATATAAAGTAGGCCTGACATGCCAACAGCAAAGAGGATTCCAGAAGCTTGATGTTACGTGAGTCGCGACGGCTCTCTCCTACAGTTTAATTCCAGCATGACAAGTATCTGGGTGCGTTTAGACGTGCCGTTTGATCTGGTGTCATGACAGTTCAGCAACAGATTTTATCTGCACAATCACACAGTCAATATCTGCCTCCCGTCCCCAGACGTTGGTTTCTGGCTCAAAACCCCTTTAACCCGGAGTATTAGTGGTGTTTTCTCAGCTTTCCCATTTAAAGCTCCATTTCTCCCCTTTGTGATCACTCCTCCATTGTCAAGCCAGTTCCGGTTTAAACCCCCTCCCCGCTCGATAGCTGCCCGAAGCTTCTGCTTTTCGACCACCATTTTTTTAATGCGTTGGCGGTGTGCGCATAGGCGGACCTCCGCTACCATATTTAGAAAACCGACATTTAAATGGTCACTTGTTTTAGAGTTTAGATGAGTTCGGGATCTCATGGAGGCCATTTTCAGGTCAAATGTTTAAAGGGAAGTCTTTTGTTGGAGAGGTTGGATTGATTTGCCCTGCTGGTTCTGCGCATGTGCCATGATAGTTCCCCCCATTCTACAGATGAGCACCTATGCGCATGTGCAAACTGAGGGGGGGGAATTAAAAACCGCCGACGCACACCCCTGCGCATCGGTAGTGTAGACAACAGGGAGCACTGCGACTGCGCGGTAAAGCAGGATAAGGGAGGTAGATTTTTTTATGCTACATCACATACTGGCATTTTTATGCTACATCACATACTGGCACGATTATCCAGATCAAATATAATCCGGTCAGAACCGGAGCAGTTTAACCCACTCTCAGCACGCCATCTGACCGCACCCTCAGTGTCTTGGAATTTGGAACATTTGCTAAATCTTTCTGTGCATTTTCAGAAAGTAACTAAGGCAACAGTGGACATCTGATGTGTCCATTTGGCATAGTTAGGAGCCTAGCTTTGCCAACACATATCACTGTACCTACTCAGTGTTCTTCACTGTGAGGACCATACTGTATTTGCTTTGCTTTAATGTTTTGAGAAAGCTGATCCACCTTCCCTTGCCCACTCATCTTTCATCTTCTCTGCTTGGTCCATGTCCAAAGACTCTCTTTACAAATGTATGAAAGCTTGTATGTACACAGCAGGGTTTTTAATCCCCCAACCCGCAAACAACAGTACTGGCAATACTGTTTGCAATTTCCCCCAGTTACCAAACAGTATTTTAGATGGCACAGGGTGAACAGGATCTCTATTGGTAAAAAAAAAAAAAAACATTCCATGTATGGAGCTCTCTGGATCATAGTCTTTGAGAGCAAGAAGGGGCATTGCTAAGTAAGCAGTATCCCTAGCACAATGAGGTACTTTCAAGGTGTGTCTATCATTCATTTTCTCACCTGCCCACACTATCCAAGACCTCCCACATGAGGTGCTCAGATATTCCACAATCTTTTTACAGGGTTTCCCAGTTTTCACCCAGACCCGTAGGTTATCTTTCCAATAAATTAAAACTTAAAAACACAGGTCTGGCCCAAGAAATTTGAATTCCTGAGGCTGAGAAAATAAACAGAACAATAAGTCAAATACACAACAGTTACAGAAATCAACAAGGCAAATTTTTAATTGCCTTTTTAAAAAATTTAATTGCCTTAAAAATGTAATAAATGATGGGTTCCAGATAAACTGTTCTTGAACAGTAAATGAACATTGATGTACTATTTCTGGATGCAGTGGGAATGGAGAGATGTGTATAATTTAGTTCAGTGTATACTGCCCTGTTTGTGGAAAGCCAACCCAATATTTGTCGCTTCCAAAATTTTGCTGTTTTCAAATGCTTTATTTGTCATGCATTTTGAACAGATAAAAATCAATAAATATATGTGCTTTATCATATTTAATTCCTGTGTAGCCCCAGGTATCTTTTTGAGGAGAGGCCCACTAATCCTCTCTTCACTGTGGAGAACTGCCTAAGGCATTCCCAGCTACATGGAGCAGCTGCTGCTTGCACTTCCGACCCACTGCCCTCCCCAGATCCCAAGACTGGTGGTCTCAGGATAGCTCCGCTAAAATAAGAAACGCGGGGGGGAGGGGATGAGGCAAAATCCCATGTCATGTAGTACATATCCAGTTTCTCACCCAAAGAGCACCCGTTGGGTGGAGTATTCATCCCACTCACTGAAGCATATATATTATTTTTATTGGCAACTCGTCTGACTCAGACGGTGGAGTAAAGTCCCGCTAGCCAGGAAAAGGTAGCTAATTGAACACTGAACAAGATGCAAGCTTAAAAAGCAGTTGGGGAAAGCATTTACTCCCATTTTATCATCACTACTGTGAATCAAAACAAACTATGGCAGGTCCTTAAAGAGATGGGACTACCAGACCACCTCACATGTCTCTTGAGAAACCTGTATAAGGGTCAAGAAGTGACAGTTAGAACCGGATATGGAACAACTGATTGGTTTAGCATAGGAAAAGGAGTACAACAAGGATGTATATTGTCATCTTGCTTATTTAATATATATGCAGAGTTCATCATGTGAAATGCTGGCCTGGATGAATCACAAGCGGGAATTAAGATTGCTGGGGAAAAGATCAACAACCTCAGATATGCAGACGATAGCACTCTAATGGCAGAAAGTGAAGAGGACCTTAAGAGCCTCTTGCTCAGAGTAAAAGAGGAGAGCACAAAAGTAGGCTTGAAGCTCAACATCAAAAAAACTAAGATCATGACATCCAGCCCCATCACTCCTTGGCAAATAGAAGGGGAAGTCATGGAGATAGTGACAGACTTCAAGTTCCTGGGATCCCAGATCACTGCAGACTGTGACAGCAGACACGAAATTAAAAGACTCCTGCTCCTTGGGAAGAAAGTGATGGCGAACCTAAACAGCATGATAAAAAGTAGAGACATCACCCTGCCAACAAAAGTCCGCATGGTCAAAGCAATGGTATTCCCAGTAGTCATGTATGGCTGCGAGAGTTGGACTATAAGGAAGGTTGAGCGCCGAATAATAGATTCTTTTGAACTATGGTGCTGGAGAAGACTCTTGAGAGTCCCTTGGACTGCAAGAAGATCAAATCAGTCAATCCTAAAAGAAATCAACCCTGACTGTTCCCTGGAAGGCCAGATAATGAAACTGAAGCTCAAATACTTTGGCCACCAAATGAGAAGGAGCACTCACTGGAGAAGACCCTGATGCTGGGAAAGATTGAAGGTCAAAGAAGACGGGGACAGCAAAGGATGAGATGGTTAGATAGTGTCATAGATGCAACGAACATGAAGTTGAGCAAACTTCAGAGGACGGCGGAAGACCGGAAGGCCTGGCGTGATCTGGTCCATGGGGTCGCGAAGAGTCGGACTCGACTGTGCAACTGAACAACAACAACCTTTATCATATCCTGGATATTGCTGAATCAATCTCCTCCCGCCCTGCTTAGTTCACCAGTAGCAATAATATGGGCACCATGTTGGGGACCCCTGATATTGGCCAACTTTTTATGCAATGTTGTCATTGTCTTTTCTTTGCACAATAAACCCTGATTGTGCAGTACAGCTATGGATCTTTTTGAATGCCAGTCAAATGGATACATACATGTAGATACATCCTTAGAGAGATGTCTCTGTGAGAGATTTCTGATCCCAAATCGTCTGCACTATTGTTTTGGTGCTGAAGTAGCTCCGCATGAAGTTCCAAAGCAACCAGACTCTAGTGGATGAGATACACTTTTGGGCCAATAGCCCTATCCTAACACACATTTTCCAGCTTTTACACCTTTGTCTTTTTGCCATTCATCTCTCAAGTTTTTTCTTGTGCTGCAAGAACAAGACAAGGGCTTACAGTGTAGCACAGATTCAAATAAATATAGTAGTAATCCCCACTGCTCTAACAAGAGGTCACCAAATCAATTTCTCTCCCTAGCACCTATTTAAATTGATTTCTGGCTCCAGCTACAAGAACAGTAGGTGCAATGTCACTTCTGAAGTTGCTGCACCAATTATTCTTTGTGAAGGCCTTTTTTTTTTTGGTCTGGTATTTGAGGAAAAATACAAATGGTTGCATATCAGTATATGTTCACAGTACATTCTGCTTGCAACATGAGTTAAAAAGAAATTGTGTTATGTCGCATGAAGAAGAATCTTGCATATTAAGAGCTATGTTGCAGGTATTTGACTTTTTCCATTGAAAAATTATAGTGATGAGAGAAAACTTTCCCTTCTGAATTCACCTATTCCATCCAGCTATTCAATGCAAAAGAATGCCTTGCAAGACAATGTACTAACAACTCTAGTTATGAGGGTGCATATTTATAAGTGTATTATATTGTCAGGTCTTGAAGAAACTCACTCCCAACAAAACTCTCTTGGCAGTGATTTGTTTATTGAAAGTTAAAGAGGTCTCAAGCATAGACAAATCTGTATCAGAACTGACTCCCTTGGCGCCAGTTCTCATATTATACATAATTCAAACAGTGCCTCCCCGACCAGTCCAATCACACTTATACATCCAGACTGCCAAAATCTACTGTGCACCGTTAGCCCTCCTCCAACACCTGCAAACATAGGGTTACATTATCTAGCAGGGTCTGGAACTCAAGGACAAGCACACATTCTTCCCATGGAAGGGAGGCCCCACATAGATGCAGTTACAAGCTTAGCACGACTCCCAGAAAGCAGTTCCAACTCCCCACACACACACTCACATACTCTCCCTCCTCCCAACCAGAATGAAACAGGACAATAAGCATACAGAACCAAAGACAGACTGACAGTTAAGAAACTCATGGCAAACGAGGCCTGAGTTTGACATAAATGAGTGAAAAAAGATTGAAATCTGTACAGGTAAGCAGATTTGGGAGAAGGAAGATGGCATGATATAGCCTGATTTCGTCAGATCTCAGAAGCTAAGCAGGGTCAGTACTTAGATGGGAGACCATCAAGGAGAAAATTGCAGCAGAAGGCATTGGCAAACCACCTTTGCTTATCACTTGCTTTGAAAGCCCTTTGCTGGGGTCACCATAAGTCAGCTGCAAGTTGACCACACTTTACACACACAAGCAAGTTTTTGCATGCATAAAACCTTTTTATTGTGCAAGTATATATGGTTGTTATCATGTGAATGCCAGCGCTTAGATCTATTTGCTGCTACAGGGAGAACCTGGGGTAGTAATCATAAAACTGAAAATATCATACCATACAGCAACCAATACCAGCCTTCCTCTGTTTTGGGAGAGAGCTTCCAGAAGAGGGCAACCGAGATGATTAAGAGATTAAGGCACATTTCCTATGAAGTTCTTGGAACTGTTCAATTTAGAATAAAAGATTATTGGAGGGGCATGAGGTTTATAAAATTATTCACAGAGTAGAGAGAACGTTCCCCTTTCCCCATAATACTAGAACTCAGGGGAACCCAATGAAGTTGATGTGCAATAGAATCAGGCTGAAATAAGTGATTACATTGTGGGATTCACTGCCAGTGGATATAGTGACGTCACGGACACAGGTGGCTTTAAGACAGATTCATGAGGGCACGTCTGTTAGTGACTACTAGCTGTGCTGACTAAAGGCAATCTCAATAGTCAGAGACAGCAAACTTCTTGAATACTAGTGCTAGGGGGCAACATCAGGGGAAGACCTTGGCCTCTGTACCCTATCTGTTGTATTTCACTGTGTGAAACTTGTTGCTGGACTAGCTGGACCACTGGTCTGATTCAGCAGGGATGTTCTTATGTCAGGAAGCATAAATTTCATGCAGATCTGATCCCTTGTTTTCCTCTGGGTTTTTTTAAAAAACAAATTAAGCCCTGGTATATGGGAAGTTAAGTAAGGTTTGGTCTGTCCCAAGTGGTGAAGTCTTGACTGCCATGGGCTCTAGGCCTGAGGGAAACCCGGTGGTGATTGGGATTCCCCAGGGCCTTCTGATCTGCCTCACACAGGAATCCAGTTTCTTGGAGCTCACCTTGGTCTTCCTCTGATGAGTCTGAGCCTAACTCAGAGGGGATCATGATGACACATAGTAATGTAGTTTAGTGAAACGTGTAGAAGAAAATGGTGCAGCACGCTGTGTTTCACATCTGTAAATTCCTCATCATTCATCCTTGTCAGTTCTTACCAGATGCACAGAAATAGGAAATACCCTTTTCCTGTACTTCCTGTTTCTTCTCCTAAAAATCACCTGAGCCTTTTGAGCACAAATTTTATGTAACTAGAAATAAATCTCACATTTGAAGCCTTGTTTGAAATAAACTCATTTTAAAAAAAATATGAGCCCATATATGAGAATGTTTCCTTTTTCTTCCCTATAGTTTCAGCACAGAGCATGTCAGATTAAACTGTGAATCAGAGGCTGCTTTCCATATGCACAAAAAAATTAGCAAGCACTGGGAGCGAGGAATGGAAATATTTTTGGTCTTGGACAAGGGAGATATTTCACTTCCATATGAAAGACATGGAATTCACATCTAGCTCTGGAGAGACATGAACATTTTCACTAAAGCAGTGGCATTTTTATGTATAGAAAACAGTACTCCACATCATGTTTGGAGATTTTATGGCCCCCCTTGAGTTTCATATTGTTAAATTAGCAGAAGCATCTGGATTTTCAGTCAGAGTAATTTGTAAAAAAAAATCATTCCAATAAAAATGATTAAATCTTTTCCTGAAATATTTCTAGGATACTGTAGCCTTTTGGACACAATTTGACATATATAAAATAGACCTTGTGTTTCAGTTATAGTACTGTAAGGGCACCTGTGTTTTTGCTTGAAGTTATTTTTGTTTCAAGTGACGTGGACTTTAATACTAGGCAATGGACTAATCTAAATGTGCATCTTTTTGCATGTGCAATTTTTGTTTGCCCCCTCTGGGAAAGCTGGTAATGCTGTGAAACCATCCCCAGGGACCACCCCTGAGTCTCCAGGAATTTTCCAAGGTGCAGTTGGCAGTCCTAACTTCATGTGTGCCGTTCATGTGCAGTTATCACTGACAAATGGGTTTTCCTCTATAAGAACAAGAATCATCACATGTAGTCTGAGAAGTGGGAGGCAACTACACCCTTGTCCTCCCTATATGGTGCCCCTGAACCTGTAGAATTCATACCAAAGTCAGACTTAAACCTGGGTCTTCACAATACATTCTCTTGACCATTTCTCTCCCATAGCTTTCAGCAGGGCTATTTTTGGGCAGGAACGCACAGGAACGGAGTTCTAGCTGGCTCCCGAGTTGGCCCCGCCCAGCAGGAACTAATTAGCATAATAGGCCACACCCAACAGCAGAAACTCATTACGATTGGCTACATTAGGGGTGTATGGCCTAACATGCAAAGAAGTTCCTGCTACAAAAAAAGCCCTGGGTTTTGACAATAAACAAAGTAAACAGAATAAGAAACAAAAGGTGGGTGTGGCTGGATGACCTCTGGTAACATGGGGTGTGGCCTAATATGCTAATGAGCTGTGCTGTTGGGGTGTGGCCTAATATGCTAATGAGTTGTGCTGTTGGGTGTGGCCTATTATGCTAATGAGTTCCTGCTGGGCTTTTACTACAAAAAAAGCCCTGGCTTTCAGTGAGAAAAATCTACTAAGAAGCAACCAAAGTAATACAGAGTAGCAAAGAGGTCCCCATCTACCACCACAGGGAGACCTATCCATCATTTGCCAGGTGAGAAGATAGAAATTGTAGTGATATTCCCAGTCGGAGTTCTCTGTGCTCATCATTTGCAGTATTGAGTGTGTGAATATGAGAAAATTAAGCATTTATAGAAGTAATAATGGTCTTGTGGATCACTCACATCCTATTGGGTTTCAGATATATTTTCTAGACACAATTAAATCTTAATGTTTCCTATACTACAAGGAAAAGTGTGTTTTTAAATATTGTAGTTAAGCCAAGAGCCTTGCAAAAATAAAATTTAAAATTACCAGAGTTTTGGAAGTGAATGCAGAAGGAAGATAGTCTGTAATTGGTCACATGTGTCACTCGAGAACTACTTGCCTATAGGCAATACTCTGTTCACTAGGAAGAGCTAGATCAATATATATTGCAAGGAAGCTGGAGAAGAAACTGGTCATTCTTGCTCTGATTCAGGTGTGCAGGACTCTTAACAGCTTTCTTTGCATGTAAAAAGGAAATCAGGAGAACAACATTTTTATCATGCAAACAAGCTTAATTATTGTATTGTGCAGATCCCAGTTATTTTATTTCACAGCACTTATGGAAAGTTCAGTACATTACTCACACATGCACACAATAATTTCCTACCTCTGAACAGGCGATTTGAAGTGCAACAAAATTGACTCCCATCTTTTTTTTTTAAATAAATTTATTTCATTTTTCACCAAAACAATTTCATTTAAAGCTTATACATTTCATAACGTAACATTAGATAAAGTTCTTCTTCCTTCTTAAACATCTTTAACCAGCATATTTTCAGATCTGTTTTATCTCCATCTTTAGCCAGGCATAAATTATTTCCCATCTATCCCAAAATAGCTCCTCTGGTTTATTTTGTAATACTATATTTAATTTGTCCATTTCTGCTACTTCCAGAATCTTATACTTAATTTCTTTTATAGAGGGTATGCTTTTTGATTTCCACCATTTTGCTATAAGTATTCTAGCTGCTGTCAGTATATATACAATTATATGTGTATGGTCTTTTATTGTTTCCGGTATCATATTTAGTAAGTACGTTTCTGGTATTAGTGGCATATTGATTTTTAATACTTCTAAAAATATTTTATAATTTTTTTCCCAGAAAATCTGAAGTTTATCACATCTCCACCATATGTGGAGATATGAACCTATATTTTTTCTACATCTCCAACAGATGTTTGATGCCTTCGGGAAACATTTTGCAATTTTTTCAGGGGTCCAATGCCACCTATAAAACATTTTATATATATTTTCCTTGTATGGTGTCGCTCTCATGTATTTTAGCGTTTTCCATGTTTTTAACCAGTGATCTGTCTCTATTGTGTGCCCAATCTCCTTCATCCAAGCTGTCATTGATGTTTTTATAGTCTCATCTTTTAACAAGTCTTCTAACAATTTTTTATACATTTTCTTGATGTACATATACATTTTTTATACATCGCTTGATGAAAGCCATATTTTATCGAGTTCAATTGGGCTATTATAAAATCCTATTTTCTTATTTTCTGTGTATCTCAATTTCAATACATTTTTCCCCACCAAAAAAGCTCTATTTTTAAAAAATCTTTATTTTTTATGTAATATTTTGTGTGTATTACATATTAACTTTTGTCTCGTACATTATATATCACTTTATAAACCGTCTCCCTCTCCCCACCCTTCCCTTGCTATTCCAGTTCACTAGTCCTTTAATCCCAGCCACGGGCACAAAGTCCAAATCTTACACTGAATGTCTTTTCTTCCTTCTGTTAGTATCCATTCTAGGTAGGTCTTCCATTCCGTTCTGATTTCTGTGGTCTTTTCTGCCCATATGATCTTCTAGCTCAGCTTCGCGATTATATCCGACTGTATAAAATCAAATAAATAATTATGCCAGATTTCTGCTGTCCATTTACTCTTGTCCTTCCAGCCCAGAGCAGTCACTGCTTTATTGGCTAATATCATAGCTTTAAATGTAGCTTGATTCTCCTTATTTACTGCTGGGTTCCCAATTGTACCTATTAGCATTAGATTAAAGTTTATGGTCAATGAAACTTTATATATTTTCCCTATAATTTGTAAAATTTTTGTCCAAAAGGCTCTAGTCTCTGGGCATTCCCACCACATGTGGGAAAACCAGCCCTTACCCTGATTACAGTGCCAACACATGGGGCTCGCTTCTGGGAACATATTTGCCAACTGCGCTGGTGTTCTGTACCATTTTGTGAAGAATTTATGCTCCATTTCATTAAATTTAACCACTATAATTTCCTTTATTCCCTTCATAATTTTGTTTGCCGTATTTTCTGTTATCTGACCTTCTTTCATCCAAGTTTTTTGTAAATAGATTATTGTCTTATCTTTATCTGATATCATTTTCCTGTAAATTTTCCCTGCTAGTCCTTGTTTTGACTTTTGCATCACTTTGTATATTTCTTCTATTGGTTCCTCTGACCAGATTTCTTCTTTATCGTTAATCTTTTTTTCCATACTATGAACTGCTGTTATTTTAAGCCAATGTTGCTTGCCTATTTCTTCGACTATTTCATATACCGGTTTTAGATTGCCTTGCCTAAACATCTCTCCCAATCTATAATACCCTTTAGATCTTAGCAACTGCCACCATTTATTTTTGCTTATTTCACTATGAATGGACTCTATTGGTGCCCATTTTGAGGTCCTTCTTAACCATGTGAGCTGCCATTTACTCCAGGCTTCTAGTGCTGAATGTCTGGGTCCTTTAATTGATTTAAGGTCTTTTCCAGTAACTCTAGAGAAGATCCCAAATCGCTCTATGCTGTTACTGACCTCATTCTCAAATCACCCATCTCTAATAACTGCTTGACTTGAAAAGCTTCATAAAGCTCCTCAACTCGGGGACTCCCCAACCCAACTCCGCCTTGTGACTATATACCAGCCGTTTTTGGGTTCTACATTTTTGTTGCCGGATATCCACTCTCTAATCTTCCTATTCCATTGTTCTAATTTGGTAATATTGGTCCCTAGTGGTATCGACTGAAATAGGTATATTAATTTTGGTATCCAAAACATTTTGACGCTCCTAATTCTAGTGGATATACCTAAAGTTTTATTTATGCACTTCCCCATTTCCTTCTCAATTTTCTTCCATATCATGTTGTAGTTAAGTTCCGAAATTCTATCAATATTCTTTTGTAATACTATACCTAAATATTTGAGCTTTTTAGTGCCCATTCCCATGCTTGTGATTTTATTTTTTTTCCTCTTTACTCACATTAAGATACATAATTTCTGATTTAGCCATGTTGACTATTAAACCTGAACAGCCTTCAAAATCCTCTAATATAATGTTTACTTCTTTTATCGCTGCTTTAGGGTTTGTCATGATGACTATAATGTTGTCTGCGAATAGATTAATTTTCATTTCTTCCTTCCTCACCTTATAACCTTCTATCCTTACATTATTTCTTATTCTTTCTGCTAGTTCTTCTATTGCTATGATAAAAAGAAGCGGTGAGAGTGGGCATCCCTGCCGAACCCCTCTCTGAATCTAGAAGGTTCTTGATTGGTCATTGTTAACCTTTACCACAGCTGTTCCGTCCCTATATATCTCTTGGATTGCTCTTATGTAAATATCCCCCATCTCATACTTTCTCATTATCTGCCACAAATAGTCCTGGGATAGGGTATCAAAAG
>NW_015173674.1:239545-263837 GCF_001447785.1 Gekko japonicus
TCCCTGATGGATTAAAGTACCCTGGTCCTGCTCCTACATTTAAGAACATAAGAACATAAGAGACGCCAATGTTGGATCAGGCCAAAGGCCCATCCAGTCCAACACTCTGTGTCACACAGTGGCCAGAAATACCAGTGCCATCAGGAGGTCCAGCAGTGGGGCCAGGACATTAGAAGCCCTCCCACTGTTGACCCCCCCCCCAAGCACCAAGAAGACAGAGCATCACTTGCCCCAGAGCCCCTAGCTATACCTTGTGGCTAATAGCCACTGATGGACCTCTGCTCCATATGCTTATCTAATTCCCTTTTGAAGCCGTCCATGCTTGTAGCACCCACCACTTCCTGTGGCAGTGAATTCCATGTGTTAATCACTCTTTGGGTGAAGAAGTACTTCCTTTTATCCGTTCTAACCCGACCGCTCTGCAGTTTCATGGAGTGCCCACGAGTTCTTGTATTGTGAGAAAGGGAGAAAAGTACCTCTTTCTTTACCTGCTCTTTCCCATGCATAATCTTATAAACCTCGATCATGTCACCCCTCAGTCGTCTTTTCTCCAAGCTAAAGAGCCCTAAGCGCTTTAACCTTTCCTCATAGGGAAAGTGTTCCAACCCTTTTATCATTCGAGTTGCCCTTTTCTGCACTTTTTCCAAAGCTATAATATCCTTTTTAAGGTGTGGTGCCCAGAACTGCACACAGTATTCCAAATGAGGTCTCACCATTGATTTATATAGGGGCATTATTATATTGGCTGATCTGTTTTCAATACCCTTCCTAATAATCCCCAGCATAGCATTGGCCTTCTTTATTGCAGTCACACACTGTCTCGACATTTTCAGTGAGTTATCCACTACAACTCCAAGATCTCTCTCTTGCTCAGTCTCTGCCAGTTCAGACCCCATCAATGTGTATTTATATTTAGGATTTTTGGCTCCAATGTGCATCACCTTGCACTTGGCCACATTGAACCCCATTTGCCATGTTGACGCCCACTCGCCCATCCTTGACAGATCCCCTTGGAGTGCCTCACAATCCTCACTGGTTTTCACCACCCTGAACAACTTTGTATCATCCGCAAATTTAGCCACTTCACTGCTTACTCCCATCTCCAAATCATTAATGAACAAGTTAAAAAGCAGTGGACCAAGTACTGATCCCTGCGGTACCCCACTGCTTACCACCCTCCACTGAGAAAATTGCCCACCTACACTCACTCTCTGTTTTCTATGAACTAGCCAGTTTTTGATCCATAAAAGGACTTGTCCTTCTATCCCATGATTTTTGAGCTTACTTAGGAGCCTTTGATGAGGAACTTTATCAAAAGCTTTCTGGAAGTCAAGGTAAATAATATCTATTGGATCCCCCTTGTCCACATGTTTGTTCACCCCCTCAAAGAACACTAACAGGTTAGTGAGACAAGATCTTCCCTTACAGAAACCGTGCTGAGTCTGCCTCAATAGGTTTTGTTCATCTATGTGCCTACTAATTCTTTCCTTAATAATGGTTTCCACCAATTTACCCGGTATCGACGTCAGACTGACTGGCCTGTAATTTCCCGGATCTCCTCTGGAACCCTTTTTAAAGATGGGAGTGACATTAGCTACCTTCCAATCCTCAGGAATGGAGGCAGATTTTAAGGAAAGATTACATATCTTTGTCAGGAGATCTACAAGTTCACATTTGAGTTCTTTCAGAACTCTCGGATGTATGCCATCTGGGCCTGGTGATTTTTCAGTTTTTAAGTTGTCTATCAGTTTTAGGACCTCCTCTCTCGTCACCTCAATCTGACTCAGGTCTTTCAACACCCCTCCTGAAATCAGTGGTTCTGGAGTGGGCAAGCACTTCTCATCTTCCACAGTGAAGACGGAGGCAAAAAATGCATTTAGCTTCTCAGCCATTTCCCTATCATCCTTCAATACTCCTTTTACCCCTTGGTCGTCCAAGGGCCCCACTGCCTCCCTGGCTGGTTTCCTGCTTCTAATGTATTTGAAGAAAGCTTAGCTTCCGAGATCTGACCAGATTGGGCTTGCTTGGCTTATCCGGGTCAGGGTAGAATAATGTAAGCTGCTTTGGTCCCCACTGTGGAGAAAGACTGTAATTTTTCTAGGTAGAGGCTGTGGGGGAGGGGTGTGGAGATGGAAAGTTGCAGATAGAGAGACAGATAAAGGTAGGTTGGCTGTTGGGTGGGAAGGAAATTGTGTTGCCAACTCCAGGTTGGGAAATTCCTGGACATTTGTGGGGTGGAGCCTGGGGAGGGTGGGATTGGAGGAGGGAAGGAACTACAGATCAGTATAATGCCATAGCTGGAGGAGAAAAAGAAAGGGGGGGCAGAAGGGAGATAGAGTGTGAGAGAGGTAGAGGGAGACAGGAGGAAGCAAAGGTGTGAGAAATAGGATAATCATTCCGCAAGTTTCTTGCGGGTCTCCACTTGTAGTTCATATTATGTTGTATGTCCACGTAATGTATTTGCTGGTTTCTTCCATCCATTTATAAAAACTTAACCGTGTATTCTCAAAGTTTTCTTCATTCTGTCCTTTCAAAATTAAAGTTAATTTGTCCATCTCTGCGGTTTCAATTATTTTGTTCATAATTGCTTCTTTTGAAGGTACCTCATTTTTCCTTCTTGCGGCTGTCACTACATGTATAATAAGGTAAGAGTCTTGTTTTTTACAATTTTCTGGCAATATATTCAATAAAAACAACTCTGGCACATAGGGTATATTACATTTTAGCATTTTTTGTAACAATTCATGAATCCAAGAGAAAAATTTGTGACCCTTAATCAACTTGCCCCACCTGGGTTCTTGGTCCTCCACCAGTCCCAGACAACTGGGCGGGGTGTGTGTGTGGCACTGCTCATTCAAGATTCTTTTTTTCTTTTGGGCGCTCCCCACACCAAAAATCACTGGCATTGAATGTGTTGCCCTGGCATGGAATGCTGAGGATAGTTTGGCTATGGCATACCATTCGCCTAACTGTCAGCTATGCTGCCATGGGGGTTGGGATGTTCTTTCAGGGTCTGTGTAAATTGCTTTCGCATTCCTTTCTCTCTGCTTTGTGCTGCAATGCTTATCTCCAGGGCTCTAGTCGGGGGGGAGCTCTCAGGTACGGAGCTCCGGAAGAGAACCTCTAGGGGGCGGGGCAGTCACGTGGTGAAGCCCCGCCCCCTTCTTTACCCCGCCCTCTGCTTCGATCCTCATTCCGTTTGGGAATGAGGATGAAGCAGGAGGGTAAGTAGCCGGGCCTTCTGACACACTTCCGGTGATGTCAGGGGGTGTGGCCTTCTGTCACTTTCGGTGATGTCAGGGGGCGTGGCATATGCAAATAAGTTATGCTAATGAGTTATGCTAATGAGCTCCGGCAGCTCTTTTTCTACAACAAGACCCCTGCTTATCTCTAAAGAAGTACAGGTGGTGATGTGTGTTGTCTGCCTTCCAGGCCAGGCGTGGGAGCTGAACAATTCCTAGCTTCGCATAGTAACGCTTGCTGGCTCTAGCCCGCGTGCGGGAGGGTGCCTAATTGGCCAGCGCAGTGGGGGGGGTGTGCATACAAATGCCCTATATCTCATTAGGTTCAAGAGGCAACTGCTATTCTTAACAGTGACTATGTTAATGCATCTATGGCTGCGCACTGAAAACCTCCCCTTTCTTTCGCATCACACAGAATCTTCATTTTGATCCTTGGTTTTCTACCTGCCCATACAAATTTTGATAATTCTTTCTGCCACATGTTCAACACTTTGACATCCTTTACTATTGGAATAGTTTGAAACAAAAACATCAAGCGAGGTAAAACATTCATTTTCACTACTGATATTCTTCCCATCAATGATAGATTCATGGTATCCCATTTCTTGAAATCTTGTAAAATCTTGTTCCACAGCTTTTCATAATTGTTCTTAAAAAGATCAATGTTTTTCGTTGTCAAATCAATACCTAAATACTTAGTCTTTTTAACAACTTCACACTGAATTTCCTCTTGTAAGTCCTGTTGCTTCTTTTTTGTCATGTTCTTACAAAGAACTTTGGTCTTATGTTTATTCACATAAAAACCAGCCAATTCTCCAAATTCTCTTATTTTTTCCATAAGTATTGGGGTTCTGACATTCTGTTAAGAATAGCAGTTGCCTCTTGAACCTGAGATATAGGGCATTCGTACTTGCCTACTTTGTGGTTCGAGTAATGACATTCGTGGAGAGATCGGGCCACCTGTTCCCAGATGACAGCAGTCAAGTAGACGTGGTGGCGGCCCATCTGAGGGCCCCCGTGGTGGCCTGGTATGTGGGGCTGCACAATGCATGGGGGCCCTGAGCTAGTCAATCTGGACGCTTTCATGTGGGCCCTGCGGGCCCAATTCGAGGATCAGAATGCTGGGCCGAACGCAAGGGCCTTCCTATGCACCCTGAAGCAAGGGAAGCGAACCGTGAGGGAGTACTTGTCGGAATTCATGCTACATGCAGCCAAAGTCCAGACTTGGCCTCATCCGGTACTAGCCGAGTTGTACCCCGTGGGGCTGAATCCAGAAATCCGGGAGACAGTCCTGCGAGTGGTAGATCCAGTCTCCCTATCGGCATGGATGCACGAAGTGGAGAGCGCTAAGACACACTTAAACACCCTATGCTTGGACATCGCCACCACGGGAGGCAAGCCTGCATCTTTGGCTCCAAAAGGAATATCTTCAATAAAAGTATAACCTTTCTAAAGAAGCGTGTACTCGTTGTTGGCTGTGAGTTCTGACACTAATGCACCAGTAGATACCCTGCCTGGCCCGATAGATGCTGTATGTGGCTGGGTGATGGAGCCCCCCAAGCTATTCGTCTTGGGGAACTTCATCCATGTCGATGATGCAACATGTTCTCAGGCCAAGGACCCAGTGTCATCCATGGAGGCTCTGGGACTCCCCCAATTTGTATCGACTCCCATGCACCAAGCAGGCCACATGCTGGATTTGATTTTTGGGATGGGGATAAATGTGGATCTGATGGCTGTAGACACAGTTCCATGGCCAGACCACTTCACCCTGAAGGTCCATCTGGGGACACCAAATCTTCCCTATTAATGTCAGCTATGCTGCCGTGGGGGTTGGGAAGTTCATTCTGTGTCTTGTTAATTGCTATTGCATTCCTATCCCTGCTGTTATGCCTTTGCTGAAACGCTTATCTCTACAGATGTGCAGGAGAAGGTTGTGTTGTCTGGAGGGCTCCTATGTACCGTGAGAGACTCCTGGTTCTCAGCTTTAGCCACCTAAATTATCCCGCACGCGGGAGGGTGCCTAATTGGCCAATGCCATGGGGGGTGCATACGAATACCCTATATCCTATTATGCTCTACTGGCTGTGGCCATTCTTAACAGTGCCTGTGTTACTGCATCTATAGCTTTGCAATAAAAGTATAACTGTTCCTGAATGCGTGTACTTCGTTGTTAGCTGTGGGTTCTGACATTTAGGCAGCAAGCGTATTTATGCTCACCCGCAGAGCCAAATGGACCGTGGGTGGCTTCAAGATGCTCTGTGGGATCCGATGCTCCCTGGTGATTTGCTAGATGAGCTGGTGGAGGACTGGTATTCCCAGTTTTTTAGAGCCATTGATGATATCATTTCCTGACACCCTCTCTGCCCTCAGGCCAAAGCAGCCCCTTGCTATACCTCGGAGATGCAGAGGATGAAATGAGAGCCGAGACACCTAGAGTGAGTGTGGTGGCGTACTTATGACGGAGTGGCAAGAAGATCTTGTAGAAAGTTTATGAAGGTCTCTGAGATGGCAGTGAAGTCCGCTAAGAGAGAATTCTATGCAGCCTCCATCGCATCTGTGAAGCTGTGCCCAGCTCAGTTGTTTAGAACTATTCGATCATTAACCTTGTGGCCACAAGGCAAACAAAATGGTAGGGAACTGAACATAGGCTGTGAAGCATTTGTGACTTATTTCGTGGTTTGTCCGCACTTGAAGAAACCAACATTGGAACCTGCAGTCTTGGCCAGCTACCACCCAGTTTCATATCTTCCATTTCTGGGCAAGATAGCTGAGTGATGGCTGAACAACTCCAGGCTTTCTTGGATGACACATCCATTCTTGACCCATTCTAGTCTGGTTTTCACCCTGGCCATGTGATGGAGACGGCGCTAGTCGCCCTAACAGATACCCTCTAGAGACACCTGGATCAAGATGGGTTGGCGCTGCTGTTTCTCCTAGATCTGACAGCAGTGTTTGACACAATCAATTATGATCTATGACCCACCATCTCTCCGATATAGGAGTTTGGGGGTCTGCCTTAAAATGGTTCCCCTCCTTTCTCCACGATCAGGGACAGAGGGTGGTGCTTGGCGAGAGTGTCTCCCCACAATACCCACTCTAACGTGGGGTGCTGCAGGGAGCGATCCTCTCACAAATTTTGTTTAACATCTACATGTGCCCCTTTGCCCAGCTGGTCCAGGTGTTTGGGCTGGGCAAAGTATGGAGATGACACCCAGCTCTCTCTGCTGATGGCTGGCTGGCTGCCCAGACTCCACCCCAGAGAATCTGACCAGGCTCAATCCAATTAAGACAGAGGTCCTGTACCTGAACCGGTGTGTGTGTGTTGAGTTGGGAATCAGGTTGTCCACCCCAGATGGTGCATCACTTGTCCCAGCCCAGAAGGTGAGGAGCCTGGGGGTGGTCCTGGAGGTGGTCCTGGAGGCTTCACTTTTTATGGAGACCCAGGTCACCATTGTTGCCTGGTCTGCCTTTTACCATCTTCGGCAGATTAGGAAGCTGGCTCCCTACCTCTCCCCCCAGGACTTAGCTACAGTGACCCATGCAATGGTCATTTCCAGGCTTGACTACTGTAACTCGCTTTACATGGGCTTGCCCTTGCAGCTGATCCAGAAACTCCAGCTAGTGCAAAATGCAGCGGCGTGCCTACTGACTGCATTGCTTGTGTGGGAGCACATTCAGCCGGCACTATGCCAATTGCACTGGCTACTGATTGAGTGCCTGATCTGCTTCAAGGTGTTGGTACTGACCTTTAAAGCCTTGCTTGGGCCCAACAACCCTGAGGGACCGCCTCTCCCTATATGTGCCTTGGAGAGCCTTGCACTCTGCCGATCAAGATCTGCCGGTTGTCCCCAGCCCAAGTGATGTGCACTTAGCCTTGACCAGGGCCAAGGCTTTTTCTGCCCTGGCCCTGGCCTGCTGGAACATGCGCCCATTAGAGATCAGGGCCCTGCAGGACATGTTGCCGTTCCACAGGGCCTGTAAAACAGAGCTCTTCTGACAGGTCTTTGACTGAAGTGGCGGGCATCCAATGAAAGTCAGCATCCCCTGCTGAAGTTTTACCACCTTTGTGTGGCCGAGACCATGAAGACCTCAGAGACCCAGCAGCACCAGGCTTCAGAGACTGCACGTAAGCAAATAGTGCGACTTGTTTTAAATCTTGTTGTTTGAACCGTTTTTAATTATTCCATTAATGTTTCTATTCACTGTGATGAGCCGAATGGCTCAAGAACTTACTTGTGATCTGCCCTGAGCCTGCTAGCAGGGAAGGTGGAATATAAATCAACAGAGAAAAAATAAAATAAAATAAAATAAAAATCCCTGGAAAAGCAGAGAGCCAGCATGATGCAGTGGTTAAGAGTGTAGGACTTGCATTTGGGAGACCCAGGTCCCAGTCCCAGTTCTGCCATGGAAGCTTGCAGGGTGAACTTGAGCCAATGGCACAATCTCAGCCTAACCTACCTCACAGGGCTGTTGTTGTGAGGGAAAATGGAGGAGAGGAGAATGATGTAAGCCACTTTGGATCCCCATTGGGGAGGGAGTATAAATGAAGTAAACTAATAAATAAACACACAAAGCTAAAGCCTCCCAGCCCTACTCAGGGCCAAACTAGATGTTATAGCATGCACAGGTTTGATCTGTGGATGCTGATGCCATTTCAAAGAAGAATTTGGCCATTTAAGAAATCCACAAGGGAGGTGCTGTGGGACCAGGCAATCTCATCTCCTCCCCTGTGCCTTTTCACCAGCCAAAATGGCATGGAGGGAGGGAATAATATCATTTGTAAATGGCCAAATTCTTCTCTAAAACGACATCAAACACATGGATGCTGAAATGTCTAGTTTGGCCCTATGTCAGCATTTGCTGGAATGACTAGTCTTTTTGTCCAATTGAAAAAAGAGTTTTAAAAGATTGTCAGAATAAGTATTCAAATCAGGTTTTGAAACTTGCAAGTAACTATAAATAGAGCTCATGGGAAGCCATTACTTTGTTTTAAGAAAGCTTTAGGTTATTTGCATAGGGAGTGGTCTGGCAGGAAGGAAAGTCATTTCCATAAAATTAGCATACTATTTAAATGAAGAAGGAATTTCACCTATGCTAAGAGGGACTGGTAGACAAAAGAAATGGCTCATTTATATACCCATCAGTGACAGTGTGCTAGCACAAAGAAGGTGAAATTGCTAACTTTTAAACTAGTTCCGGTTTAACTATTTATTTATTTATTTATTTCATTAGATTTCTTGACTGCCCTTCCCCACTTGCAAGGGGCTCAGGGCAGTTTACAACATTCAACACATTAGAAAAACCAATTAAAACCATAAAAAATTGGTATTAAAAACATTCAAACATTTAAGTATTTGAAGACATTTTAAGAACAAGATGGCATATCTAGCTTTCAGACATGGGGGAGGAGGGGGGTGCCAGGCAGATGTAAAGACCCATCACTGGCCTCAACCCAAGGCCTGGCAGAACATCTCTGCCTTACATGCCCTGTAAAACTTTAATACGTCAGACAGGGCATGGATGTCATTAGGCAGAGATTTCCACCAGGCTGGGTCGAGGTCAGCCAGATAACTTTGGGGCCAGGAACCACTGCTGATTTTAATGCCCTTTGGGGGACATATCAGGAGAGGTGGTCCCAAAAGTATTTAGGTCCCTGACCGTTAAGGGCTTTAAAGGTAAGCACCAAAACCTTGAATCTGATCCCATGCTCCACCAGCAAGCAATGCAGCTTACACAGCACTGGATGGATATGCGCCTTCTGAGTTCCGGTGATGGCGGCGCACTAGAGCAGATGCACCTCCCGGACCTCCCGGGGGTGAAGCTGCGCTCCAGCCAAAGGAGGAGGTGCTCAGGCTCGTCACCCCCCCCAGGGACCCGGTTGAAGGGACCCTGGCCATGGAACTTCTGAGAGGTCGCCTCTTCGATGGTGAAATGCTGGAGAATTGAGGCGCCTCTCTGATCCGACAGTTCTCTGTGCTGAGAGACCGAATGGACTTAAGCAACGCTGACTGGGGCAAGCACAGGAGATCGAGCATTCGAAAAGAGAATGTACACGAGGTCTGAGGACCGATTATGAATGTGAGTCGTTTAAGCGGTGTTTACAGAAAAAAGAAACCTAACCTACGCAGCAGAGTTTGAGGCGAGTGGGGGAGGGATTACTCCCAAGCGCATGAACCTTTGAGCGAATGAGGGGGGGAGCGAAAGAAAAAATGGCTAAAACGGTTAAGAAGTACTTACCAAGGTGTGTTTGAGCGGTTAAGTGCACATTCAGAGACTTTTAAAAAAATTGCGAAAGTAAACAAACCAAGAAACATGGTGGGGAAGAGGATGGAAAAGGAGAAGATGTTGAAATCGAAAGTGACGGAGAGCCCAAAACCGGAAGGAACCAACGAGCTGGCAAAGACTTTAGCAGAATCCATGCGCCCCCTAATGGACCAGCTGAATAACTTCAAGGAACAGATTCTAAAATGACTCAATGTATCACCGCTCAGCAAACCCAGATAAATGAGACTTTGGAAAAGGCTAATATGATTCTTCGCTTCCAGGGCATGCAAGAGACTAAGGGAGAGAATCTGAAGGAAATGATGGGTGAAATATTGGCCCCAGTGACAGAGATGGCGGAATTATTGATAAGTGATATGGATGTGGCCTACAGGTCATATTCAGGATATATAAAGAAAAACAATCTGCCTGGGGAAATTGTTGTAAGATTCTCGAAGAGGCATGTGAGGGATGCAATCCTGAAAGCAGTATCTGGAGTACCCCTGAAAGTTGGGGAGAATGTCATCAGAGTTCTAAAATATATTCCATTTGAAATAAGACAAAGGAGAAAGAAATATAAAGATCTTATTCTTTTTCTTCAGACAAATTCAATTGTATATAGATGGCTAACTCCAGAAGGTGTCACCTTCAAAATTAAGGATAAAAGAGAAAATATTGACTCTGTTCTGAAAGCTCGGGAGTTTTTGAGAGTCCAGCTGGGAGGGCCAGAGGAGGAAGAAAAAGAAGGGGAGGACAACAAGTCCAACAGCAAGCTGGACTCAGATTCTTCCGGAAAGGACTCTCTTTCAGAGAAAGGGGCAGCAGCTCCTAAAAGTCCTTATAAACTGCGGAAGAGATGGAGTAAGGAGAAGTGAAGGCTGAAGGACTCTGAATTGTCCCTTTGAAAAACTTTGAAATGAGATGATTTGGGGGTATTTCTTAATGACAGTTAATTTTAAGAAATGAAAAAGTTAATGTTATACTTGACTCAGTTTGTAAGGGGATTATCGAGATTAAGACTCGATGTTTGTTTAAGCTGATTAGAAGATCTCCTCTCTTGGGTTTTTAGTTAGTAGTGGGTATCTTTCTTTTATCCCATAAATGTAGTCCCCTTTCCCATTTTCTGTTGAGTCCAAGATCACCCCCAGATTCCTGATGGTAGGTACCAGCGTCAGAGACATCCCGAATCACCCCCTCCCCCACAGCCACAGAACATCAATTTTAGCTGAATTCAGCTTCAACTGGCTTTGCTTCAACCATTCCACCACGGCCTCCAAACCCTCAGCCAGATTATTTTGGTCTGGACAGCTGCCCATCAGCTGATATAGCTGGGTGTCATCAGCATATTGGTGACACCTGAGCTTGAAACTCCAAACCAGCAGGGTGAGGGGGTGTGTATAGAGATTAAATCGCCCCCTGAGGCACTCCACATATTAGTGGGTGTCTAGTTGACATCTCTCCTCCTAGTGCCAGCCTCTGTCCCCGATCATGGAGAAACGAGATCAGCTACTTCAGGACTGTCCTGCGAACTCCTACATTGGCAAGGTGGTGGATCAAAAGATCGTGATCAACCAAATCAAATGCTGCTGTCAGATCTAACAATATCAGCAGCATCAACCCACCTTGATCCAGCTGCCTATGAAGATCATCCGTGAGAGTGACCAACACCGTCTCCATCCCATGGCCGGGGCAGAAACCAGATTGGAATGGATCCCTCTAATATTCACTTGATTTGCAGCAAATACCAGGTGATGTTATTTAACTTCATGCCATGAAAAACTTCAGCTGCCCATTTCTGCACATGAAGCCTCTATGCAAGGGACAGGGCACTTTTCTCCTGGCCAGTTGGCAACCATAAAAAGTGGGGGAAGCATTGATCTGAAGACAAAATGGAATTTTAGCAAGTTGGCTGGCCAGTTTCTTAAAATTAAGCCAATAAAGGAGTGGGGCTCATCATGGAGAGTACCGCAAGTATAATAAAATTGCTAAGTCTTTACTGGGTAGACGGTTTGCTAGAGTTCTAGAGCTTTAAAAATCATTCTTTGCTCCTACTTCTACATGTTTCTACAGACAAATAGATTTATCTGACTGAATGTATAGCTGCTTTCAATCACTCCTCTTGGTCATGAGGTAGGCATTGTGAATGTTTGTCTGGATTAATCAGCCTGTAAGAAGATGACTACCAGATTGAACAAATGTATAATTGCTTCCCTCAAATAAATGCATGACATTTCAGGGATGCTAATGGTTATCTTGGCATTCTTTTGCCTTTGGATAAAAGTGATGCCTGAAAGCTGTTTTCAGAATCAATGAATATCTTAAGGAGGAAAAATACACACACACACACACACACAAATCTTTAGGCATGGCATATTAATCTGTTTCCCTATTCTTTTTTGGCTGGCATTTGGATTTCTTCTGAGCATTTCCAGATGCTTTTCTTCTTGGCTCTGTTGGGGTTAATTGAAACACCCATCAGCACAGAGTTGGGTGACGTTCCTTACACATCACCAGTTTGGACCGAAATGCAAATATTTCGAGCTGCTGCAAGATAATTGGAATCAGATGCTTCTCCCCCCCCCCACTCCAAGCCTAAGGCTTTCTGGTTGCTTTAGCAACTTATTCCCTTCACTTCCCTTCTGATGTCATTCTTGGAACACATTGCTTTGGAACATAGTGGCAGTGGCTGCTGGGATAAGGAGGTGTGTGATGCCTGGAAATATAGCCTGCGTGCTCACACACTCTTGACTTTCGGGAGACAATCCAGCAAAATATCTAAGTCCCAGTGAAAGCTGAGGTATAAAAGTTATTCTTAACTTTAGTGCCATTTACTCCAAATTCTCTTACACCACTGTGTCTAACTATTGGTTTGATCATTTGAATTTCATAGATAAAAGCTGAAGAAAGCATCAAAGTCAGTTCTTCGGCCAACTGATCACTTGGCATGTGCAATATGCCAGTACACCACGGGGGCTTGGCTCACTCCCAGCCATCAACCACACAGACACACCCTTTCTGGGCAATGTGGCAGGGGCCTGCCTTGGACCCAGCAGGTCTTAACTTACTGTTCTTCTGGCTCAACAGTCTTGAACAGATCAAAAGCCCATTCTCTTACCGGCAATCACCACAACTAAATATTCAGCAACTGTTAAGGTAGTTTTCCAGTCCTCCTCTACAAGGAAAAACTGGACAATTCACCCTATTAAGAGGGAGGACAAATGCCTTTATTTCAGATCAGACCAAATTTCACACTCCAATAAAATATGTTCTAAGGACTCAAGTGGACCAGATCCATGTGTACAAACTCTGCCAAGGCTCCAGCAGGTGGAGGCGCAGGCACAAGAGGAATAGGTGTACCTTGCTTGGGTTGACAAAAATATCCAACCAGACATATCAATACAAACAGTTTGGGAAACGTTTAAGGCCTATATGAGAGGCTGGTTCATAAACCAAGATGCATGGAAGAGAAAACAAAGAAATGCACTGTACAAAGAATTAGGTAAGCAAATTAAAAAACAAGAAGAGGCGCAACAAAAAGGAACCAAAAAGGAAGAGATACAAATCAGGCTAAAACTATTAACACATAAAATAAATTTGTTATTAACCCAAGAACTGGCGAAAAAGATAGAGTATACAAGATTATACCACTTCGAAAATGCGAACAAGCCCTCAAGATGGTTAGCATACAGATTAAGAAAAGAAAAAGAAAAAAGATCCATACTTGCGCTGAAAGATGAAAATGATATTGAAAAATTTAAACTGCAAGACATAAAAGAAATTGTGGAGAAGTTCTACAAAAATCTATATCAACAAAATATAGAAGAAGAATCCAAAATTAAAGAATACCTGGAGTTGAACAACAAACAAAAATTTAATCAAGATCAACAACATATCCTCAATGATCCAATTACAGCAGCCGAAATATCAGAAGCACTAAAGAAGCAAAAAACCAAAAAAGCACCGGGCCCAGATGGTATCCCGGCGGAATTTTTCAAAGTGTTTGAAGACCAACTGCTATCCCCAATGAAGACAGTGGTACAGATGGTTGAAGATCTAGGTAAAGTACCAGAATCATGGAACCAGGCAACCATAACACTAATACCAAAACCAGAGACAGAAAAGAATCAGATAAAAAACTACAGACCAATATCACTCTTAAATATAGATTACAAAATCTTCGCAACCATCTTGGCCACCAGATTGAAAAGAGTCTTGATACAAACGATTCATCATGACCAATCAGGGTTTCTACCTAAAAGATCAATGAAAAGTAACATAAGAACGGTCATTAATGTGTTAGAGTACTATGAACTCCAGCCAGGGAAACAATTAGCATTAATGTGTCTAGACGCAGAAAAAGCCTTCGACAATCTATCTTGGTCCTTTCTCCTGCAAAAATTAGAGATAACAGAATGTGGCGACAAATTTAGAAAGATGATCAAAGCAATATATGAAAAACAATACGCCCAGATAATAATAAATGGGGACCTAACGCAGAATATTGAAATTCAAAAAGGCTCAAGGCAAGGCTGCCCCTTATCCCCTTTACTGTTTATTTTTGCGTTAGAGACACTTAATGACCTAATAAGACAAAATGAAGATATCCAGGGCCTAAAACTAAAAGGCCAGGAATACAAACTGCTGGCTTTCGCGGACGACTTATTGTTCATATTAGAAAACCCCAAAGACTCTAGCCGTGAACTCCTAAAAGTCCTCCAAGATTATGGGAAGGTGGCTGGCTTGAAAATAAACTTCAAAAAAACTAAATTATTAACAAAGAATTGTGATACAGTTACTAAACAACAACTACACGAGATAACCTCGATGGAGATAGTTAAGAAGATAAAATACCTAGGTATAACAATGACAAACAGAAATAGCACTCTAATTGAGGATAATTATTCCAAACTGTTAGAGGAAATAAAGGAAGACCTGAACAAGTGGAAGGAACTCCACCTTTCACTATCAGGAAAAGTGGCAACGATCAAAATGAATATTTTGCCGAGATTCCTATTTTTGGCTCGGAACATCCCGGTGCTGAGAAGAAACCAGTTCTTGGAGGAACTAGAGAAGATAACCAAAAAATTTATCTGGAGTGCTAAAAGACCAAGAATTAAAGCAAAATTATTACAAGAAGCAAAGGACAGAGGTGGCTTCGCCCTACCAAATTGGAAAATTTACTATCAAGCGGCCTGTCTTGACTGGATAAAGGAATGGATCAAGTTGGAGGACGTGAGGGGCCTAACTCTAGAGGGATCAGACCTAGTAATGGGCTGGCACGCGTATATTTGGTACGGGAAAGATAAAACCCACCTGCACTTTAAAAACCATATTCTAAGGGCGGCTCTGTTAAAGGTTTGGAATGAAATCAAAACCAAATTCTATACCAAAATACCGAAATGGGTGTCTCCCTTGGAAGCCTTTATAAGACCAGCGTTCCTTACCCAGTATAACAAAGAAACCTACGAAAAACTATTAGATGAGACAAACCACCTCAAAACAGAGGAGAATTTACTGTCACAATGTAATTTGAAATTATCGGGGTGGGAAAAGCTCCAGTTAAAATCAAGATTCCAGATAGATCTGAAAGTGGGTTTCTACCAAGAAAAAAATGAGCTAGATAAAATCTGGCTTTCATCAAATGATAAAATGATCCAGAAAATGTATAAAATATTGTTAGAGGATTATTTATCAGAAGAAGCGCAAACCCATAATCTAGCGGTTTGGAAAAAAGATCTAGGCCATGAGTTACCAAAGGAATCTTGGTTAAAGATATGGAAATCTGTAAAATATATGAGAGCAACTAATTATAGAGAAAATGTTTTCAAAATGTATCATAGATGGTACTGGTCCCCAGAAAGGTTAGCCAAATGTTACCCAAATTGCTCAAATGTTTGCTGGAAATGTAAACTAAATGTTGGCACCTTCTACCACATGTGGTGGCGTTGTAAAAAAATTCAAAATTATTGGAAAACCATACAAAAACTTATAGAGGAAATCTTGAAAGTAAAATTGGAAATGGTACCAGACATATTTCTACTGAATGTTATCCCAGATAAGTTTTCTTTTAATGAGAAATATGTAATTGCGTATGTAATAACGGCAGCAAGAATACTCTGGGCTAAATATTGGAAACTAGATTGTGTACCCAGATCAGATGAAGTATTGAGTAAACTGTTGGAAGTAGCGGAAATAGATAAATTAAATATGTATCTACAAGGGAAAAATGACGAAGATTTTTTAGATAGATGGGCAGGATTGTACAAATGGTTGGATAAAAAGAGTGGACTCTGAAAATATATGTAATACTGTACAATGAACAGATGTATGTTAAACTTTAAATAAAACATTATAAAAAAAAAATAAAAAAGGAAGGCCGAGCATCAAAGAATAGATTCTTTTGAACTATGGTGCTGGAGAAGACTCTTTTTTTTTAAGTTTTATTTAAAGTTTAACATACATCTGTTCATTGTACAGTATTACATATATTTTCAGAGTCCACTCTTTTTATCCAACCATTTGTACAATCCTGCCCATCTATCTAAAAAATCTTCGTCATTTTTCCCTTGTAGATACATATTTAATTTATCTATTTCCGCTACTTCCAACAGTTTACTCAATACTTCATCTGATCTGGGTACACAATCTAGTTTCCAATATTTAGCCCAGAGTATTCTTGCTGCCGTTATTACATACGCAATTACATATTTCTCATTAAAAGAAAACTTATCTGGGATAACATTCAGTAGAAATATGTCTGGTACCATTTCCAATTTTACTTTCAAGATTTCCTCTATAAGTTTTTGTATGGTTTTCCAATAATTTTGAATTTTTTTACAACGCCACCACATGTGGTAGAAGGTGCCAACATTTAGTTTACATTTCCAGCAAACATTTGAGCAATTTGGGTAACATTTGGCTAACCTTTCTGGGGACCAGTACCATCTATGATACATTTTGAAAACATTTTCTCTATAATTAGTTGCTCTCATATATTTTACAGATTTCCATATCTTTAACCAAGATTCCTTTGGTAACTCATGGCCTAGATCTTTTTTCCAAACCGCTAGATTATGGGTTTGCGCTTCTTCTGATAAATAATCCTCTAACAATATTTTATACATTTTCTGGATCATTTTATCATTTGATGAAAGCCAGATTTTATCTAGCTCATTTTTTTCTTGGTAGAAACCCACTTTCAGATCTATCTGGAATCTTGATTTTAACTGGAGCTTTTCCCACCCCGATAATTTCAAATTACATTGTGACAGTAAATTCTCCTCTGTTTTGAGGTGGTTTGTCTCATCTAATAGTTTTTCGTAGGTTTCTTTGTTATACTGGGTAAGGAACGCTGGTCTTATAAAGGCTTCCAAGGGAGACACCCATTTCGGTATTTTGGTATAGAATTTGGTTTTGATTTCATTCCAAACCTTTAACAGAGCCGCCCTTAGAATATGGTTACAGCAAGGCATACAAACATTGCAGCAAACACAGCAGTAATCCCTGAGTCCCAAATGCACAGATACACAGACATCTGACAGACACAGCATTTAGCACAGTACAGACAAATGCAATTGCAAACACACATGGTTACAGCGTTCCCCCCCGAAATAACCTCTGTGTATAACGGACAGAGCAAGGGCATCACTTTTTATGGTGTGCACACTACTGTAGTTTTTCCTGCCCTGATATTGGCCCAAATGGGTTGTCCTTTTTCTCTCTTTTTGGCCATGCTTCAAAAACCGGCACAAAACTGTTTGACAAAAGATGGTAGTGGAGTTTTTAAAAAGTATATGCCACCACTGGTTGATGGTTCTATGGTAACGCATTGTAGTACCAATTTTCTATAGCACCATTTTTATTTTGCTGTCAAGTTGCAATGGACTTATGGCAAGAGATGTTCAGAGGGGCTTGGCCATTGCCCGGCTCTGCTTTGTGACCCTGGACTTCCTTGATGGTCTCCCATCCAAGTACTAACCAAAGCCAGCCTCGTTTAGTTTCCAAGATCTGAGATGGGGCTATACCAGGATAGCCGGGTCAGGGCTAGTACCAATTTTAGCTGTCTTTAAAAGGCTGCTAATTTCCAGGTGAAGTAGGTTCTAACTACACATTACACACTCCCTGTGTGTTGTCTCAGTCTGCCACAAGAATTTTCTACCAGACCTATCCTATGAGTTCTCTGCTGGGAACTTAGTTCTCAGGCACACGTGGGCCTGATACAGATTACGACCATGGAGCACTGGAAGAAGGGGCTCAGACCTTCTCAATCCAACAGCTGCTGTTCACCCCCTTGCTCCACTCATAATGATGAAGTACAAGTAAGCTTCCCCATCAGAGTGTAGACAGGTGCTCAAGGGATGGTGGTTTCCAAGAGGCTCAATGGCCATCATCTCATGAAGGACATTAAAGGTATATCCTGCAAACAGAGGAATACATCTGAGTCTTCTTCAACACCTAAGGGCAAACCATACAACAGCCCTCTCAGAATATATATTTGATTTCATTTGCACGGTTGTTTGTGGTCAGAGTTCACAATATGACCACTGAAGATTATGCCCCTGCAAACTTTCCTTACTTGTAAGAGCCAATCAACAGGGCAAAACCGGCAGGCTGGCTAGATCTACTCAGCTTTTGGCTCATGTGTTTACTTCATCATGTGCCCAGACCACAGCTTGTGTTTACTGCACCACTGTAAAGTTGGCTGCTAAAATTTCTGTTGTATGGTGTGGTACATTTGTGAAATATTCCAAGTCAAGCAAGCAAGAACTACTTGACTGCAGCCTGAATTTTACACAGCTCTATCGAACCCTTGGGCTCTATAAACCAGTCTGGTTGTATGAACTGGTACTAGATCTTCGAGATTTCATAATGTTCCTCACCCTCGATCATGATGGGGGGGGGGTTACAGGCTGCGATGGTCGCCATGTGCTGGATCCTGAAGCCCGTTTCAGGAGGCTGAAATGAAACACAGAGTGGATATTCCTCAAGTTCTTAGGTAAATCTAAGTCAACAGCCACGTCATTGATCATCTGTTTTACTTTAAAAGGTCCAATATACTTCCAACCCAGTTTCCGGCTGGGCCGCAACACTTTAATATTCTTAGTAAATACATACACCGAATCCCCAGGCTGCAGAGCCCAACCCTCCACCCTTCTCTTATCAGCCTGAGTCTTGTATGCTTCCTTGGCCGCATTCAACGTCTTGCAGAGGAGCGACCAAGAGTCCTTCAGGTGTTAACACCATTGTGCAGCATCCCCCATCCCCAAATCTGTGGGTCCCTCCAAGAATGGTACTGGGGACATCCCCGTAGACGAATGATACGTGTTGTTATAACAAAACTCGGCAAGGGGTAGGAGATCCGCCCAATCATCTTGATAGTTAGTGAAGCAGTGCAAATATTGTTCCAAAGTTTGATTTACACGTTCCGTCTGTCCATCAGTCTTGGGATGATAAGCACTGCTTAACGCACGTTCGATTCCCATAAGTTTCATAAGCTCCCCCCAAAACTGGGAAATGAACTGCGGCCCCCTATCGGAGATGACTTTAGCAGGAGCATGTGAAGACGGACCACGTGGTGCAAGAAAGCCTTTCCTAGCGCTTTTGCCATGGGTAGGGAGGCGAATGGGACAAAATGTGCTTGCTTAGAGAATAAGTCCACAACCACCCAAATAACCGACATAGTCTTACTTGGGGGTAAATCCATGATAAAATCCATGGAGATCACCTCCCATGGCCTACTCAGAGTTGGGAGAGTTTGCAAGAATCCAGGGGGTTTCCCTGGTCTGGACTTGCACATGGCACAAGTCTGACACGATTTCACAAAGGCTGACAAATCCTTTTGCATCTGCGGCCACCAAAATTGTTTTTGCAGCAGCTGCAGGGACTTAACAAACCCAGGGTGACCGGCCAACCTTGATCCATGTACCGCGTTCAATACTTCCCCTTGTAGGGAATGTGGAACTAACAGTTTGTTGCCGTGTTACCAACACCCGTCGGGTTTGATTTCCAACCCCCCTTCTGCTTCCTCCTCCACCTTGTCACCCTCCGAGAAGGCGGAGATAAACCTACTGTTCCAATGGGCCCCGCCAGGTGCAGCAGGGGGGTGGATACCAGGGTCAGGTTGCGTAGTAGGTGGGGAGGGCCTGGAACGGCTGCGCGTAGTCACCGCCACACCGAGTTGAGAGGGCGTAAATATAGAATCCAGAATCACCTCCCGTTGGCTGTTGTGCTGAGGGAGGTGGGATAGGGCATTAGTGAGAGAGTTCGCAGAACTGGGGAAATGATGAAGGGTGAATTGAAACTTCGAAAAGAAATCAGCCCACCGGAGCTGCTTGGCGTTGAGGCTCCGAGGTGTTTTGAGCATTTCCAAGTTTTTGTGATCAGTCCACACCTCAAACGGGACTCGGGCCCCCTTCAACCAGTTCCTCCAGGTAGCGAGCCCCTGATAATCTGTGCACAACCGTAAGCCCCCATTTTTCTTTTTATGGAAGAGCACCGGGGCAGCAAATGGGGAGGAGGCTGGTCGGATGAAACCCCTTGCCACGTTCTTGTTGATAAATGTACGCAGTTCATCCTTTTCTGCCGGCCCCATCGCATAAATGCGCCCCTTAGGTAATTTGTGACCCGGCAGTAACTCGATACTACAGTCCAAATGTCTAGGGGGGGGGAGCTCATCAGCTTCTTCTTCTTCAAAATCCAGCCAAGTCCCGGTATTTGGGGGGAATGGATTGTAATTCCTCTTGGGCCAAACACGCCCTTGGGTTCTCCAGGACCAGTTGGGAACCCCATTGCGAGTTCGAGCAGCGCTCTTGGCACCGAGGGGAGATGAACTGTACTTTCCCTTCATCCCACAAAATGTAAGGGTCATGTCCATGCAGCCAGGGGCTCCCTAACACCAGCGGGAATCGGGCTGCGGGGGTGATCACAAACGGGCATTCCTCCCAGTGATCCCCCGTCCCCACCCGCAACAGGACCGTTTCAAACTCACATGGCTCCTTCATTGTGGACCTATCCATTTGAGTGAAAATTAGGGGATCTTGCAGTCTCACCACCCCCACTTCTAGCCCCGTTACCAGGGAGGGGTTGATGAGGTCCCTCCCACACCCAGAGTCAATAAGGGATGTAAGTTCCTTGGGTGGGGTTAATAATAGTTACAGTCACAAAAAACAGAGGGCGGTAGCTGTTCACCGCTTTTGGTGCCTCTGGGATCGGGCCCTGCTGCTCCTTCATCGTGCCGCTTACAGCAGGACCTGGCCTTTTCCTGCCGGCTCGCTGTCTTCACCTTCGCTGGATTCCTCCCCGATTTCTTCCAGGGTGATGTGCAACGCCTTGGTGACTTTAGGCTTCCCCGCAGGTTTTTTAGCTGGTGTACCAGGCCGGGCCTTGGCTGGCTTCGCTTGTGTCGGTTTCCTCAGACTCGGTCCCCCGCAATCAGCTGCGAAATGGCCCTGTTCCCCACACTTAAGACAGAGCCCTTGTTTCATCCGTTGCTCTCTGGTAGACTCAGCCGGGTGTGGAGCTTTCACTTTCGGGGGGGATTCGGCTTTCCCCCCCCACCGCAATGTCCAGGCGTAGTGTGTTCAGCCGAGTCTCTGCACTCTCCACTTCTTGCATCCACGCGGGAAGGGAAATCGGGTCCACTGCATGCAAGATTGTTTCGCAGATCTCCGGGTTTAGCCCCACCTGATACAACTCCGCTAAAACTTGATCAAGCCAATTTTGAACTTTGGCCGCATCCAATGAGTACTCTCTCACAAACCATTTCCCTTGCTTCAGGGTACCTAAGAATGCCCTTGCTTTGGACCCGGCATTTTGATCCTCGAACTGGGCACGCAACGCCCACATAAAAGCATCCAGGTTTACTAGTTCCGGGCCCCATGCATTGTGCAGCCCCATGTACCACGCCACTGCAGCTCCCCTTAACCGAGCCACAATTACATCCACTCAGCTGCTGTCATCCGGGAACAGGTGGCCCCACCTTTCCACGAATTTCCTCACTCTGACCATGAAGTAGGATAGCTCCTCTGGGTCCCTGTCGAATGTTGCCTCGATCAGGTCCTTCAGGCGGTGGTGCAGGAGACTTCTCGGGCTCTCCAGGTGCGGCACCGGGATCAGAGCCCCCCCCCGGTCCCGGTGCCAGTATACTCGGTGGATCCCGCGGCCTCTGGTCCTGTGGCCTTGGTTCCGGGGGTACCTGTTGAGGGGGGGAAGAGCCGGCTGCTGTGCATCTCTCTTGGCCCTTATAGCTTGCAGCACCATCTCTGGGATCACTTGGATTACTTCCTCAAGTTCCCATCTCAGTTGGCGCCTGTCCCGTTCCACCACCTCCAGGCGATGGGCCAATTCCAGTCCCTCGTCTGGGGAGGTGTGCCTGCTCCACGCCTTGGAGCGGTCCATCACTCAGGGCCCGAGTGGCAGTTTCAGGACTCCCCCTAATGAGGGGAAGCCCCCTGTGGCTCCGGGGGTCCCATGGAGCGTAGATGCAAAGCCCACATCAAACCGGCTGTCCCTCCGGGGCCCCTGCGTGAGTGTACATGTTTCATCGTTGAGTCTGGATTAAAGTGGCCCCACCTTAACGAACTCGGTCGATACCCCTGCCCAGGCAGTTGCCTCGGTCCGCAGGGGGTCAGGAAAAGGTGGGTCGAGGTCATCTTAGGTACGGTTCCAAGCCCCGTTTCCTTCCACGGGGTGGTCACCGGTGGCGTGGTCGTCACTGGTGCCTCAGTCTGGGTGGTGGGGGTCTCCTCCCCAGTCGTTGTTGGAGGTTTCTCCTCTTTGTCATTCATCTCGAGTGGAGAGAGGCACATAGATAGAGAAGGTAAAGATTCCTAACAGAATGTCAGGTTCCACAGTCAAACAAAGGAGTACACACTTAACATAAGGTTATACTTTATTGCAAGAGCTATGGAGGCAGTAACATGGTCACTGTTAGGAATGGCTACTTTCCTACAAGCATAAAGGGATATAGGGTATTTGTATGCAACCCTCCCCCACTCCTAGGCCAACTGGCCTGACTCCCGCATGCAGGAGAAGGGGGCCCCAGGCCGTTACAGCCAAAGCTGGGAATCGAAACCTATCCCACGAGTAATAGATGGGGAGACACTACACAGACAACTAGCTAACAAGGTCATAGATAAGCAAGAACAAAGGAATGCTGCACCAGTTGGTACACAGGTCAAGCAGCTGCACTCTCGCCCATAAACATCATGGCAGCATAGC
The DNA here is from genome assembly GCF_001447785.1 of Gekko japonicus. Lineage (NCBI taxonomy): Eukaryota > Metazoa > Chordata > Lepidosauria > Squamata > Gekkonidae > Gekko > Gekko japonicus. The sequence goes on from NW_015173674.1 coordinate 262,270, forward strand.
TGACAACTGCTCGGCTGAACTACATGTTACATTTTCTCTGGGTCCCCACTGGGTCCATTCAATCAAATGTGTATTGTGAATTTAGTGCTGGGAACTTAATTTCCAGGTGTGGGTTTTGATTCGGATCAGGACCACAGGGCATGAGAAGCTTCAGCATTTTCCCCATGCAGTCTTCCTGACCTGAAATAGCTGGGGGGTGGGGACTGTTTACCACACTGGGGAAACCTTGGTTAACTCATTGGTGTACATGGAGAACTGAAGTGGGAAACAGCACTTTTCTGGGTTGTTTCAGTTCAGGAAAACAGCATGGAGGGAAGGCTAAAGCCCCCTCTCATGTGCTATGGTCCTGATCCAAATCAGACCTGTATGAGCCTGAGATTTAAGTTCCCAACAGGGAATCTGCAATACATATCTGATTGAACAGACCCAGGGCAGAACCAGGGAAAGACATAACATCTAGTTAGGCCATGATATTACAAAAACAGAGATGGGAGTCAATTTTGTTGCACTTCAAATATCCATTCCAACTTTCATACACATATAACTAGAAGTGCCCTTATAAAAGTGTGGAATTTAATAAAAATAAAGAACTACAATAGAATACTAATGTGGATTTCACCTATAGAGGCATTTGTAAAACCGTCATTAATATTAGGGAAAACTAAAGAGACCTATGGTCAGTTACTAAACAAAGCAACGGAATTGAAAACAGATGAAACACTATTAAAACAAAATATAGAGCTATCTATATATATAGCTCTATATTTTCTTTTAATAGTGTTTCATCCATTTTCAATTCCGTTGCTTTGTTTAGTAACTGATAGCTGGCATTAAGCAAACAGCTAACTTTGCTAAAAAAAAAACTTGCCCTGGCAAATGAACAGAAGATTACTTCCTTAACAAGCCAGATTAATGACCTCTCAGACAGAAATAGGAGGGCTAACTTAATTCTATCAGGAATTTCTGAAGAGATAAATGCTAAGAACCTGGAAGAAACGCTTGGAGGGTGGCTGGATAAAATGGCGTCAAGGTTCAACAAGAAGATATCGAGAGAGCACATCGCCTGCAAGGAAGAAGCAAGGATGGGTCCCCCCGGGATGTTATTATCAAGTTTGCTACAGAAAAAATCCAACAGAAAATATTTAAAGAATTAAAAAAGAAGAAGGACCTGAGCTTTAGGGGAAGGAAAGTCTGGGTGAGACAGGATTTCTGCCAAGAAACACTTAAGAAAAAGAACTCAATGCGCCCCTTTGCCCCAAAACTCCATGCAAATAATGTAAAGTTTGCCTGGGGATACCCACCCTCAATTATTATATTCCGAGATGGCAAGAGACTTATGGCAAGGAACCCCGACAAGGCTAACACTTTGCTTAAACAACTCGGAATCAACACAGAAGACGTGAGGGAGCAGGAGATCGAAGAAGAGGCTGAACTTGACACAGACGCTGACAAAGGAACCTCAGAGACAGGAGGAAAACGCCCCAAGAGAGGCACACTGGAAAGAAACACCTAAAGGGAAGTATGCAAGCATAATTGAGATAAATGAGCTAACGGTAATGCTTAAAAAG
>NW_015173674.1:266809-266920 GCF_001447785.1 Gekko japonicus
GTGTTAGTGTGATCTAGCTCACAGTTTTTTAGCCCCCGGTTCACACATTTGTGTCTTAGCTTAGGAAGGAGGGCTCCAGAGCAAACTAAGTTATGCAGGAGCCAAACCGTT
>NW_015173674.1:267394-268315 GCF_001447785.1 Gekko japonicus
CAGCGTTACTGCAGCACTTCAAACACTTATATCAGTCCGGCAGGGAGGGAGGGAGGGAGGGGGGAGAAGAAGGAAGGCTGGCTCGCAAGTGCCCGCTGGTCTTCCTGTCCAGGTCTTCAGCTGCCTTTCTTACCTTGGGCACACACACCCCTCCTCGACTTCCCCTACACACTGCACTCACCCTGTGTGAAGTCTTCGGGCTTTCTGAGCCAGCCTCCTGTGCTGCTTCTGTGCACTTTCAGCGTCCCGCCATGTACCCGCCCACCCACGCAACTTCCCCCACACCGGATGGCTGGAGAAGGCAGCAGTGGACCGGCATGCTGGAGGAGAAGGTGGTGCAGCCCCCCCCACTGGCAAGCCTGTAAAAACTCCCCCCCCCCCCACTGACAGCTATGGCTCCCAGCCGCTGGCCCCACCAAGGCTTCTCTCCTTCCCAACAGCGGCAAGGAGCCGGCTCACCCCCACCAAGCTCCACGACAGTTCCCAACGGTAAATCCATTTCCTACGCATGCGCACAGAACGCGGTTTACTTTGGGGAGGATTTAAGTTTCCCCCCTATATTTTTTAAAAGATGTCAGATTTTTGTGCACACCTGGGGAGTACCCCAAGTGTGCAGGAATATCTGTTGACCCTCCATGTCCCCCAGATCTGCAAAAATAAGTATCTGCACGGCGCCCTCTGTTGGAAATTAGATATATAGATGATAGCTCCTTTTTTTTTTTAGTTATAAGCAACAATATATTTTAAAATACAAGGTGGGGAAAAATTGAAAAATACAATTTGGTAACGTATGAAGTAGTTTAACAGACAAATTAATGTTGTAAACGGAAGCCCTCCCTTTTGTTCTATGTATGTTTGTTTGCCTATTTTATGTTTGTCTTGTATGGAAAATAGAAATTGATTCCCCCCCCCCCCCCCGGG
>NW_015173674.1:268325-291408 GCF_001447785.1 Gekko japonicus
AAAATCTTCTCCCCCCCCCCCCCCGAGCTCTTTAGAGTTCTGGGATGGTGTGGGCTAAAATGTCCTTCTTGGTGCTTGGTTCTTCTGAGGGAATCATGTGGTTCACTGATAGAGGGTTTGACATCAGGCCTGGAGGAAAATGTTCTGTCCTTTATAGAGGGCTAATGTGCGGAAATTGGCAGTGGAAGATTTTCGTCCCACTGAGGTAAATGACATGGTAAATAACATGTCATTAAGCCTCAGTTAAAACGACAGAATGGGGCTGGGGCTGGGGAAGGCTTGGTGGTGGGCAAGGGTCATTTCGTAGAAAAAGAGGTGCAGGAGGTCATTAGCATAACTTATTAGCATAACTTGTTTGCATATGCCACACCCACTGACATCACGGAAAATGTGTCAGGAGGCCACACCCACCACTCAGGCTCCACTGGACTGTTTAGGATTGCTAGCTGGGGGGGGGATGCGCAGATCTGCCCTCACAGAGGAGGGAGAGCTTGTACCTGAAGGCGGGGGGGGGGCTCTGCAATTTACTTGGTTACCTCTTGCTCCTTGTGGCCTGACTGAGGGCTGCTGGGAGCAGGGGGTGGGGCTTGCTGCATGTGCCCACCCCCTGGGCTTCTTACTGCCGGAGCTCCGCTCCTGTGCACTCCCGCATGAAATGACCCCTGGTGGGGGGGGGAGGCAAAGCTGGGCAGACCCTGCCACCTAGTCTGCCCCAGCCCTTATGGAGGGAGGGGAGGAGAAAGGAAGGCCTCTGCTGACTCTGCTTGTACCTGGCTCTGCTCACAGCAGGTCTGTAGGCAGTTAGCTGGTTTGGTGGGGGCTTATCCTCCCCCACCTGCTCATTGCTTGCCGAGGGCACCAAAAACCCTTGGACAAACCCTAACCCCCGGGTGCTTCAACCCCCTCTCAGCTGTGGCTACTCTGCTTCTCTGTCGGTCTCTTTCTTTACACACATCTGCTCTCTCCCTTTGGCTGAGAAGCACGGCATTACTTCTGCCTTGCTGGGAGTTGTACAGAGCCATTTCTCAACAATAAAGCCCCATTAAGAAAACATTTGCAATTCTTAAGAAATGTTGCCGTTATCATAGGCTCTGGCTGAGGATGCCAGCCTTCAGGTGAGACCTGGGGACCCCCCAGAATTACAGCTCATCTCCAGATTACAGAGATTAATTCCCCTAGAGAAAAGGGATGCTTTGAAGAGTGGACTCTATGGCACTGTACCCCACTGAGGTCCCTGTCCTCCCCAAATCTCCAGGAGTTTCCTAACCTGGATCTAGCAACCCTACGCCCCCCCATCCCCTCTGGTGGCCAGGGAGGACTTGGCAACCCTAGCTCTCGCTCCCCCAAGGCAAGCCACTTTAGGGTAAGCTAACAGGACAGATCTGTTTACTGTAAGTTAACACCAATAGACCATATTCCCTTCCTCTCCACATTTATCCTCACAAGTATTTTATAAGAGCCACTGTGAGGCACTGGTTAGACTACAATCTGGGACACCCAGGCTTGAATCCCCACGGTGCCATGGAAAATTGCTGGGTGACCTCAGGCCAGTCACAGACTCTCAGCCTATCCTACAACCCAGGGTTGTTGTGAAGATAAAATGGAGGAGAGGAGAATGATGCATTCTGCTTTGGCTCCCCATTGGGGAGAAAGGCAGGGTATAAATGCAGTAAACAGAAATAAAGTGACTCAGGGTGAGCAATACTGCCTGGCTGAAACTGCTGAGTAGGGTTTTCATCCCAGTTCTCCTCCAGACCTAACCTGACACTCTTAACAGTATCTCATCTCTCTCTTTCTCAGCACAAGGATGTTTTGCAGAGAGAACGGGATGGCCCTATACACTCTGTCCAGAACACTTTGGGGGAAGGGTAGGATACAAGAATGGAATGAAGGAAAGAAATAATAAGATCTTTCATTTATGTTCTCCCACAGATTCGAATTGACCTTGACTGGCTAGTGTGAGTCACGGAGCATTATGTGATTAACCAGTTTCTCATTTCCTCCATTTCTCTGCTTCTATTCTTACAAGATCTGAGAGGATATGTAAAATTAAATTGAATGGCCCTCAAATCTTCATGCTTTCCTACATTCTTCTGCAAAAAGCTTTTTACTAACCAAGTGAAGCTGAGGGAAGGCATAAGAGCAGCAAGATCTGTACAGCATTCACATGCTGACAGCATTAGAATTCAGAAACATTTTATCACATTGGCAGAGTATTGAAAGACGAAAAAGAAAAAAGAAACAGGACAGTGCCTCAAACTAAAGATTGGTTTACTGATTGAAGCTTCATTTGCAATATATCAGTTTGGCATCCCTGTGTACTCAGTTTCTTTTACATGCTGCTATACATTGGTAGCACGAAGAACAAAAAGTTGTAGGGACAGAGCCACAAGATCATGACAGAAACTGCTGTGCTCTGTCTCCCTCTGTTGACCTGAATGTAAAACAGTGAAATGTTTGTCATGATACTCCCAGAGTGAAAAGGGCCTTTGCAAATACAATTGTGGTTATCTACCCCTTAAATAGTTAATGTCAACAGGGAAGAGGAGATAGGTGGAATCTAACAAAAGGTTATGCCACAGTGAGTCTCTCTGTTTTGAAAATGTCACAAGACTCGGTTTTGCTTCTGCTTTTGCTAAGCCTAGCCTACCCTTCTGGCATCTGATACTATGAAAGATTGCAGTGGATACTTCTGCACTGAGAATCATTTTCACAATGTGTTTTCTCATGGGAATAAATGTTGCAATTTTCTATTGTCGTCCATGTCAGCCATTAATTGCAACACAAAATCACAAATGGAAAACGTAGCACATGCTTCTTGTCTCTAACCTGTAAAATGTATTTTACCCGGCCTTTTGTTCTATAAAGGGGTGTGCTTATTGTTTATGTCACAATGGCACAGTCTGCTTCTCCCCTCTGATATTTGTTTGAGTTGCGTTAGTCTCAGTGTTAAGTATGACACTTAACTCGGAGGAACAGTTCAACTAGTGATTCAGCTTTATTTCAGCTCAGGAACAGTGAGAACAGCATGAAAGGCTTAGACCTGCTAAGGACTAGACCAGCTAGCCCATTCAATAGGCAAAACAGCAACTTATATACAATTCTGGCTGGGATAGCCACACCCACAATATTTACAGTATCCAATCACACTATGTGCATTACAACCAATCATAATCAAGGGATAACATCCAATCAAAACTATTCCCTCCAGAAGGCACACCATTGGTCACTATTTACACGTTTACAATCCGCATAATGAGCGATGCGAGATATGCTTTACCTTTTATGTCTCTCAAGACATAACAACTCCTCCCCCCTTAGATGGCATTGCACCGATAGTCTGAGAGAAGGGGAGGGGCCCTTCTGGGTCTTTGGGACCTGTGAAGTGTGGGTGCTTCGGTAGCTGCAGGGACTGACTCAGGGTCGGTGCCTGGCATTGTAGGGCTACCTGGCTCGGTAGGGTCGGAAAATGCAGGGGTCTGTCCTGACTCAGGTTCTAAACGAGAACCAGCAACACTCACCTCATCCAGAGGCAAGTGGGACTGCTCCAGGGGCTCAGAGACCACCCCAGACTTGAACTCACGATTCATGGGAGCCCATCGTTGTCGGAGTTGGTCAGTGTGGTGGCATACCCTGCGGTCATCAGGAAGCCGGACCACATACATTCGCGAGCCGAGTTGGTCGGTGACTTCGGCTGGAAGCCACCGGTGACCCTCAGCGTAGTTCACTGCTGAAAACTAAGTCCCCGGGCTGGAAATCCCTTGCTGGCTCTTGGGTTTCAGCTTCCTTCTCTCGGCTGGTATCCAAGTCGGGATGCAGCCGATCAAGCAAGGAGGTTAGCTTGCGTCCCATGAGAAGTCGGCCAGGCTTCTCCCTGTGGCTGAGTTGGGCGTGATGTGCTGCCGCAACATGAACTTGGCCACTCTGTAGTCCCAGTCTTCACCTGGCAGCCTGGCGAGGGACTCTTTCGCTGTCCGCACCATGCGTCGGCCTGGCCATTCGAGGCCGGGTGGAACGGCGCTGTTGTAACATGTCAGATGCCGTAGCCCTCTAGGAAGTCTGTGAACTCTTTAGAGGTAAGTTGAGGGCTGTTGTCCGACACCAGCACTTCAGGTAGCCCATGGGTAGCAAACAATTGGCGCAAAGCCTTAATTAAGTTTGCCAACGTGGTGCTCCGCATTGAGACTACCTTGAGCCATTTTGAGTGTGCATCTACCACCACCAAAAGCACTTTCCCGTGTATTGGGCCCGCAAAGTCAATATGTAGCCTTGACCAAGGCTTCTCAGCTCTCTCCATCGCTAAAGGTGGGGCGTGTGGTGGCTCTGGCTGAGACTGTTGAAAGGTATAGCAGCCTTGAACCCTTTCTTCAATGTCTGCATCCAGCCCTGGCCACAATAAGTACCCTCTGGCCAGGGCCTTCATATGGACGATCCCTGGGTGACCTGAGTGCAGGGACTCTAACACACTCCCTCGCAAGTTTGGGGGAATCACCACCCTGTTCCCCCAGAGAATGCACCCCCTGGAGATGGAGAGTTCTGTACGCCACATGTTATATGCCTTGAACTCCAGTTCAAATACAGCGCTTGGCCTACCCCTTAACACCCAGTTTAGTACTCTTGCCAATACTGAGTCCTTCTTTGTTGTGGCAGCAACTTCTCCGGATCGCAGCGGGGACTGAGGTAGTTCATCGAGAAGGCAAACATCTGGCGTTGGCACCGGGGTAGGATCAGCAGTCTCTGGAAGGGGGCAACGGCTGAGAGCATCCGCGTGGCCGATAGCTTTCCCAGGCTCCACATATACACAATTGCTGAGCAACTGATTAATGCTGATAATGGCCAACTTACATGGCAGTTGTCATTGTTTGAAATCTGAGGGCTGTAAAGTCTTCTCTAAGTTTGTGGAAGGTGATGCTGGATAAATATGAAACTCTGCTGTGATCGTGTTTGAGCAGTTTAAACAATGGGGAAAATCTGGAACTGGTAATAGTCCCCCTATCTAAGGCAGCATCTATATTGAATTTCAGATTCTGAGCTTTGAACCCATCCAGAGTGAGGCCCTGGGAGTCAACAGGTATTCGGTAATGGCAGGAAAGCCCGTGATAGCTAGCAGCACAAGATGTATCTTTCTGGAGCTGGATAAAACACTGCTTAGAAAGGTGACTAGAAGGAAAATCCTTTAACTTTCTCAAGTAATTAATTAAGGCAGTGTGGGCATGGGCCCTAATGGAAGGCAAGCCAGATTCAGCTCACAGCAGGGCAGCTGGAGTGCCCTGAGGCAGAATAAAAAATAAAAGGAGTTTTGTGTTATCCCCAGGCTGGATATAATATTGTCGTCCCAGCCCCAGATCTCAGCCCCATTCAAGAGTTAGATAATGACTTTACTCTGGAACAGTTTCAAAGCAGGATCTATCAAAAAGACACCTTTTGAGTGATAGAATTTAAGAACAGCCCCAGTCGATCTTGCGATTAAGGACTTCATTATTGCCAGGTGAGCCTTCCAGGATTGGTTTCCAGAAAATGGGTACGTTCAGACGGGGCATTTATGCCGGTATAGATGCCGGTTGGTATCGGTGTACTTACAGGCAATCACACAACTAACATCTGCCTTCCATCCTGAATTGTTGCAAACAGGCTGTTAACCGTTGTATTCTGCTACTAGGTCCCCAAGTGGTGGTATCCTGAGTGCTCCAGTTCCAACCGCAGTATCCCCTGTCTGATTGCTCTCCGCCGGTGTCTAGCCACTTCCGCTGGGAAGCCCGAGGCTTCCGCTTTTCCTCCGCCATTTTTTTTTAGCATAGGCGATGTGCGTTTGGGCTAAGCTTCGCCCCAGCATTAATAAAACAAAAGTTTAAAGGGTGCCTAGTTTTACCCAGGATCAGACCAATGGCACAGGAATGGGAAAGAGGGGAGGGCACGAAAAGGCAGCGTGCGGCTTGTCACTTCCTGGATCGTTTTGTCAGCGAGCCCTCCTCCTTTGCCCCTACCCCAGCAAAGGCAGGGCCTGGCAGTGGGTGCAGTTCCTCCTGCAAGGGCTACTGCCCAGGTGGCTCAGGGCTCGCCTCTGCAGTATAAACGTCTTCAGGGCAAGGGAAGGGAAGGGTGGCAGCTTTTGGAAGCTGGCGTGGTGGTGAGGGGGAGGACGGCTTGGGTAAAGGGCTTCTGAGTGGCTTTGGCTAGAAAGTGGCCTTGGCAGTTGTCGCTCCCCAGAGAGGGAGAGAGAGAGACGCATAGCAATTATGTAGGCAGCGCTCCTGTCCAGAAATGCAATGGGGCCGCTTTGCAAGTGACTCCTGAACACCTCGGGGATTCAAGGGCAGCTGCCGCCTTTGGGGAACATTAGTGGAAGTGAATCTGACACTGCAGGCGGGCGAGTGGGGAGAGGGAGAGAGAAGGGCACCCTTTAAAAAATGAACCAATCCCTGCTTTGCAGAAATCCTGCTTTGCAAGAGTCCCAGGTACGCGTTGGAGAAAATTGACCGGGGAGGGGGGGGCGCAGTTCCCTTCTTTGCAAGAGAAGCCACAGATCTCCCTCCTCACAGGAGGAAACTGGGAATGCATGAGAGAACTCCTTTTGCAACGAGCCTCCCCTCTCTTTTGTTTTGAGGAGGGGTGTGAAAACCGCAAAGTTCTTTGGGATCTTTGCCCTTTGCGCATCCCATTTTTCACTGCCTGATTCTTAGTGTGCGGAGGTGTCACCCAATGGGAGTTCTGCGCTTCCCGATGTCGCTTGCTCCATGCAGCGCGCAGGGCAAACTGATAGCTGGAATTCTTGAGATGTGCGCGCACACAACACAAAACAACACAACACGTCCTTCAGTGGTCTCCAAATTGCTCCCGGGCCAGCATGCAGAAGCTGCAGTCCTCAGCGTGCTCAGGAGCGAATCCTTGCCACCCTTACTTATGAGTAGAGGGCTGGGGATCGGGCAAAGTGTTCTGTGAGCGGCTTTAGACGAGTCTGGGACCTCACGGAGGCCAGTTTCAGAGTAAAAATTTAAAGGGCCGTCTTCGCTTCAGGGCATGCTTTTTGGGACGGGGTGTTCTGTGCCTACGCGAAGATCTCAACTCTGTGGATGGCTGCCTATGCGCATGTGCAAAACCAACGCGCGCTGCTGCGCATCAGGAGTGGGAACGGGCATATGGCGATGAGCTGCGCTGTGAGGGAGGTGAGTGTGATCACGTTTCTTCTGGATCAAATTGCACCGGTTGGAACCGCAGCAGTTTATACCGGTATAAATGCCCCATCTGAATGCACCCAATGTTACCCCAAGGTTTTTAAAGCTGCAGCGCTGATCTATTGCGGAGTTGTCTATGTACCGCCGAACTTATGGGGCTTCTTTCCACAACCATCACCTTAGTCTTAGACTGACTGATACAAAGAGATTCTTCTTTGCAGAAGTTGCTAAGCCTGTTTAGCATCCTCATTTGACCAACTCATGTGAGACACAGTAGGGCCATGTCATCAGCATACAGAAGGATAGATACCTTCCGTTGGCCAAATGAAGGTGGAATAAACTCTGGTCTTGCCGCTATGCCATTGAGGTACAGGCTGAAGAGCAGTAGAGCTAGAATACATCCCAGGACTGGGATTAACTCAGTTAATGAACCAGAGGTGCCCACTCTTATTTCAGATGTTAGATTGCTATGGTGCTCATGTATCAAAAACAGTAGTTGTTTATCGATGTTTGTAATGGCCAGCTTTGACCAAAGCCAGTCCCTATCCACTGAGTCAAAAACAGCTTTTAGGTCCACAAAAGCCACAAAGAGATGTTTGGTAGGGCCCTATGATGGACGACTTCTTCTCCTCTTCCTCCTCCTCCTCCTCTGTGAGGAAGATTTCTCGTGCCAAAATTCTTAGTTCCCTTCAGGTACTAAGCTAGCCCCCTAGTAGCGTGATAATATTTGTGGCTTTAAAAATCTGAATGTCCACCCTGTGACATAATCTAATTTGGCTTTTGCCCAGCCCAGGAACTTGTCAGAAGAAAACAGGAGCCCTCTTTTTGTTGTTTTGTTGTTCAGTCGCACATTCAAGTCCGACTCTTTGCGACCCCATGGACCAGATCACGCCAGGCCTTCCTGTCTTCCGCCGCAATGTTCCCTCTAAGCTATGGAGTCTTGTGAGCAAAAATTCTACTTTGTGAGTTACTGGCATTAAAGTTGTGAGCAGGTGATTTGTCTACTGCATAAATTGGTTCGCTCTGGAGCCATCCCTCATGAGCTAAGACAAAAATGTGTGAGCCAGAGGCTCAAAAAGCATGAGCTAGCTCACACTAACTCAGCTTAGAGGGAACATTGTTCCGCCGTCCTCTGAATTCCGCCATTTGCTCAATTTCATGTTCATTTTTTAGACCCCTTGAAATGGCACTGGAGACTGTGTAACAGTGAACAATAATAAAGATTTTATTCAATACGCAGGGATGGTATGGAGTAGTCAGGAATTGGAAAGGCTGAGGTGAACGGTGGTAAAACAGTATATATTTTGGTTGACAGGTAAAATGGTGTTGTAGCAGCTTATTTTTACAAATTTGTGGTTCTTTTCAGTGAGAGATGGTTGACTGAGTACTTAAGTTTCAGTTACAATGTTTCTGCATATGATTTCCTATTAACTGTTCAGGTTTTCTGGAAAGGTCACTCTTTTAGTGTATCAAATTCTTTCCCCTTCTCTGAAATCACAATGTGTTTTCTTTCCCCTGAGTAGTCTATAACTGTTTGCTTTCACAACAGACCAGGGACTGCCTCAATGCCAATTACCTGTATAACTGGACAGGACTTCTATTTCTCCCCTGAAAATATAATCCTATTCAGTGTTCCCTCTAAGCTGAGTTAGTGTGAGCTAGCTCACAGTTTTTTAGCCTCCAGCTCACACCTTTTTGTCTTAGCTCAGGAAGCATGGCCTTGGAGCAAACTAATTTATGCAGCAGCCAAATTGCTCCCTCACAGCTTTAATGCCATTAGCTCACAAAGTAGAATTTTTGCTCACACAACTCCAGAGCTTAGATCTTCCTTTATGCTTAGAAAGCAATGACCTTCAACACAACTGCCGCAGAACAATGGCTTTAGTATTCAGCATGTTTTCATGCATGGGCTCACTCTATTCTCACATGGTAATAACATAGTCTAGTTACGTGTCAGCAAGCCAACAGATAAGCTCTTTATTTTTTGAAATACATGGACCATTTGTTTTTCTGTGCTCAATATCTCTCCTACAAGAATACCTCTGTCTCTTACATATTAGAAAACTGTATAAAAGTTCACAAAATTGGGCAAAAGCCCAGCCTAACATTAACTGCCTACAGCACTTTGCAAAGTCTATCAAAATGATATTACTATTGGTAATCACTAAAAAAGGTATAGCTCTGCTTTGGACTACACTGTGAACTCAGTTGATTGACTTTAGCAGATTATTAAGTTTATGATGAGCAACAGTAGCTTGTTTTTGTGATTGTTTCTCTGTTTAATTTTCTAACTCAAAACTGCAGCCAGTCAGCATTAATTGTGACACAGGAGGATTCTTTTGATTCTCTTCATGCCCCAGCACAGTTCTGCTCAAAGGTACATCCCAGATGTAGCTAGAGTCAATGCTTGATGTCACAGGTTTTTCACTTAAGTGTGAAACAAAGAGCAAACCACACGGAGATGATTTCCTGAAGTATTTGGATATTATTTTTCTAGTGTAATAATTCACGGCCTGGAGTGCCGGCGTGCAGCTTCCACTTCTCCCCCAAAGCATTTTAACTGTAAATGTTTTGAGGGAGAAGCGTCGGTGTGTGTGTGTGTGTGTGTGTGTGTGTGTGTGTGTGCACACATGCCTGCATTCTGGCCTGGAGTATAGGTGCATGGCCTCTGCTTCTCCCCCAAAATGCCTTGGGGAGGAAGCAGGCGCTGTGTGTGAATTTCAGTACCTCCCAACTTTTTAAAAGCCCCCCCCCAATTAAAAAAAAATCCTGCCTATGGGCCCGCTAACCAGTATACTGCACTGGCTTTATTTGGGTTTACAGTTAGTTTTTTAAAGAAGGTTTCTGTGAAGAATGTACCCTGGTGCAGACTTTACCAAAAGTCCTAACATGGATATTCCTCCACCATGCATCTAAAGCTGTTGCGAGGTACTACAAGAATCTTTGGGCTAGACAGTGAATAAAAATATTTTTAAAACACACAAATAGATAATTATAACATACTGTGCCGGCACAACTGCCCCATTTGTGGACATGTCCCATCACACATACCATAGTTTCTGAGGGAGAAGACCATGTCTATGATGTTCTACCTCTGAATGGCAATTCAAGTGTGTGGCTGGTAGGGGGCGCACACTACCTCTTAACACTCTGATGGGTGTCACTGCCCAGACATTGCCTGAATTGTGGTTTTTTACTTCATTGAACATCTTCATTTTGCCTGGGCACTCTTTCAGATTACTCAATTTTTTACAAAATTGCATCAGGTTTCTGTTCCTCTTTCACTTCTGCTTACAGATCGAAAAAAACAAAGGTAATGGCACACAGATCTCTGGTTCTCACAGTTTCAGACCACACATTCTTGCTACTGTTATGGAAACATCCAAACATCACAAGGACTTCGAGGGCAAGGGAATCTCCCCTTTCAATAGCCTTTATTTACCTCAAACAACCATGTTCCAGAAACCACAAGGTTGAACGAGTGTGAAACTGTCCCCCAATATTATATATTTTAGATGTTTTAAAACAGTTTTTAACTGTTGTTAGAAAAGCAGCAATGCAGGATGGAATCAGATAAGCAGATACAATAAGAAGTTACCAGAGGCATGGTTTTATTTTTTTAAAAAAACCCAAATATAAATATTTCCCACCCCCAAAGGACCTTGGAGAAGCAAACCAAAATATTTAGAAATAAGGGGGAGTCATCTGATCTGGATAGCCCAGGCTAGTCAGATCTTGGAAGCTAAGCAGGGTTGGCCATGGTCAGTATTGGGAAGGGAGACCGCCAAGGAATACCAAGGTTGCTACGCAGGGGCAGGCAGGCAGGCAGTGGCAAACTACCTCCAAACGTCTCTTGCCTTGAAACCCCTGAGGGGCTGCCATAAGTTGGCTGCAACTTGACTTCACTTTCTACCACCTAGGGAAATTACTTGGATCATGGGTTATAGATCACAGGTACTGGACCCACTCCTAAATTAAGGGTTCTTGCACTTTGAATAAAATGGCAGGAGAGAATTTCTGCAGCTGCAGATTCTCAAATCAGAATGCTGCATTGACATGAGAAAATGGACTTTGTGAGCTAATATATACCCAAGTGTTCTTGAGTTGTGTTTGTGGGAAAGAGGTTAAACATTCATCCTACTCCCCACCCACCCCCACTTTGCTTCTGGAAAAGAAGAAGAGGAGGAGGAAGAGGAGAGATTGGATTTATACCCCACCATTCAATTGGCGTCTCGGCACGGCTTACAAACTCCTTTCCCTTCCCCTCCCCACAACAGATATCCTGTGAGGTAGGTGGGGCTGAGAGAGCTCTGACAAAAACTGCTCTTTTCAAGAACACCTCTGACAGAACTATGGCTTGCCCAAGATCATCCAGAAACTGCAAGTGGAGGAGTGGGGAATCAAACCCGGTTCTCCCAGATTCGAGTCCGTGCACTTAACCACTACACCAAACTGGCTCTCAAACAGATGAGGAAAGGTGTAATTTGCGTTGTTCAAGGGTAACATAGATATGCTGCAGAATCTCCATTTAGCCCTCAGCTTTTTAATATATTTAAAACACACAACTTGGAACTGCATAAAAATGCTGTTAAACATATGCCAATCTCTCTTTCTCTCTCTCTCTCTCTCTTACAGTCAAATAAAAATTGCTACTGAAATTTTAATAAGGGTAAATGCAAGTTCAGAAGGAACTGAAACAAAGTATCAGTTTATCCCAAGACTAAGGCAAGCTCAGATGTGCATATTCTATCTCTGTATATTTACATTCCATTGCAGAAATGAAAGCACAAACATCCATTTGGCCTCTGTAGTTGTTCTGTTGATAACGCAGTTGGCAGTTGATAATGTTGCACCCGAGATCCTGAAAAACCTCCTCCATTGATTTCTCATTGTGAAACTTTTAAAAAGCTGTGAGCAGGCCAGGATGGAATTCATCATCGTGTACGAGAACAAGAAGACTAACCAGTGCATTGTGATATGTGCCTTTAGGACCCAGAGTTCAGTTCAAATGTTTAAAGTGTTAGACTAGGTTGGCAGAAGTGTATGCGGGAATATTACAAAATTAGGGGAGATGGCCCAGCAACTCAATAAGTAGTGTTACAATGCTATACAGTAAACAAACAAGCACTGTATAAATAACGCAGACCATGGAGTGCACAAAGGTCACGCAAAGGAAAATTATATTGTAACAAAAGCAAAACTAATAACAATAACAAGGGACCACATATATCAGTAAAGCAAGATAACATCATAAAATGTGCAAGTCCATACATAGTATAAACAGGTTGCTTACCTGTAACTGATGATCTTCAAGTGGTCATCTGTGCATTCACACCCATGAGATCTAGTGCACACGCACTGGATCGATCGCCATTGTAGCAAGCTCTTAGCGGATTTTCGCACCCAGACTTCGGGCATGCGCGGGAACCCCACCAAGCATGCCCAGAGGGTGGGCGCGGACATCCCGCCAGTTTCTTCAAACCGCCGCGAATCAACCCCTATGAAAAATGTAGAAGCTGACAGCAGTGGAGAAGGAGGGCGGGTGGTGTGAATGCACAGATGACCACTCAAAGATCATCAGTTACAGGTAAGCAACCTGTTTATCTTCGACGTGGTCTCTGTGCTTCACACCCATAGGAGATTAGCAAGCACTGGCCTACCTGGAGGAGGGTGCTGGCAGGTCATTAGTGCGAAGCCGAGGATAAGATGTGATGTCCCATGTTGGTACTAGAGTTCTTTCGGACGTCTAGGGCATAGTGTTTTATGAAGGTGTTAGGCGTAGCCCATGTAGCGGCTCTGCAAATGTCCATCAGGGGCACTCCCTGAAGGCAGTTGAGGCTGCAACAGCTCAGGTTGAATGGGCCCTGATAGGGCCAGGCAATGGCTGTTTGTGATCAGGTAGCAGAGGTGGATGAGACCTGCAATCCACTTTGAGAGGATGCGAGTTCCCAGCCTTGCTGGTGCGTAGGAGACGAACAGTTGGTAGTCACGTCTCGTCGGACGGGTTCTGTTCAGATAGAACAGCAGCGCTCGTTTCGCATCCAACGTGTGTAACAGTGTGTCCTCTGAGGATGTCGGAGCCGGGAAGAAATCTGGGAGGAAGACCTCTGCCTGTAGGTGGAATTCTGACACTACCTTTGGTAGGAACGAGATGTCAGAAAATGTGGCAGAAATCGACTGTAGTAACCGACGAGCCCTAGAAATCGCCTCAACTGTTTTTTGGTCCGGGGTTGGGGGTATTGTTGTATTTGCAATACCTTGTTAGGAACGGGCTTTATTAACCCACGCCCTATAATAAACCCTAGATATTTGCGCTCCCGAAAGCCTAGATGACTCTTTGTCGGATTGGCGGTCAGACCAACGGACCGTATAGCCTGTAAGACTGTCTTCAAGTGTTCTAAATGAGCTTCCCACAAAGAACTAAACACAATAATATCATCTATGTAGGCCGCAGCATAAGATCGACATTGATGTAAAATGGTGTCCACCAGTCGTTGGAAGGTGGCCGCAGCTCCATGCAACCCGAAAGGCATTCGTTTAAACTGAAAGAGCCCTTCCGGGGTTGCGAATGCTGTCTTCTCTCGGTCCTCTTTATGAACCGGAATCTGCCAATACCCTTTGGTTAAGTCCAAGGCAGACACATATTGGGCTTCTCCTAACAAATCTAACAAATGAGCGGCTCTGGGCATGGGGTACGCGTCAAACTTTGATACTTTATTGACTTCTCTATAGTCAATACAGAATCGTGTAGATCCATCAGGTTTAGGAACTAATACCACAGGGCTTGGTGACAGCTCTATTACATCTAAATGTAGCATTTCAGCGGTTTCTTTCTGTACCTCGGCCCAGCGGGCCTGAGGAATGGGATGCCACACGGAACGGGCTACTTGCTGTGGCTTGGTAATAATGACATGCTCAATACACTCAGTACATCCCGGTAACTTAGCGAATACCCCGGGTACGTCTTTGATTACCTGAGACAACTGTCGTTTCTGCCCCGCCATCAACTCACTGTCTTTTCGAAGAGTCTGGTCCGCCCCGGTTTCGGTGGTAAGTGATATTTCCGGCACTTCTTGTTCCTCCTGAAATCCAGAAACAGCTGGCATCCGATTACACCATTGTTTTAACAAATTCACATGTAACGAGCGAACTCCTAGTTGGCCTGGACCGCATTGAACTTTGTACGTGACGGGCCCCAACACTTTTGTTACGGGGAAGGGCCCTCTCCATACCTTAGGTCCCGGCGGTTGGAAGGCGGACCGGTGAACTAACACTTGATCCCCCTCCTGAAAGGTTCTGAGATGCGTTCCCCTATCATATAAGGTCTTTTGTTGTTGTTGGGCCTTACTTAGATTGCCGAGGGCCTCCCGTTGTATCATTTGGAGCCTAGCCTGTCTCGCTTCTAAGTCGTTGTTAGCCACGGTTGTCTCTGATTGTTGAACCCACTGTTCTTTCATTACCTCCAGAATACCTCTGGGTTGCCGGCCGAACAACAACTCAAAGGGGCTAAACCCAGTAGAGTCCTGCGGGGTTTCTCTAAATGCGAATAAGACAGGATCGACAAATACATCCCATTGGGCTGGGTTATCATCCGACAATTTTTTTAAAGCATCCTTCAGGGCCTTATTAAATCGTTCGACCAAACCATCAGTTTGGGGATGGTAAAGGGACGTGAACACTTGCTTTACTCCTAAGGAGTTACAGAGATGTTTCACTAGGCCGGCCTTAAACGAGGTCCCTTGGTCTGTAATTAACTCATGAGGAATTCGAAACCGAGCAAACACCTGGAACAGGATTTTAGCTTTCATTGACTGCAGTGGAAACGCTTCGGGATATCGCATTGCATAGTCTATTAAGACCAGCAGGTACCTATTCCCTCTGGCTGTATGGGTTAAAGGTCCCACAAACTCCATTGCGACATGCCAAAAAGGTTCCGTAACTATCGGTAGCGGTTGCAGCGGAGCTTTTACTGGTTTTTGGTTAGTATGTATTTGGCACTGGGAACACGCTCGGCAATACTGTTGCACTTCTTGATATACTCCCGGCCAAAATAAATGCTGTAAGATCCTCGCTAGGGTCTTGGAAGCACCCTGATGACCTGCACACTTGTGATCATGCACTTTCACTAGTATCTCTGTACGGTACGTCTGGGGCACTAACAACTGTCGAGTTACGTCTCCGGGCGCCTGACCTCTAGCTAATCTGAACCAGATTCCTCCTTCTTTCACCAGTCTAGGTATGCAGGCCGCCGCTCCAGGGTCTATAATGAGTCCCTCTACTACCGCGGTCCTTTTCCGGGACCCCTCTAAAGATGGGTCTTCTACTTGTTCTTGTTGGAACTGGGGATCAACCACACATCGACTCACCTCTCATTCGGCATCCTCGTCCCCTTCCTCTTCACTCTCAGAGTCCAGGTCTTGGGCCTGCAACTCAGTTTCTTCCCGAGTTTCCAGCATATCTGGTTCCGCTGTTGCTTGGTGTAATAATTTCCGAAACACTAGTAAGTCTCTTCCCAGCAGGACTGGGCATGGTAGAGTGGGGACCCTGGCAACTTCCACCAACATATGTTCTCCCTGTACAATCATCGGTATTTTTACAACTGGCCACAGGTGTTGATGTTTCGAAAAACATATAATTGGGGTCCACTGTCGTGGCTTAACATAGCCCAGCATTAAATCAGCTCGTACCATTGAAATGGAACTACCCGAGTCCAATAAGGCCTCGCATGTGCGTCCAAATAGTTGTACGCTGACTGTGAATGGGCTCCACCCACCCCTCGGACCCCATACGGACAGTGTAGCGAACCACGAGGCTTCGCATTCCATCATGGGGCATTCCCGTTGGAAATACCCCATTTGCCCACACGAATAGCAAGGCCCCTTTGCCGGACCAGGACGACTAGCCTCCCCACTCCCATCTGCTCCTGACATAGGGGACTGTTGGCGGACCTCGTTGCGGATATACTCCCTTTGGTAAGTAATCAAAGCCTCGCCCTTGCGATGGCCGACGTGCTTGCCCCATCCGCCCCATATTGTTGGGTCCTAGTGCCCGTCCTCCTGTTTGTCCTACACTTATTTTACTGGGCCTATTTACTTCAGCCCCTCTTCGGCCCCCTTCTGCAGCCAGGAAATTATCCAAGAGGGTAATAAAAGACTCCAAATTAGTGGGCTTGGAGCAGATCACCCACATCCTCATCTCAGCTGGTAAGATGATTAACGCTTGTTCCATGACCACTTTCTCTACTATAGTTCTTTCCCCCTTGGTCTTGGGGTCTAGCCATCTTCTTGCATACTTTTTTAATTCCACTATTACCAAACAGGGTCTATCTGAAGCCTGCCACTTCCTAGACCTTAATTTCTGTCTAAAGGTTTCATCAGTAACCTCGTAACGATCCAGAATCACCTTACGTACTTCATAATAATTAGAGGCTTGAATCTTTGGTAAGGCCCGCATTGCGGCTTGGGCCCCGCCTGTAAGATACGGACCCCAAAATAAAAGCCCACTGCTCTTTTGGCCATTGAGCCATCTCGACCGCTCTTTCAAATGACTCTAAGTAGGCCTCAATATCGTCTTCTGCCGACAATTTAGTTAGTAGGGGAGGGGGAATTCGGATGCTGGATCCTCTGCCTGGTCGTAAGCCTTCCCAAGCCTTACTCAAATTTTGTATTAACAGTACCTGTGATTCCTGCTGTTGCTTCATCCCAGAGTGCATAAGGCATTCTTGCCTTTCCGTCAGCCATTGTGAAAATTGCCCTAAATCGAACGCGGGCGTACTTGCTCCCGTCCCCATCTCCCCGGATGTTTCCATAGCTGTTCGGGTCATAAAATGCTTCTCCCAACCTGGTGGCTTCGGTAACTGCGGCCGAACGATCGGAATCCCCGTACAGGCCACCACTTTGTCAGCTTTGGGTTGAATGCGAGGGTCGGTTGAGTCATGGATGGGATCCAGGATGTATTAACCGAAGGTACAACTTCCAGGTTCACCTCAGAGATGTCGTTGAGAGTTAACTCCACTCTTTTTCGACAATGCAGGGGTCGCTTTCCGAACCACCCTTCTCTCTGTCCTTCTCGCAACTCCTCCATTCCTCTTCATCGGGTCCACCTGTTTGCTTTTTATTACGTTCAGCCTGTACACCTGTTCCACCCACCACCCATTCCTTAAAGAAGTCGCGCCACCAAACGGGGCTCCATATTGACTTGTAGGGGAAAGCTGACCTGCCACCCGTCTTTCCAGCGGTCATGTCCTTGATGGCTGGCCCAATGGGTACTGCGGCCTCACCCTCCACCCTTCATGGCGGAGTCCCCTCTCTTGGGATGCGTGGCCAACACCCCTGGGCCCCCGGGAAAGGGTCTCGGACTGCCCTCCCCCTCCCGGCGAGAGCAGACAGGATGGGTCCTGGCATAGTCGGGAGGGGGTGGGTACCGCCCTCCTGACAAAAGGGTTGGAACAGTTTCCCTATGAGGAAAGGTTAAGGCGCTTAGGGCTCTTTAGCTTGGAGAAACGACGACTGAGGGCTGACATGATTGAGGTTTATAAGATTATGCATGGGAAAGAGCAGGTACTTTTCTCCCTTTCTCACAGTACAAGAACTCATGGGCACTCCATGAAATTGCTGAGCGGTCGGGTCAGAATGGATAAAAGGAACTACTTCTTCACCCAAAGAGTGATTAACACTTGGAATTCACTGTCACAGGAAGTGGTAGTGGCTACAAGCATGGACGGCTTCAAAAGGGAGGGCAGAGGTCCATCAATGGCTATTAGCCACAAGGTATAGATACTCTGGGGCAACTGATGCTCTGTCATCTTGGTGCTTGGGGAGGGTCAACAGTGGGAGGGCTTCTAATGTCCTGGCCCCACTGATGGACCTCCTGATGGCACTGGTATTTCTGGCCACTGTGTGGTACAGAGTGTTGGACTGGATGGGCCTTTGGCCTGATCCAACATTGGCATCTCTTTTGTTCTTATGTTCTTATATATGTGGTCCCTTGTTATTGTTATTAGTTTTGCTTTTTTTACAATATAATTTTCCTTTGCATGACCTTTGTGCACTCCATGGTCTGCATTATGTATACAGTGCTTGTTTGTTTACTGTACTCCAGTGTACTGTGTTATCATTATTGTTTTGACAATGCTGTACAGAACACATCGAAAAACAAGAGGTTGGATCTAGCCTAAATTTTCCACTAACATAAATTTCCACCCATTCTCCATTTCTGCTGCAGACTCCATACCCCCATGTCATTCCTCAGGAACAGCATTTAATGGAGATTAGTGAGCTGCCATTGGAGTAGAGTGGGAGGAAAGCTCCATTCTGCCATTGGAAAATTTAGTTTGGATCCAACGCAATGTTCGTTCGTTCATTCAATTTATACCCCGCCCTCCCTGAGAGATTCAGCCATACAGCAGTGATTTGACTTATGTATTGAAAAGATTTCTACCCTGTTTTGTGGCTACAGAACATTCAAAAGGTATATGATATTTTTTAAAAAATTAACACAAAACCATCCTATACGATCAACAATAAATCTAGAGCTTTAAAAATTAGCAGAACCAATAATTTATTCATACCCCACCTTTCTCCTCAGTGGGAACCCAAAGCAGCTTACATCATTCTCTTCTCCATTTTGTCCTCACAACAACCCTGTGAGGTAGACTAGGCTGAGAAAGTGTGACTGGCCCGAGGTCACCAAGCATGCTTCCACGGCACAAATTGGAATTCAAATATGGAACTTCCAGATACCACTCCCACACACTAGCTCTCAATCAAGAAGCGGAGACCCAGTTTGGTGTAGTGGTTAGAAGTGTGGACTCTAATCTGGGAGAACCGGCTTTGATTTCCCACTCCTCCATATGCAACTGCTGATGTGGCCTCCGGTCAGTCACAAGTTCTGTCAGAGCTCTTTGCTCAAGAACAGTTCTCGGGAGAGCTCTCTCAGCCCCACCTACCTCACAGGGTGTTTGTTGTGGGGAGGGGAGGGGAAGAGAAAGGAGATTGTAAGCTGCTCTGAGATTCCTTTGGATAGTGAAGGGGGGGGCATAAGCCACAAACTAAAAAGTCTGTACAGGAAGGTAGGACCCACAGATAAGGAAGGCCCATGTAAAAACCCACAGTGTAGAACCATCATTCCAATTGTGCTGTAATGGGAGGTGCCCTGAAAATGAAAACAGCAAAGAGCAATGCTGGTGTCTGGAAGACATCACACTTAACAAAAAGTAGGCTGCACTGCCTTATACTATGAAAACAGACTATATTACTATCCCAGTGACACTATTCCCATGGGACCCCTGAAATTTTAAGCACCTGGATACTTTTGTAGAGTTGTATTTTCTAAATTTCATTTTTTTTTGTCAAGTTAAGACACTGGATCTGTCTATGGGAACATTGGTAGGCGGAGTCTTTTTGTTCTCACTGACTTCAAGGAACATTCTTATTGTTAGAAGTGGAGGACTTTGCACTGTCTCCTGTCTCGAACTTGAGAAGATGGCACCAAAGAGTTTAGACAGATAGGAAGGTCAGGACACATAGAGCATCCTTCCCTTCCTGCTATCTGATCCTTTCCTTTGAAGTAGAATTGCTACTCTTAGGGGCAATTTCCTCTGCTTCTGCTCTCTCACTCTCTTCTCTCTTGCAAGCACACAAAGAAGGTGCTCGATCTCTCCATCTTGCACCATGGAGGCTGGACATGCGTCCAGCACCCAACACCATCTAGTTAGTTAGAATATCTATATCTATCTCTTACCCGTACTCTCAAGCATGTATTTCCTTTAATAAAAGTTGCTTATTAGCTTTAGAACTGACTCCGTGTGACTTTGTAAGTCTGTTGCCACACCTAGTTTGGGCTCTTTCCCAAGACATTTATGGGTTGTTGTTTTTTAAAGCACAGCAGTTTTTCCCTGTGCAGGGACTGGATGTACAAGTTGCACCTATTTGCATATCACAGCTACAAATTAATAGCAAGCCATTGCCCAGGACTGGCTTATGTGTTTTTTTCTCATGCAACTGTTTGTACTTACGGCTTAAGGAAGGCTGATGCATGTGATCAGGTTTTGAAAAATGAAAAATTACTTATAACAAAAAGACACCACATAATACTTTAGAATGACCCAAATGACACAAAACAGCATGGAAGCTTTTGACTTCTCCAGAGCTCTTCATCAGGATGGATGTTCTATTTTTAGCAGGGGGGGGTAGACATAAATAATAAGGTGGTCTTAAGGTCCTGTCTTGCCAGTGAAGTGCTGAACAACTATGTGGATCTGAAGTGGTGCTGGTCTCAACTTGCACCACTGGTCTTCTAGGAAGAAGAAACAAAATATGGAGGCAGACCATTGAAAAGACAATCCCCCCAGCAGTTACACGCACATGAAGCTGCCTTACACTGAGTCAGACAATTGGTCCATCACAGTCAGGCTTGCTTACTCAGTCCGGCAGCTGCTCTCCAAGGTGTCAGGCAGAGGTCTTTTACATCACCTCCTACCAAATTCTTTAACAGGGCACCTGGGAATTGAACCTAGGGCCTTTTGCATACCAAGTAGCAACTCTTCCACTGAGCCACAGCCCCGAACAGAACACAGAAGTCCATCGTTCACATAGCGAGGTTGTAGTCTCTTCTGCAGTCATATTTCTCTTAAAATTGCCCCAACAACATATTAATAAGCTTTATCGGTCTCCAGTCCTTTGCCTTTATAATACCTTGACCTGAAGGGAAGGGTCAGATTCAGTCCTTGCCTTGTAAACCTCAGGCGAGCTGCCTGAAAGACGCATGGCCTGCCGCAACATAATAAACCCGTTTAAAGGGGGGGGACCGTGGTGCCTCACTCAGCACAGGCAGCAGAGGTTGCTGCCGTCAAAGAAGTGTTAGCTGCTGAAGTTAAAACAGTATTAATCACTTTTATCTGTGCCAGGAAAACCTTTACCTTCTACATGTCTTTGTTTCTGGCTGCAGCTGAAAGGCACAGGAAGAAAGCCGGCAAAAAGAGGAGGCAGGTGGCAACCAAGGCAAGCCGGTCTTAGCTTGTTTACAGCTTCATTCTCCCTGACCTACACACAGAAATAATCTCTTGAATGCTGCATGTAACAGCTCAGAATACAAAGTCCATGTCAAAGTCCACTTCCAGCCTTATCTTTCACTTTTGTTTTGGCTGATGCCAAGACAACTACTGATATTCATAAGCATTCATTATCACAAACCAATGGCAGAATTAATCATTTATGCAAAATTAAAAGCCACTGCCAAATGATACAGAGTTGTGGAAGTTCAGTCAGTAACAACTGGAGCATAAAAATAGAAATGTTAAGAAAACGAAATTACGCTTTCAGATACATGATATATTTACTAGGCAACAAGAACGCATCAAGGTAAATAGGATTTCTTTTTCGTCTACCCTTTTAGTCCAGGCTGCAGTCATGAACTTGACTCCACATCTACCCATGGGTGGGCAGGGGAGGAGTGCTAATGAAAGGCCCATGGGGAGGAAGGGGCAGACACTAATCCAGCCCCCGGTAAGGGTTCTCTGCTCTGTGTTCATTGAGGCAGGAAATGAGGCATCAGAAGCAGACTGGAGAGTAAAAATTGTGCTGGAGCAAGCCAAGTGATGTAGAGGCTGCTCAGCTCAGCAGTACCAACCCCAGTCATTAGCTCACCCATTACTTCCTTCCTCAAACTAGTAGCAACGTGGGAGTAGGCAGTGAATGTGCTGAAACCAAAAATCATTGCCCCTGAATGGACTGAGACATATGGCCCCTGAGACACTGTCAGAGTGGGTGGGGCTTGGCTGCCATTGGCCTTCGAAGGCAGTGGTCCACCAGGAAATTCCCCTGTAAGTTTAATGGCCAGTCTGTCCTGAGACACGTGCACATTGGTGAAGGAGCTGCCACATAGGGAATTTTCTATGCACTTTCTTCTGTCTCCCCTCCCCCTTGACTTTTCCCTTCCACACTGCCCTGCAGCTACTCTGCACTGACTCTCAGAATTGTGGTCACTATGAACACTGCGGCAACTGGCCACCCCTTTTAATTTTTTTCTTCACATCTGTGCTGTAGCACAATATTAACATACAAATAACCTCCTTCCATCTGAAATGTCACCCTGTTTTCTTTAGCTGGTATGTAGAGAATTCACTATATGGCAGAGTTTGAAATGATCAGCTGGGCAGTGAATTCCTGACTCAGTCTGGCCAATTTACAGTTTCCCCTCCTGGAAAGGGGGGAGATGGAAGAAAGTGCATAGAAAATTCCCCACGTGGCAGATTGCCCAAAAATGACAGGCACAATTCAACCAACATTAGGCATATTTAGGTCCCACTGGTTTCAATTGGAGACAGTTCTATGAAGTTTTGCATACTACTCTAAGACAGAAACTAATGCCCGTGTACAAATTTTGGGAAGCAGCACACTGTTTCTGTTACTGTAGTCTCAGTCTGTGGGCCTCTCATTCCTATTGTGTTTCCGGTTTAGGTTTCAAAATCCTAAAGTCTTGACATTTTCTCTTTTCCTTCATAGAAGGAAGGCAATGTAAAGACTTGAGTGCAAATTCTATCCATGCATATTGCATGAGAATCAAGGTCTCTTTTTTGCCCATCCCATGCTTTGGTCATGGTCTAATTACAGACATTTCGTTGTATTACTTTCTTGGATGTGGCCCATAGTATATGTATGACAAGCTATGCTGTGGAGTGATGCGTCATTCAAAATTCTATTGAGGTCAATGTGAGGGAGGGGCCTGGAACAGCAATCCTAACCTTTCTCTGTCAGTGTTTCTCGAAGACACATTGCGGGCCACGCAGAACACAGACAGACAGCCCATCCATCAGTTGTGGCTGGTGACTTGGCTTTAATCCTTATATCTGGTTTTCAAAGACCAAAGTTCCGCTTTATCTTATCATCAGGGGCCTCCATGAGGTCACATCA
>NW_015173674.1:291467-293336 GCF_001447785.1 Gekko japonicus
AGATGCTCAGGCTGCAATAACTGAAGCCCAGGATAAAAATATATTTAGCAGCTGAAGCTGATTCATTTCTTTGTGTCAACCTAAGGGAAAGGGCAGTAAAAAAAGTCAGCAGCCCCATTCCTTGGAGATAAGAGATTGCTATCTTAAGCTGTGAGGCCAGGTAGCAACTCTAGGAATCAGACAGGCTTCTGGAAAAGCCAGTTGATGATGGAGGCAAGACATACTTATCTGCAGGAGTTGCCAACTGACGAGGTGGGAAAAGGTCTGGCCTGCTCTTCTGCCTTTAACATCACCTTGATACGCAGAGATCAGCAGGTGAATTATTTCGCAGCATGGAAAGGACTGCCAGGGGTGGATTCGACACAGTGGCCACTGGAAAACGTCCCAGTGGGCAGATGCAGCCCCCCCTCTCCTGAGTCCCCTGCCCAGGTTCAGCTGGCTGTGGGGGAGGACACTGGCCCAACCCAGCACAAACCACTGCTGGACAAAGGCTGGTTGCCTGGATGTTACCCTGTCCAAACGAGCAGAACAGAATGGCCTGAACAACTTACACAGCTTCCTGATTCACCTGGGTAGCAGTAGCCACCTGGCTTGCCCAGCCAGGCAGCCCATGCCATGGCCAAGCAAGTTGCACACACGGACCTTCCTCTATTGCAGGCATGGTGGGTGATGGGGGTAGGGATACCAGCCTCCAGGTGGGACCTGGTGATCCTCTGGAATTACAGCACATCTCCAGACTACAGAGATCCGTTCCCCAGGAGAAAATGGATGCTTTGGAGGGTGGACTCTATGGCATTGTACCCCACTGAGGTCTCAGTCCTCCCCAGGCTCCACCCCCAAATCTCCAGGAGTTCTCAACCTGGATCCAGCAACCCTACCTCCCCATGGCGAGGGGGGACCTGGCAACCCAGGTAGGGCAGGGATTAGGGCAGGGTCCATCCCAGGACCATTTTGGCCTCCCAGTCTGACCCCAACATCTACACAGACCCAGCTGAGCTCTGAGCAGGAGCAGGAGATGGAGACAGAGTTGCTAGAGGGGTGAGTGTTTTTTTACTTGCTTTCAGCTGAGGGGATTCAGCTGAGGATATTGTGTGGGAGGACTGTGTTTGGGAGTGTGTGAAAGCGATTAGAGTTTTTGCAGAGTCCTGGCTGCTTGAGAGAGGGAGAGGAGGGGGCATTATTTGACTGTGATTGACTGTAATTCAGTATTTAAGAAAGCACCTTGCCAGAGACATGAGCCTCTGGCACGAGCCGAAGGGTGAGCTAAAGGGCTCTTAGCCTGTGGCTCTTAGCCTAGGGGCTCCGTAAGAAGCCCAAGAAGAGTCAGAAAGCCAAGGCCCTAGGCTCTTTGTCTTCCCCGTAAGGTAAGTTGACTTTGACAAGAAAAACCACATAAATACAAAGGGTTTTAAAAGGGGGATTATATTTACTTATTTTAAAAGAATTATGAAGCCAGAATGCCAGCAGGGGGTTGGGGGCTATCCAGTGTTTTGCACGGACTGTCACATGTATGACTATCTGTCCACTGGACAGAAGTCTTGGGTGTGTGCTCGGTACAAGGAGCTCCTGGTTCTCAGGGAACTTGTTTGTTCCCTTGAGGCCAAGGTGGCTGACCTGGAGAAGCAGAGACAGTCAGTTAGGCACACAGAAAAGACTCTCATGGACTTGTTAGATATGTCCCACTCTGGATCTGGCAGCCCCGCCGCTGTCAGGGAGCATGAGGGTCAAGGAGAAACAGGGCACTGTGCTGAGAATAAGGGGAATGTGCCCTCAGAAGGGACCTCTTCCCCAGCTGGTGAGTGGGTATCCTTTTGTACCAAGGAACCATCCCTGGGCAGGGTGGGAGGGGGGCTCTTGGTAGTTGGTGAT
>NW_015173674.1:293456-322228 GCF_001447785.1 Gekko japonicus
GGTCTCCACTTGTCCCGAGAAGGAACCAGGCTGCTGGCACTTAAAATCAAAAAGGTGGCAGAGCAGCTTTTAAACTGAATATTGGGGGAAAGCCGACAGGAGATGAAAAGTCTCTGGTTCGGGTTGGCTCATCTGTGAGAGGTGAGGGGGTACCTGTTGCTTTTCTACAGGGAGGTGGATTGAAATTGTCCACTGAGACCATGGCTAGTGACATGGACTGCCTGGGAAAGTCTCGAGATAGCAAGAGGAAAGTTGCAGGCTTAACTTGTAAGGGAAATTATAGCTCTTTCTATACAAATGCTAGAAGTGTCCAAGGTAAAATCGGGGAGTTGGAGTGCTTGGTGTTGGAGGGAAAAATAGACATTGTGGGTGTCATGGATTAACCCACTCAGCCCAGTCCAGGGGTGAGAGGGAACCCTAGATTTCAGCACATTAAACACAATCCATGAGACAGTCTGTACTCTGGAATTCACAACAGTTTGCCACCAAAATCTCTTCCAAGGGGTTCCCCCCCCCCCAGCCTAAGAGCAGAGATTCAATCCCGTAGCTGGCATCTGGGACTTAACACATAAGCAACTCTAACTCAGAGGTGCACACAGTTACACTCACAAAGGTAGCTCTGTGTGGTCAGCGATTTGACACGAGATTTAGCCCTGGAGTTCAGTTACAGCATCAGAGACAATTACAAATATGAATGATCTTTATTCAGTGCAAAGCATACAAGAGACTAATAGAGGATACAGAAACAATATGGCTATTTGCCCTTACTACACATTAATAGTGGAGCTGCGGTGGCTCAAGTGGTTAAGACGCTGAAGGCTGTGGAAGGTCGGTAGTTCAGCAGTTCAAGCCCGGGTGCCGCATGATGGAGTGAGCTCCTGTCTCTAGTTCCAGCTCCTGCCAACTTAGCAGTTCGAAAGCCAGAAATTGCAAGTAGATAAATAGGTACCACTTCAGTGGGAAGGTAACAGCGTTCCGTGCACCTTGGTGTTCAGTCATGCTGGCCACATGACCACGGAAACGTCTTCGGACAGTGCTGGCTCTTCGGCTTTGAAACGGAGATGAGCACCACGACCCTAGAGTCAGATTCCTTTACCTTTTTAGACATTAATAATCATCATAGTTACCATAGCATAGCATCAGGAAGTCCAAAATTGCCCAGTGTAACAGTACAAGTTGGCACCAAGGGTTCTTGAAGAGAAATCCCATCTTGTGCAAGTATATAGTCCAGGACTGTTCAGAGATACAGATCCACAATAACAGAAGGTTGGCAACCATAATCAGTTCACAAAGAAGCTCTTGGTTTCAAAAGTCAGGTTCCCAGGAGCAAGAGAGAGCAAGCGAGCTCTTCCCTAAAGAACCACGGAGTTATACCCCATGCCAGTCATCATCAGCTGTGGCCATCAGCCAATCACAAGCGACAGGGGTGTGTACCCAATTTCTGGTTGCCATAGCTGCAACATCAGGTGTGTGGGGATTGGCTAAGAAGTTAGAGGCCCTGCCTGCAGTCAGGTGACCCAACTTCCAGCTTTCTCCATTGTGTACGTGACATGGCTCATGTAGGCCATAGAGAGGAGCCTTAAAGTCTGGTCCTTAACAGGGAGGTGTTAAAGAATATGGGCATCTGGCATGATTATATGGCATGGCTATTTGGTAACTCAGCCATCTGGTCAAGTGACAGAAATCACACTAGGCCATCTGGCCTGCAACAGGAAAAGACACACAGAATGTCAGAATGTCATCACAGGAAAAAGGCATGAGAATTTAGAAATAATATTTCTATACACCCTCCCCTTAAGATGGAAATTCAGGGTAGATACCTCAATTTTCATCTAACCTACTCCTCAGGGACATGCATACATGTGAGGATACACCTAAAGAAACCAAACAGAATCAGGTAGACACTTACAGAATACATCATTGAATACAAAATACAATAGGTTACTAGTACACATCAAGAAAACATTCCACTTTCATGAAGTTCTCATCTTCAAACTTCAGGCATAAGCGCACAAACACAAGTCAAGGTTCAGGTTACATTCAAGTAACAGTAAGGGAGGGGTCTTGGTCACAGTGAATCCTTGATAACGCATCAGCAATCACATTTTGGACCCCTTAATATACGATACACTGAAATCATAATCTTGCAACGCCAAGCTCCAGCTCAACAATTTCTGATTTGAGTTCTTAACTCGATCTAGCCAGCACGGAGAGTGGTCTGTTTGTAGGTGGAACTTGACTCCCCACAGGTATGGTCTCAGCTTAGTCAAGGCCCACACAATTGCAAAACACTCCTTTTCAATGACAGACCAGCGTCTCTTTCTGGGTACAAACTTGTTGCTCAAGAATACTATAGGGTGCAGCTCACCATCAGTACCACGTTGACAGAGAACAGCTCCTGCACCGCTTTGGCTGGCATTGGTTTGGACAGTGAATTCCTGCTCAGGGTCAGGTGCCATCAGCACTGGAGACTGCACAAGACCCCTTTTCAAAGCATCAAAGGCCTTTTGACATTCCTCGGTCCACACCACTTTAATAGGCTGTTTTTTCTTACACAGGTCAGTTAGGGGACTGGATAAAGCGCTGAAGTGGGCGCAAAATCTTCTGTAATATCTGGCTAACCCTAGGAAAGATTGGACTTCCTTTTTTGTAGTGGGTATAGGCCATTCCAGAATGCTCTGCACCTTAGCTTCCAGAGGCTTAATGCCTCCACGCCCCACTCTGTGTCCCAGGTATTCAACTTCAGCAAGGCCAAACTGGCACTTCTGTACCTTGATAGTAAGGCCAGCATCCTTAATTCTGGACAACACCTGGCGTAAATGGGACATGTGATCAGTCCAGGACTCGCTAAAAATTGCCAGGTCATCTAAATAGGCCTTGGCATAGTTGGACAAGCCTGACAGCAAGATATTAATGAGTCTTGTGAAGGTCACTGGGGTGGAGCGAAGCCCAAAAGGCATGGCTACAAATTGATACAGCCCAAGGTGGGTTATAAAGGCAGATTTCACACTGGCATCTTCATCTAAGCCAACCTGCCAATAACCTTTGTTAAAATATAGCACAGTTATGTATTTGGCTCGGCCCAATCTCTCAATCCTGTCATCTATTCGAGGCATAGGAAAGGAATCAGGGATTGTCACAGCATTAAGACGATGATAATCAACACAAAACCTCACTCCTCCATCCTTCTTTGGCTCCAAGACTACAAGGGAAGCCCATGGAGACTTTGAAGGGATGATTACACCAAGATCCAACATTTCTTGGATTTCCTTAGCAATTTCTTGCCCATGTTTCCTACTAACCCTGTAGGGGTGAGAGCTAATTGGGGCCACATTCTCTGTTCTAATAATGTGAGTGATCAAATGTGTCTTGCCAGGCACACTGTTAAACAGTTCTTTGAACTCCTGCAACACCCCATTCAACTGCTCTGCCTGTTCTGGGGTACATGCAGGGTCCAGCACCACTTGGTCAAGGCCTCCTTCTTGTTTGGACTCAGCGAGCATATCCAAAGGTTGTTCTGGTACATCACTCCTTAGTTGATAAGCAAACATATTAGGCGACCTCTCAAAGAACTTCTTTAGGCTGTTTACATGATACAGTTTAGGCTGAGCATGCTCAGCTTCACATGCTACCAAATAATGTACAGCACTCCGTTTTTCTACAATTATTCCAGGACCAAACCATTTTGCAACCAATTTATGATTCCTCACCTGTCTAAGCATCAAGACCTGGTCATCAGGGGAAAATTCCCGGGGCACAGCAGTTCTATCATAGAATCATTTCTGCGTCTGCTGTGCATTCACAAGGTGCTTCCTAGCTGCCTGCCACACACCCTGCAATGACTCTCTCAGCTTCTGAAAGTAGTCAACCACGGACAAAGCCCTCAGGTCTGACACACCTTCCCATTGCTTTTTAAGCATACGTAGTGGGGTGTTCAGAGTCTTGCCAAAAACCAGTTCGTTTGGGCTGAACTGCAGTGATTCTTGAAATGTGTCGTTATAGGCTGCCACCAGATAGCAAAGGTTTTGCTCCCAATCTTTGTGATAGTCAGCAGTGTACTTTCTGAGCATCTGTCCAATAGTCTTGTTCATTCGCTCTGTCCTGCCATTCTCCCAGTGGCAGTAGGGAATGGACAACTGGTGTTCTATCTGGGCTATCTCACAGACTTTCTGCATAAGTCCACTGACTAAAGAGGAACCAAAATCTGTAACCAAGGTCTTTGGTAACCAGGGCCGGCTCACTCACTAGGCGAACTAGGCGATCGCCTAGAGCAGGACAGCCCTTAGGGGCACCAAACTGCACCCAGCCCCGTACTCTGGGAGTTTCTTGATTATTTGTGTTTTTCATTCTTCCTAAAATGCATTTATTTTTGAAAATTGGTGGGCGCACGGGGAGGGGGGGGCAGAAGGGATCCTCACCTAGGGTGTGAAATAAGCTGGAGCCAGCCCTGTTGGTAACCCCCAATGAGTAGCTTGAACCAACAGGGCATTAGCAATTATCTTAGCTGCAATATTTGATATGGGTATGACAGCAAGAAAATGAGATAGATGATCTATGATTGTTAGAAGATACTTCTTTCCAGTTTTCCCTGGGTAAGGTAGAGGGCCTATGACATCCACACCCCACTTAGCAAAGACTTCCTCTGGAAGGGCTGGGGTTTGCAGAGGAGCCCTAGAGTGATTGTGGTCAAATCCCTCTTTATGACATACCCGACATGACTGCACAAACATTTTCACAGCATCATGTACCTCAGGCCAGTAAAAGTTCCTAGAAAGTTTCTCTAAGGTCTTTTTTCTCCCAAAATGACCAGCAAACACGTTTTCATGTGCCAGTTTCAACACCATTTCACGGTATGGTTGTAGGACAACAATTTGCGCAAGTTCCCCACATTCTTTAGTTTGGCAGAGGCGATACAGAAGCCCCTGTTTAGTTATGAACTTAACCCTGCGATCAGCAATAGCCCTAGGGTCAGTATGCACACTTTGCCAGCAATTCTCAATGGTTAGATCAGCTCTTTGGGCTCCTAAAAACTTCTCATCCCCCTTAAACTCTGAGGCAGCCTCAGTAAAATCATCGTCCTCTCCCCCACTCTCTGTGCTAGGGGAAGGAGTTGTCACAGCAGCGTCTACCGATAAGGCTGCCAGTGACGGGTGGGGTCAAGGGGTTCAGGATCTTGGTCAGCGACCAGTGTAGAGCTGCTCGGGACAAGCGCATGACTTCCCCCCTCCCCCACAACAATAGGTACATTTAGAACATCAGATTTTGACACAGCCACCCCTTGGGTAACCTGCCTCCCAAAAACTGGGGAAAAAGCGGGGGGGGGGGACTCAACCCAGGATATGACTATGAACCAAATAGGGCTAAGCTAAACCATATATATATAAAAGTAGAAATATTTATTAAGGTGTACACGTGTTAAAACTTTCCTGATTAAAAATTGCTTTGTCTAAGATCAGACTGTAAAAGCTTGTCCACTATACATATGAATGATGGGTAAAAACTTTACAACTGAAGACCAAACGCATTTTGGCCCCTAAGGGCCTTCCTCAGTGGTCACTATTATCTATATATTCTAGACACACATTCAAAGACCTCTTACAGAATTCTAGTACACATATAATTACACCAGATGCTGTTTCCTGAAATTGTTCAAAGAAAAGCAAGGGGGGGGGAGAGAAGCAACTTTATTATTTTGTCCAAATATTTTCATAACCATAGAGACTTGGAGGACTTAAATGCTAGAGCGGTAATTTCCGGTCGCCATTTTCCCCCCCTGGGCCCGAATTTTTAAAAAGCGGGTAAGGAGCTTGTAAATCAGGGGTTCCCCCTCCCCCAGTGGGGGCTTGGCAAGCCTAACCGGGCTGCACCCCAAAAGGATCTTCAGACCACCCCAAATGACACATTCTCCCGCTCTCGAGACTGTCCCCTCCGAAATGACATACAGTGATGCCCGGTCAAAACACTGGTTCTGATGCCACGAGCTTCTATTCGGGGTGCTTCCCCAAGGCCTGTATTTCAAAGGCAATTTGAATAAGGAAGTGCCCTCTAAACCCAAAAATAAGGTTGGGACCCCCACCATACACCCCCATCTTCAGCAGACTCTCCCCTTCAAGGAGACATATGCTGTGTCCTGGTTCAAAGTGCAGTTCTTGTGCCAGCTGCACCAAAATGCGGTGCCCTCAGGACAAACACACAGGCAGAAACTGGAACTGGGCAAAACCCCAAAACAATTTTTGGACCACCCCAAATGACACATCCCCAAGCTCTGGAGACTGAGCCCTGCAAGGTGACATACAGTGATGGCTGGTCCAAACACTGGTTCTGATGCCACGTGATCCTACTCAGATTGTTTCCCTGAGGCCTGTATTTCAAAGGTAATTTGAATAAGGAAGTGCACTTTGCACCCAAAATAAGGTTGAAACCCCCACACTTCATACACCCCTATCTTCAGTGGACCCTCCCGTTCAAGGGGACATATGTTGTGTCCTGGTCCAAAGCGTGGTTGTTGTGCCAGCTGCACCAAGGTGTGGTGCCCCAGGACAATCACACAAGCAGACACTGGGGCTGGGCTGCAAAGCATGGGGATGTATCATTTGGGGTGGTCCAAAGATTGTTTTGGGGTGCAATGTCGGGGTTCCAAGCTTATTTTAGGTGCAGAAGGCACTTCCTTATTCAAATTGCCTTTGAAATACTGGACTTGGGGAAGCACTCTGAATAGAAACTCGTGGCATCAGAACCAGTGTTTGGACCGGGCATCACTGTATGTCATTTTGCAGGGCACAGTCTCCAGAGTATGGGGATGCATCATTTGGGGTGGTCTAAAGATTGTTTTCAGGTGCAGCCCAGCCCCAGTGTCTGCCTGTGTGATTGTCCTGGGGGTACCACACTTTGGTGCAGCTGGTACAAGAACCACATTTTGGATCTGGACACAGCATATGTCCCCTTGAAGGGGAGAGTCTGCTGACCATGAGGGTGTATGAAGTGTGCGGATCCCAACCTTATTTTGGGTGCAGAGGGCACTTCCTTATTCAAATTGCCTTTGAAACACAGGCCCTGGGGAAGCACTCCGAATAGAAGCTCGTGGCATCAGAACCAGTGTTTGGACCGGCCGTCACTGTATGTCATTTCTTTTTCTTTTTTTCTTTTCTTTTTTCAAAACAATTTATGCCATATTGATGCCATCAAAAAAGATACACAAATATAGAAGTACATTTCAATATCTTAAGAACATTAAATTAAAGTTAGTGTAACATTTCAACCGAAAGATCTTCTATAATACCCAAGGTCATTAGTCTTCAGAACTAGAGGAGTAAGGATTACAGATATTATCTTTTCCCATCAGGCTTTGATAATAATGTTTCACATCAGTAACCAGTTATGATAATGTGGGTTTGCTGGAAGTATATCATGTGTGATGAGATACGAGAAAATTGGGAACCAGGTTGATTCAAATTTGGGACTGGAAGACTGAGATGTTTGTGCTCCATGTACTCTATCTGAGATTATTGCCATCACAAATTGTTCCCACACTTTCTCATGCCAGGCGGATAACGTTGGTGGCGATGGAGATTTCCAACATGAAGCTATTGTCAGACGTGCTGTTGCAAGAAGTATAGAAATTATTTCCTTATTTCTGAATACTATGTCGCTATCCCAATGGTTTAGTAAAAAGTTTTCAGGCTTGTATGTCATTTCTGAGGGGACAGTCTCCAGAGTCTGGGGATGTGTCATTTGTGTCCAGAGATTGTTTGGAGGTGCAGCCCAGCC
Organism: Gekko japonicus; assembly: GCF_001447785.1. NCBI lineage: Eukaryota > Metazoa > Chordata > Lepidosauria > Squamata > Gekkonidae > Gekko > Gekko japonicus. The sequence continues at coordinate 301,224 of NW_015173674.1, forward strand.
CCAGTGTCTGCCTGTGTAATTGTCCTGGGGACACTGCACTTTGGAGCAGCTGGCACAAGAACCGCACTTTGGATCAGGACACAGCATATGTTCCCTTGAAGGGGAGAGTCTGCTGACCGTGAGGGTGTATGAAGTGTGGTGGTCCAAACCTTATTTTGGGTTTTAAAGGGCAACCAGTTCTTTATTAAAATCTCCTTAGAAATAGAGTCCTGTTGGAGGCTCTTGAAATAGAAGCTTGTGGTGCCCAAACCAGTGTTTGGACCAGGCAGTGCTGTAGGTCTCCTTGCAGGGGACAGTCTCCAGAGCATGGAGATGTGCCAATTGGGGTGGTCCACAGATTTTGGGGGCATGCAGCCCGGCCCCAGTGTCTGCTTGCGTGATTGTCCTAGAGGCACCACAATTTGGAGCAGCTGGCACAAGAACCGAGCTTTGAACCAGGAAACAGGATATATCGTCTTGAAGGGGAGAGTCCTGTGAACCTGGGGGTATATGATATGTGGTGGTCCAGACCTTATTTTCGGGTTCAGAGCTTTCCAACTCTCCTTAGTGTTTCTGGATGAATTCACGAATAAGTGACGAATAAGGAATGAATAAGGAACTGCGAATAAGAAACCAACTTCAGCCTCCAGGAAGTCCGGCATTTTTGAAAGCTGAAAGTTCATTCCATCCTTGGCCTGTGCCTCATGAGATAGTAAGTATTATGCCCCCCTTTTACTATGGATTCCCAGGTTAGAGTACTCAGGCACCCATTCTCAGGTCCACTCAGCAGAGATAAGCTGGCTCAAAACATCAGAAGAAGAAGAAGAGGAGATTGGATTTATACCCCGCCCTTCACTTGGAGTCTCAGAGCGGCTTACAAACTCCTTTCCCTTCCCCTCCCCACAACAGGCACCCTGTGAGGTGGGTGGGGCTGAGAGAACTCTGACAGAAACTGCTCTTTTTCAAGGACAGCTGTGCCAGAGCTTGTGACTGACCCAAGGTCACATCAGCAGGTGCAAGTGGAGGAGTGGGGAATCAAACCCGGTTCTCCCAGATTAGAGTCCGCACACTTAACCACTACACCAAACTGGCTCTGTTTATTTGCAAAGAGACAACTCCAGCAACCACCAACTTCAGCTAACATACAAAACTGGAAATTGAAACAATAGCTCCATTCAATAGGACCAAACTAAATCACACACTAAATCACACAGATATTAGGAGCAGAAAAATTGATTGCCAAAATCAATACCACAGCAAGGCTGTCAATTTTTGAACTAGCTCCTGTGTCTGTTCCTAGAAGAAGCAGCTTGACCTGCAGCAATTGGCAAGTGGTAATAAGAACATAAGAACATAAGAGAAGCCAATGTTGGATTAGGCCAATGGCCCATCCAGTCCAACACTCTGTGTCACACGGCGGCCAAAAATAACAGGTGCCATCAGGAGGTCCATGCAGAGTTCTGAGTCACAGAGAGATGAATGAACTGATGTGGGCATATCAAACCTCCAGTTAATAATTCTGCAGCAGTAGGATGTAAGTCGCAGGGGGGAAAGACCCAGCTTTGTGGCATTCTAAGGACAATTGGCAACACTATATAAATAAATGAATTTATATTTATATTTTTTATTAAAACACTTATATCCTGGCTTTCCTCATGATTAAAAACAGCTTACAATAATAGCCAAAAACATCTTCATGACATAATGAAAGAAGTCTAGAGCATATGCATTCACATTTAATAAAACTGATAAAGTGGGCGAGTAGGACAACATGGTTGCTTTCAGCACCTGGCCATTTATTTTTCAACTCCCCTCCCCTGCCTGGAGTAGAAAGCAGGGCTACGTTTCATACGTGCAGAAGAATGAGATGGCAGAGCCTTGGGTGGTAAAAGGGACTGGACAGCTTTGGTGTTGGATTCCAGCTCTAACTGTTCGTTTGCATAATAAGCTTCAGGTTAGGGTTGCTAACTCCAGGATGGAAAATTCCTGGAGATGGGGAGGCTGGGGCTTGGGGAGGGACCTAAGCTGGGTATAAGTGCCATAGAGTCCACCCTCCAAAGCAGCCATTTGCTCGGGGGGGGGGGACTGATCTCTGCAGTCTAGAGGTCAGTTGTAATTTGGAGAGCTCTCGAGCCTCTAACTAGAGGTTGGCCACACTACAGCAGGATGAAAGGTTCTACCCTCTCTCTTTGCTTGCCATGCTTGTTTACTATGTGCAGGAAGTTTTTAACACAAAAATTATCTTCCACTTTCAGTCGGAAGCTGATCAATCTATTTTATCATTTCATTCTCGTCTTAACCAGGACTAAATTTGTCCTGCTGTGTGCAAAGAAGAATGAAGAAGAAAGAGCCGAAAGGGAAAGGGCAGGGCTTTCTATGTCTCACTTTACACTGTGCAAACATTCTCTGGATTGCAGTTGGGCAAGATGGCACACATTAAATACCCATCCGTATAGCCTGTGGTCCAGTTTAGTGGTTACTTAATTTAATCATAACAAGCATGACGCATGATATAAAATGTTCAGAAGGTTACAGCTACTGTGTGCAATAGCTAGAAACTGAATGCGCTCAAAAAAATGGATTGCTTTTTCGTGTGCCATTCTTTGCTATAACAATAGAATGTAAAATCTTTCTCACAATAAAAACAATCAATATTAGATTACTTTCATTTAAAATTTTGGCGAGGTGGTACATGACGCCCCAAAAACTACACTACATCAACCTCAATAACAATTACTAGAAACAATGCAGGTCAGTGGGATCCTACCTTCATTGTTGGTGGGATTGCCCCAATGTGAGAGTTTTTTGGGGGGGAAATTGTTTTACACATCAAGAGAATCACAGGCTGTACAGTACCTTTATGCCCAGAGGTAGTCTTGTTAAATCTGTGGGAAACCCCCAATATTCCTTTATCTAGAAAATACCTAATTTTCACCTTTCTCAGTGCCACAAAAGCTCTGCTGGCCTTCAACTGGAAACTTACAGCTCTATCTTCAACTACACATTGGTACAGGAAATTGTGGGATCATTTTATAATGGATAAGATTTCAGACCAACATTGGTTCATAGAAAACCCTTCACATCAATCCGCTTTCATAGAGCATTGGTTTCCTTTCTTGAGTTTTGTGCTTAATTAAAATACTTCAGACACATCTGTTCCATCTAAATATTCTTGCTTATTTATTGTAAAAGTAATTATACAATGTTATAAGGCTTATAACTCTAATGTGATTCACCAGTGGTGGATATAATTTGCTGTGGTACCGATTTACATTGACCTTCCTTTTGTTTCAATAGTTTAAAGTTGATCCAAGTTCACTGTTAATGTTTTCTCAAAATTCATTTAATGTTTGTTCTTTTACTGTATTTAGTGTGTGTGTGTGTGTGTGTATATATGTATGTTACACAATCGTATAAAAAAGATAAATAAAAAAGTTTATGTAAAATCTTTCTGAAACCAAATCTTTCACTTGCTCAGGTAACTTTTTTGCACTATGCCTGGTGGTGGAGGAAAGTGCCACCCTGTCACAGCCAATTTATGGCAACCCTGTGGGGTTTTCAAGGCAAAAGACCAGAGATGGATTGCCAGGCACTGCCTGCCTCTGCGCAGCAGCCCTGGAATTCCTTGGTGGTCTCCTGTCCAAATACTAACTAGAGCTGACCATTCTCAGCTTCTGAGGTGTGACAGGATCAGGCTATCCAGGTCAGGGCTATGCCTAGATGGTAGCTTCTCCCAGCAACTGGTGCACTAAACAAAAAGAGCAAGAAACGTAACTCCAGGAAAACTATGAGATCACAGGGAGATATTTCAAGCAAAATTTAGTTCCACAGTAGAATTCACAGTTTGGGTGACTCTCAATGATGTCATATCCAGCTGGTCGCATTCCAGTGTTTTCTGTGTATCTCTTTTCAGACTGATTTGGAGCAATCCCCCCCCCCATTTACAGTTGTCGCGTCCTCCCTTGGTTCTCGGTGTAGCGCCCCCTGTAGCCCTGTTGTCAGGGTCTTGGTCAGGCTCCAGCGGGACGGGCAGCCCTGGAAGCGGTCGGCTCCAAAAAAGGCGAGGGAGTGAGAGGCCTCAGATAGACAGGGGACAGGGTTAAGTGCACCCAGGGCGTCCCTCTGCCAGCACGCTGTGAACGTTTTTTCCGCTCTCTTTCCCGACTTGCGTTCTTCTCTCTCTGCATCACCCTCTGTTTCACAGCATACTCCTCCTCCCTGGCCCCTCCTCCAACCTGCCTTTTATCTCCCCACCCAGCTCCCAGGACCTCCCATCCGCCCTCCGGCTTGGGCCACGCCCCCTTTATCTACCGGGAAGCTGGTGGGGCGTCTCCGGGGTCGATGTTGGTATGCCAGCAGCAGCTCTGGTGGCCCCTGGGCCGTACCACCGGCGCCGCTCTGTAGCTGGTCCCACCGTTCTGCGCCCGTTCTTGGTTCATCGGCCCCGCTGCCGTCATCTCATTCTTCTTCCCGGGGACTGCTCTGCGGACCCCGGTCTCGCCCCCTGGCTCAGCCGGTGTGGTACGCTGCGGGCGGGGTCGCCTGCCAGATCATTGTGCTCTCTCCTTCCTGGTAAGGTGGATGGTGGGGGTCTTGTGGGGTTCGTTGGGGGCTCCGGGGTCCGGCCCCCCTGCACCTGCTCCCGCCGTGTTGGGCCCGTTCTCGGTTTGTCGGCCTTGCTGCCGTCGTCTTGTTCTTCTTCCCGGGGGCTGCTCCACGGACCCCGGTCTTGCCCCCTGGCTCGGCCGGTGTGGCACGCTGCGGGCGGGGTCACCTTGCCGGATTATCGTGCTCTCTCCTTCCTGGTAAGGCAAATGGTGGGGGTCTTGTGGGGTTCGTCAGGGGCTCCAGGGTCCGGCCCCCATGGCCCGCGACCTCTGGAGCGGGACAATATACTTACAATACCAGCCATTGACATCAACTAACCAAGCTCTGTGAAGTCATCTGAGGGCTAGGGATACCCTCCTTGCCTTTGTTGTTTTGAAACTTCTGTTTCTCTATGCTTAATTACTTCCTGTTAATCCACACAGAATTCTTCTCCAGGTTGAAGGAGGTATTAAATACCCCATTTTCCCTTTGCAACGAAGCTGATTGTTCTTTTTTATTATCAGGTACAAAATTACAATTCTGAAATATGAAATGATCACACTTTGTAGTCAAAGAGAAAGACTTTTAAAATGTTACCTCCCCTCCCACTGAAAGCAGCTTTTTAAGGATTCATTGGGGAATGGGGGCACGGGTACCCTGAGCTGCCAGGAACTGATTATCTAAGTAGCTAAGAATGAAGCACCACAAGTAGCTGGAAAATAACATTTAAAGGTACAATTGTGCAGGGAAATGGGATCTTTGCTGAATGAATAAAGGGAACATAATAGTAGGATGTTGACCTTGGGCACAGGCCTTGCCGGATGCTAATGAAGCTATTGTGCCGCATTTTCTGTGTATAACCCTTATTTAAATTTGGCTTTAGTAGTGCAAGGAAGTTGGAATGTGGAACCACCCAAAACAATCCATTTAAAGTGTCCCAGCTTCACTGATTCCTACTCTTTATCATGGGAATGGGCATTTTCTTCATTGCTTTCAAGTCGTAGCTGACTTAATGGCGACCCTTTAGGGTTTTCACGGCAAGAGACATTCAGAGGTGACCCTGGGCTTCCCTCGTGGTCATCCCATCCAGGTACTAACCAGGGCCATCCCTGTTTTGCTTATGAGATCTGGCAAGACCAGGCTAGCCTCCAAGGAAGGTCAGTATTATTCTCTCCATCATGTAGATGTGGGATTGCAAAAGAGAGTGGCTTGACTAGGGCATTCAGGGTGCACATAGCTGAAATGAAGTATGAACCAAGTACTTCCAGCTAAAATCTCATGCATTTCTTAATGCAGACTTGGCTGTAATTCTCAAACTACCAATTCTAGAATGAGTTATAAATTCAAATCCTATTAATTTCAATGGAATTTGAACTTGTAAATAAGATCAGGCCTGTAAGATGCTAAAATATGTAGCTATAGCTAGTATCAGTTACAACAAACTGAACACAGCAAATCTGAAAGTTCATTGCACAGTGCAGTTTAAGAGAAAATTCCCTACCATGAGTTTTTGTTGAACTTTGTGTCAAAGCCACATAAAACTCTAATGTGTTTGGATGTCAGCTGACAAAAATCTGAGTCATGGCACATGACAGTTTTTTGTCAGATCAGAACATTAATTTGGGGACTGCTGATGCTTTAAAATTGGGAAATTGCAACAACAAATTTATTGATGCCCCCCATCATTGTGTAGATGAAAGACTGAAAGCAGCCAAAGCTTGTTCCACCATGTCCTCTCAATTGAAGGCTCCTGAGAGCTGAGGGACAGGCAATGGGGAAGGCTGTGGCTCAGTGGTAGAGCTTCTGCTTGGCATGTAGAAGGTCCCAGGTTCAATCCCCAGCATCTCCAGTAAATAAAGGATCAGGTAATAAGTGATGTAAAAGACCTCTGCCTAAGACCATGGAGAGCTGCTGCCACTGTGAGTAGACAATACGGACCTTAATGGACCAAAGGTGGTCTGATTCAGTATAACGCAGCTTCATGTGTGTTCATGTGTGATATTGACAAAGTAGTAATGAAGGAAAATTTGGAGTTGACTTAACATACCCAGTTTGGTGTAGTGGTTAAGTGTGCAGCCTCTAATCTGGGAGAACCGGGTTTGATTCCCCACTCCTCCACTTACAGCTGTGGCTGACCTTGGGCAAGCCATAGTTCTGTCAGAGCTGTTCTTGAAAAGAGCAGTTTCTGTCAGAGCTCTCTCAGCCCCACCCACCTCACAGGGTGTCTGTTGTGGGGAGGGGAAGAGAAAGGAGTTTGTAAGCCGCTCTGAGACTCCGAGTGAAGGGCGGGGTGTAAATCCAGTCTCTTCTTCTTCTAGTTGACTCTGTAATGATGATGACATTTCTCTCTTCACCACCATTGTGTCAACTGCATCTTGCACAGCAGAAGAACACTTCCATGTGGATCAAGACCTGTTGTATCTTAGACCTGAATCCCCGTAAGTGAACCGTTTAATGTTCAATGTGGTGCCATCGCTAGATTCTTCACTGAAATTTGCTTATGTCCAGTAAAGTCCACTTCAGAGTCTTTACCAGCTGTATCTGAATGAATCTCTGGGATCAATTCTGCTTGCTCATTGAGGTGGATTATGAGGGGGTTCTGAAATTAGATTTTTACCCATCTTGTCTTATTTGTTGCCAAGAACTAGACCTGGTGACTGAAGTTATACATACCTCCCTCCCGGGGTGGGGGGGGGGAAGGGGAGGGCTCTGCTATTAATGTTTAGGGAGTTCTTTTGGAGTAACAGAGGCATTTAGGTGGCTAAGCCACAACTGACTTATGATGACACCAGCAAGGTGCTTTGAAGGCAACATACTGCAGCCCTGACATCCCCACTAACCACACAGGCCCAGGCAGAGACCATTGCACAGACAGGCATGGCTCAGTGGAAAGGCACTGGGATAGTATGGCCAGGATTCCTGGTTCGATCCCTACATGGGGAGAGGCCAGTGGCAGGCAAAAGCCTCAGAGCTGTGGTTTCACCTCATAAACCTCAACAGAGGAAACAAGATGGCCCAGCTGATGGGCTGGCCTAAACAGCCATCATTTTGGCAGTGATGCTGCTCCCCAGCTCTTCTTTGCTTCACCCAAGGCAGCAGCTCCTTTGTATCCACCCTGGGTCCCCTAAGCCGGCACCACCAAGTTGCATCGCTCATCAGATGCCAGCAGTGCTGTGGGGGAGTGTGCCAGAGCAGTCCTGGCAAGGGAATGCATGGGGCTGCCCACATCCCTGCCCCCTCCACATCATAGACAGCTGTCCTGGGTACCCTCCCCTGGAAGTATGCCCTGTTGCATAACACGGGTGATAGTGCCAGGTAGCCTTGGCTCAGGTTGCCCAAATACACACAGATTGCTAGCTTTGGGTGTGGGAGTCAGCATTGTTGAAGCAGTGCCCATGCTTGAGCAAGGGAGACAGGTGAAGACTCCTGGGCCAGGGCAGCTGGATTCCCAACCCCTGCTTACCTTTCAGTGATTGATCACCTCTTCATTTTGAGGCTCCAGGTATGGGTAGCTATTAGGTTCTGAAATGAAACAAGTTAGCCACATGGCATGTACTTTGCTCTCACCCTTGGGTGTTAGTGCTAAATGCTCCCCCAGTGGTGCTAAATGTCCTCTCTGTGCCTCTCCCACCACTTAAGTGCAACACCGTGTGCTCTAAGTGTGCATGGCAGAGACCTCTGAGACAGAGTCCCATGTGGCACACCCTAGCTACTGAACTATGGGTGTCCTTGCTGGTGTTTATGTACTGTTGGGAGGAGCTGTGATTGGGTGCAGGGAGATTTGGCCACTGTTGGGGAGGGGGTGATTGCTTGTGGCTGTAGATGACATTCTGTGCTCAGCTGGGGTTTTGGGTCATGGCTGGGGAGGATGTGATGTTATTTCTAGGAGATGTTCTAGGCTGCCTTCATAGAGACCAAGGGAAATTCCTAGAATGGTACTATGTGGAGGCCATTTTTTCTTCCACTCTTCAGTTCCTTGGGGATGGGAAATTGGGGCTGGAGCTAGTAAGTGAAATCCCAAAGGAGAAGCCATCTCATACACAGTAAGCTTTATAGCTGAGTGGGGATTTGATCCCAGGTTTTAACTAGACCTAGTCCAATACACTAACCATACTACTACACCATACTGGCTTTCATTTCATTTCCACTCTTCCTTCAAGGAGCTCAGGAAGGCTCTCATGTGGTTCCCAAACGTGCGACTGCTCTAGACCCCTGTTAATTTTAGCAAAAGAACTACATCATGTGCTTTCAGATTATTCTTTAGGAATGCTAGCGGTATGGAAGACCTCGACTCCTCCACAATGCCCTCTTGTACACAAAGCCTGCTCAGCTTGCAGTTGGTGTGTATGCGAGCTCAAATACAGAGCTTCCTTGTGGGAAGAACACAATGTAATCCTATTTTGCAGCCCAATTCTCCCAAGATGAATGTGCTCGCACAGCAGGAAGGATGCTTGCATGTTACATCAGCACCGGCATCTCCCTGTTTCATAGCCAGAGGCCTACTTCAAACATTATGAAGTAGCACTTGTCATCAGATATACAATCAACAGGAACTTGTAGCCAAACATGAGCCCCCTGACAAGTATATAATGCACATGTTTCCAGACATATGTTTGTTATAGTCGCAGTTTACATATATTTTTAGGTGCCTGTTTAAAGTAACTTGGATATTCATGTGGAATATGTAATATGTGAAGTGGCTTGCTGGGATCCTTTGATCTTCTCAGGAACAACTAAGAAAGATACCAGCACAAATCAGGGGACAGGGAGCCTGCTTACCACACTAGCACAAATACTTGCGGTGGGCAGCAGGAATAGGAAGAATGCTGTTCATCTACTTTTTCCTATTCACAGCTATTACAGTCTGAAGAAAGAAATCTGTTAGCAATGATTAATGCATTTGTGATCTCCAGGCTCAGTTTTCCCCAGTATATCTGGGACAGATGCCAAAGAAGCTTTAACTGGAAAAAAGATGCAGCCTAATGGTGTGGTCATCACTTCCTAAATGTATACTCTTTGCTCTTGTCCCCGCAGGAATGGATCAGACAAATTGAAGTTAATTATATTGTGCATCCACTGAGCATGGGGTCAACAAAGGTAAGGAACAAAGGTAAACACCTGTAATAAGAAGAGCAGCAAATGAACCCTTTCCTCTCCTGGCCCTTTCTCATCCAAGCTAGAACTAAAGGAAGCAGCATCAATCAGATGACCTCAGACTCAGCTCAAGAGGAGGAAGCAGAAAATGCAGACTGGATCCCAGACAGAAGAGGTAGAGACAATAAGGCCTGCTGGCAAGAGCAAAGCTGCCACGTGGGAACAGGCAGTTCTGCCTATAAATTATTACAAGAAAGGGGACCCGCGAAAATTGCGGGGGGGGGGAGAAGTGGGGGAGCTCCATGCAGAGCACGTGGAGGAGGCCTCGCTGATCCCCCCCTCCATGCTGGCCGCTTCCCTCCCAAGCGGCGCCGGTGTCGGCTTTTTCTCTCCCCCCTGGCTCCGAAGGGAGGGCCGAGCGGCTCAGCCCTCGCCGCTCTGGCCCCCCCTCCCTGCTCGCCGCTCACCTTCCAAGCGGCGGCAGCGGCGTTTGCAGAGCGTTCCCTGCGCATGCGCAGGGGACGCTCTGTGAGTTTCGGGGGGATTTAAACATCCCCCCGAACTTTTTTTCCAGGTTTGGGATTTTTGTGCACACGTGGGGACCGCCCCACGTGCGCACAAACCTCTCCCCCCCCAGGTCCCCCTGATGTGCGGATTTAAGCATCCGCACACCAGGGGGTGACTTGGGAATAAAGGTTACATTTGGCCCAGAAATGAATGGCTCACACCACCCTAGAGATAACACACTAAAGGTGCTTTCAGCCATCCTGGTTCAGCTAACTGATGCAAAAACAAAAGAACCATGTGTTTAGGATCACAGCCAGGCCTTCATATTACACAGACATAGCTAATTTTTAGGAATGATAAAATCTTTCTAGCTACTCAAGTACACAGTATGTTTGTCTATTCCAACCACCTCCTTGTATCACTTATAGTGAAATCCTGTGCACAGCTTCTCAGAAGAAGACTTCATTGAACTCTGATGGTTACGGCTTGTACTAATAACCATTCGGGTCTTTACACTGTACTCAGGCTACAATCCTAACCAGATTTAGGGAGCAATCCTAAGAAGATCTACTCAGAATCCTATCCAGGTCTGTGTAATGTGGTTTGCTCCACGGCAAATGTTCTTAAAGAATGCAGTGTTAGTGGGGAGTAAGCTTCACTGAGGTCAATGGGACTCATTTCAGACTATACATGCTTAAAGCTGTGATTACTTCAAAGGAATATGGATAGGATTGGGCTGCATAGCTACAAACTTGGGCAGCTCCCTGCACCAAATTCCTTATTAGTCTTTATGATAAAATGATGCTCAAGGTGACATACCCTCCAACTATTGTTTTAGACCGTACATCGCCTTGAACGTCATTTCTTTGGAAACACTTCTTAAGAATTTAACAAATAAATTCCTTCAGCACCTTAGCAACAAAACCTTAAACCTGCACAAAATAACAGTTTCTTTGAGCAATTATGCTTAGGATCGGGCCGCAAACGTCCTCCCAAGGCCATCTCCCTATGAAAAACACATTTCTTCTCAACCCTCCCCGCCCCTATCCTCCTGACCCCCCGCCCTGCCCACTTTCATAAAATGAATCAGCGTCACCTGACCTAGCGAGGAGTGGGGGGGGTGAGGTGGGGGAAGCGGCACGCAGGCGCGAAGAAAGACTACCTCTGGGAAGGGAGGGGGAAATACGTTTTCCTTTACTTCGGAGCTTGCGCAATAGCAACGGTTTGGTAGGAAGGGGGAGGGGCGGTCGTGCTAAACCGCTCCCCCCCTAGACGCATGCGCACAGGGTTGTTTCTCCGGCGGGGCTTGTTATATAGGCCGGCGGTCAGCTGACGCTCCCGCATTGCAGACGGCTCAGCCTGAAAGGAACGAGGCTATGGCGCGGCTCACTTGTCTCCTCGCCCTTCTCGGCTGTGTGGCTGCAGGTGAGGCAGGCCGCACCCTTGCAGCGGTCCCGCAGGCGCTGGGGCCAGGAGCAGCCCTCGCGGGGCCAGGCTGCGCTTGAGATTCCTTGGATCTGGAGGCTTCCGGGGGTTGCAGCGGGGAGACGGAGCACGAGAGGTCCAAGGAGGGCGACCTTGGCCTCGGGGGGAGGGATGGAGGCCGGGGGGTCGCCTCTCAGCGGCCGAGGGTGGGGGGCGGTTCGGCTTCGCTTCTGCTCACCAGTCCTTGAAGGGCCTCGTTTAGCCTCCAGTAGGGGGAGACTTTTCTCTTTACCTAGCGCCCCCCCCGGTTCCCTGGCTCTCTGGGGTTTTCTTTTTTTACCAGCGGTTTTCCCTCCTCCAACAGCCCGAGGCATGTCTCGGAAAGCGCCGTGGGGCGAAGGAAAGAAGCGCAAGTCATTCTGGCCCGAGCTCCAGATGCTTCAGGCCTTGCTTGGCGGCGTGTGCATTTGCTAGCCCTGGGGCGTAGCCAGGCTGCCCCCTCTGCCTTTCCCCTTTTTGAATAGGAGAGGATTCGACGCCATGGGTGTTACGGCTGCAAACTGGATCCGCGGTTTTTAATCTGTCTACAGATTTTGATAGCTCTTTTGCTGTGTTAGAATGAGGTCCAACAGTCTGTCGCCGTGTTTCTCTAGGAGGCCGCAGACACGGGCATGAAGGCGATGGCCAGCTTTCTGTCTTGCTCATTCTAGCATTTTGTATTGAGACGGCCCTCTGTGAATCTTTGTGCTCCTTTCTGGAAAAACCAATCTGAGCTTCTTTGTTCTGTGATCTCTGACAAACTCTGGATGAATTTGGCAGATGCAGGAAATCATAGGACTGGGAAGGTGTTTATCAGCTGCCCATTTCAACTCTCCCACTAATAGATATAAGTTATGATCTCCTGTTTTCCTTGTTGTGTAGTACAAATGAGCGTTTAGGCAGTGAAGGCTTTTTCTGAATGAGAGCAGCTCTTCTCTAAAAAGTGGTGCCTCCTGGCATCTCCAGTACTTGCTGTGGGAAGCAGATGCAAGAGGCATTTAAATGAAGTGTGCATGCAGAGCAGTAACTTGGCCTGGGACATATACTTTTTTCTTATGACCAGGCTTCCTTAAGCTGCTAATTCACAACTATTTTTCCTGCTGTATGTGCATGTATATACTTGTACTATCAATTTTGGGGGATAAAAAGCTTCTAGCTTGCAAAATCTTTCCTGTTAGGATGCTGCTCTGCACTTCAGAGACAACCGTTTATAAGTCTATTGTAGCTTTATACTATTTTCTTCTTCCCCATGGTGCTTATGGCTAGTTGGAGGGACTAGAACAACCATTTCATTCAAATGCTAATGATATTAGATTCAGGAATAAAACTTTGTTGGTCTTAAAGGTGCTACTGGACTCAAACTTTGTTCTGATGCTAATGATGTGTTTTCCTGAAGCTGTGTGATTACCTCAGCCCCAAGTAAATTGGTCAGATGGCTGTAGAATAATACAGCAATGATATGACTCTGAATTCTTCTGACTTAAATATCCAGGTGCCTTTGTGTCAATCAGATTGTATAAGGAAACCAGGCATTTGTTAACATTGGACAGATGAGTTTTCATCTTGAAGAACCGCTTTCTCAGTGCTGAAAGCATGAATGGGTAAAGTATCTGAGAAGTATTGTCAGAGCCTAGCCATTGGAGATCATCCAGTATTTATGGCCTGTACTTCCTGCCAAAGCAGTTCGAAAGCAAGAAATTGCAAGTAGATAAATAGGTACTACTTTGGTGGGAAGGTAACAGCGTTCCGTGCACCTTGGTGTTTAGTCATGCCAGCCACATGACCACGGAAACGTCTTCTGATAACTCTGGCTCTTCGGCTTTGAAACGGAGATGAGCACCGCAACCCTAGAGTTGGATTCGACTGGCTTTCGAGCAAGGGAACCTTTACCTTTACAGTAATAACATCCCACCGCCAATGAGACAGTCATTATGGCCCTTTATTAAGCTAACGTTGAAAGTTCTGGATCAGGGCTAGGTGACCTTTTTTGGTCTAAGCACTGAGAAAAGTATGCACAAGTCTCCCTGTAAAGATGGCAGTGTGCTGGCAGACAGAATGGAATGGGAGGAGATGAGGGTTATGCTTCAAGCAAGCCAAACTCCTCCAATGCCACCATCTCCAGGATTCACTTTGGGCTTGGATAGTAGCTGTGCAAATCTGGAAGATCACAAGCTTGGGTCATTCCAGTTGCCACCTTCTGCATCACTGGCCTCAGAAGTTCTGTGTGTGCTTCAGTTACTGTGGCACGGATCTGGCCCTAAATGTCAAGCAAAATGGACTGGTATTGTTGGCATGTATGCTGGAGGTTGACAGTGCCTATTCCTGAAAGCAAAAGTTTAAATTACTGGTAGCATGTGGACTGAATCTTGCTCATTTATTTGGGGAATGCTAGCTTCTCATCTGAGCAATATTTAAGGTTAGCAATAACATTCTGTCTGCAGCAGCTTGTAACTGCATAATATGAAGAAAATGTAATTGTTGCATATTGCAGCAACTGTTACAGCCTCTGACAAAGTACAAGCTCTGTTAAAAAATATTGAAGGTTTGCATAATATCAAATTTTAAAGATGCAGAATGTGTGCATTTGAAAGGTATGAGAGGAGAAAGATCAAGGATGCGTAAACCTAAAGTAAGAAATGACCTTTAAAAGACAGCCTGGGCTGGAAAATTGTTTTGTGTATGAGCCAGTTAAAAGGATATTACCTATAGGAAAGCAAAGAAAACTGGTGGGGTTGATCCAGAAGGGAGCTTGTGGTTGTTGGGGGGGGGGGCAATAGGCAGGGCTGATTTTGTTGAAGTTTTCTGTCCGTGGCCCTTTGAGAAACTCTGTTGTACAGTTCGGTCTCTTCTCTGCAGTGACTGACTTGAGTTGCTATTTTTTGGCAACTGTCTGCAGCATAACTATGTTTCAACACAAGTCTTGACAGGTCTTCTTTGTCTCTGGGTGCTGCCTCCAAAATTTAGGATTGACTCATTTTTCTAATTGTTGCTTCTGTAAAGCTTAATCATAAGCACTGTTTCTTATGACTATTAAAGCTATGACAAAAGTGTTATAGTATCTGGACAAATACAGGGGTAACCATGGTGAGACTTCAACAAAGCTAATCTGTAACTGATAGCGTAATGTATCCCAAATTTCTCGTAACTCTATTTGTTGTTCAGTCTTCGCGACCCCATGGACCAGCTCCCGCCAGGCCCTCCTGTCTTCTGCCGTCCTTTGAAGTTTGCTCAATTACTGCATTTAAAAAATCATTTAACTGAATATTGGAGCCAGTACAGAAAGTATCTGGTTAAGAAATTAAATCTTCTTCGGTGTGTGTGTGTGTGTGGGGGGGGAAGGGAATCATCCAAGCTGCTTAGGTCACGCCTCCACTTGCTTAGGTAGAGCTATGCAAATTTTTGCATAGGCCCAGTCAGGAATTCCTGCAGCAGCTAAAGAAACAAAAACAGCAGCTGGGAAAAGGAAGCAGGGGAGAAGGCCCCCCACCCGAAGCTTTGGGAGGTGGCCGTAGAGAGCCTTCCGAACGTGGCGAGGCTGGCTGCGCAAGGAGAGCAACCCAGAGCTTCTGGTTACTGCTCCCTTGCCATGCAGAGCAACAAAGGAATGTGCATGAACAGTTCAGTGCCTGCAAGACTTGGCATGACCTCCCAGAACACGGTGGAGCCATGTGGGACGGACATCGGGCTGGAGAGCCCGCATAGTGAGATACTGCCCCCCATGGACAGGAGGGTGTTGTAAATGGCAGCATTATTCTCCAGGAAGGAACTGCACATCTTCCAGAAGTACTCAGTGTCGCTAAGAGCAGCCCGTTTGTTATTGCCTAAAGTTGACTCGCCATTCCGTATAAATCAGCCACTAATATCAGGTGTCCTTCTGCCCAAAACTGAAACATCCAAAAGAAAAAGCCTGGCACAAATTAGATATGCGCAGGCCTCTGGGCATTTACCAGGTCAGAGCAGCTGCATTCAGGTTCTCAGACTCCTTGTTCATGTCGCACAGCAGCCAAAATCTGGGGGGAAGGGTTGCAAAATTCGCCATCACCTTCTGGGTTAAACAGTCCATATTTGAAGTGTATGAAGCTCAGGGTTTGGCGCTGCCCAGCAGGATCACCACACACTAAACGAGAGCAGCAGTGGCCACAGCAGCCTTCTTTGCAAGAGCTTCAGTTGGGGAGATTTGCAGAGCTGCCACATGGGCATCCTTCTCAACCTTCGTCAAACACTGTAGAATTAACCTAGCGGGCTTTGGCAGAAGGGTCCTGTGGCAGGTGGTGGAGCCGTAGACCATGGGAGGAAACCCTGCCGGAAAGTACAGCTTGGGTAAAGCTAACCAGCTTGGATTACTCCCCTCCCAAAGGAAAATAAAACGTTGGAACTTACCTGAAGGTTTCTTCTCTTCAGTGGGGCAAAGTCATCTGCTTTCCACTCAAAGGGGGGGGGGGCATCAAGGCATGCAATCTCTGCAAGGAAAAACAAGAAAAATACACATGGAGAACGCAGGGCTTGGACTCAACTGGAGGTTCCGCCTATGATCTCTCCAATAGGGACCCACGCAAAAATCTGCATAGCCCTACCTGACTATGCGAAGGCGTGATCTAACCAGCTTTGATGATTTTGCCCAACTGAAACCTTCAGGTAAGTTCCAACATTCTGATCTGCTGCCATCAAATGGTGTAAAGTTACTTTTACATAAACAGGCACTGACAAGAACTGTCTTAAATTTTTTGTTCAGATCCATATGGGTTTTGGTTAACTGATGTGTGATGTTACTGTTCAGAGACTTTGGTAAACTTTTTAAAATTAATAAATGTTTTGGTTTATTTATATTATTATTATTAATAATAATAATATTAAAAAGACTTTGGTAAACTGATAACAAAGGCAGAATATCATGTGAATGACTGTACTGTGTGTGTGTTCTACCATAAAAGATGTATCTGAAATCCTTTACCTCACAAGAGCTCTTTGCTATGAAGGTTCTGGCTTGATCAGAAAGATTGTCTGGAATCATCCAAGGGCTGCACACGCAGGGGATTCTAGAGCCGAGAAAGTCAAAAGAATTAAGGCTCAAAGTAACATTTGATATTATAGAAATACTAAGAAGGGATCTTTAAAAACCTCAGGGGGCATCTCATTTTCCCCTGCATTTCATCCCTACTGTGTTGTCTTTCCCTTATATGGCAGTTCCCATAGCTGCGGTGGCTCAAGTGGTTAAGACGCTGAACTGCAGGCTGTGGAAGGTGAGTAGTTCAGCAGTTCGAGACCCAGGTGCCGCATGACGGAGTGAGCTCCCGTCTCTAGTTCCAGCTCCTGCCAACCTAGCAGTTCAAAAGCAAGAAATTGCAAGTAGATAAATAGGTACCACTTTGGTGGGAAGGTAACAGCGTTCCGTGCGTCTTGGTGTTTAGTCATGCCGGCCACATGACCACGGAAACGTCTTTGGACAGCGCTGGCTCTTCGGCTTTGAAACGGAGATGAGCACCGCAACCCTAGAGTCAGATTCGACTGGCTTTCGAGCAAGGGAACCTTTACCATAGCCTCTCCCCTTTTCCTGCTTCCTTCATTTCTTCCTACCAATTCTACTTATCTGCTTTCCTGTCTTCTGCTTCCCCTCCTTCCCTTCCCCCTGGTGGTCTTTCCTTGGGAAAAGTCTGGTTGAGTTGAATGGTGGCAACTAATGTTAAGCCAAGTAGTGTGGGTAATGAGTCTCTAGTAGTCATTGCTGCAGTTTCCCCCAGCAAATCCTCCATCAGGGGACATGGTAGGAGAGAGGGATAAGACTCTTTCCAGGGCTGTTCTGGTCTCCAGGTTTACCCCTGCCTTCCTTGTGCCTTTGATTTACAGAAACCAAGGCTTTGAAGGCTCAGCAATAGTGCTGTGGCTGCCTATCGAGCTCCAAAATGGCAACTAAGAGCTTAATAGGCATTCTTAAAGTGACAGGCATTGGCAGAGAGCCATTGTACAGGAATGGTTAGTGTCAGCCTATGATCTGGGAGATCCAGGATTGAATTCCTACTCTGTCATGGAAGCTTGCTAGGTGATCGTAAGCCAGTCGCACGCTGTCAGCCTGCCCTACCTCAAATGATTCCCCACTGTGGAGAAAGGTGGAATGCACATGACATAAATGCTTTGTTTTGGGTTTTTAAAAATCCTCTTTGTATTTTCATTTGGGATCTCTGTCTATCCCTAGCTCTTACTTTGTGGATCTTTTTGTCCACACTATGGGCTGGATTGGAATGAGATACATGTTGTAGAAGATTTGCTTTGATCGAAGCTTTCTGTTGGCTGAAGCAAAGCCAGGTTGAGTTACAAGTAGATCATTTTCAAACTCTAAATGGGGCTTTGTATCTTGCCCTAGAGACAAAAAATGGGGGCCGGGGGTTGACACCATATTCTGCCTTGTTTATATCCTGTATGAGGAGAGAAATGGCTGACTCAGGTCATGTGAATCTGACCTTGAAAAACATTAATTCATCATACTGGCTTGGGATAGTTATTTTAGTATGTGCCATTCTGTGCGGTGCATGTGCAAATAAGGTCCATATAGTAATAAAAAGCAAGTAAATGTAAGGCAAGATCTTAATTTGTGCTAAAGGTTTATTTGCTTTTATTACCAGAACTGATTTTGTGTTGATGGCCTTTACAGCAGTAAGCTTGACGTCTACAAAGTATGTCTGTCTCTACTCTTAAAGGCTCTGCCAAAGCTTCCAATTGATGTAGAGTAATTAAATCTTATTCTCTGAAGTAGATGACTTGACAGTTTATGTATGTACATATTTAAGTACTTGGCCTTCTGTTGCATTTATGTATATGATTTTGCATCTGTAGAAACAAAGATAAGCAGACTTGTTAGGCTTCTGGTAAAAGATGTACTCTGAATAACTATACATAACAAAGTATGGACTCCCTGTACTCAGAAGCGAAACCTGCCAAGCTGAGGCATGTCAGGAGTCTTTTCTAGAGGCTCATGGGTTGCAGAGCTACAAACTAAGGCAGTTTTGTTACCCTTTAACCCAGTTACCATCTCTAACTTCTGCATTTCTGATGCACAAGCAGTACTTGTGCTTAACCCTTTTCAGTGCTTATCTGCTGTTAATAATGGATCAGGCCACACAATTATGGCATGTGGTGATTGGTTGTGGTCTAAAATGCTATCATACCCCCTTCCAGATGCCTTCAAGAAGGTGGCATTATTCGAAGAGCTGGCATTAAATAAAGAACAATTTGCTTATTGTGGCAGATCTTCCCCCTGCAATGTCACTTACAAACAAGCCTCGTAACCTGTAGGCCAGGAAAACTGAGACATGAAGCCATGGCAGTGCCTGTGCTGCTCAGCCGAAAAAGGGCCATTCATTTATTTATGGCCTGCTTTTCTTCCATCTTGGGATTAAAGGCTAGTAACATGAGAGTCCCAGAAGGTCTCCATCCAGGCACTGAGGATAGTCTGTAAGGTCCTTTCTAAATTGCCTATCTCATGAACAAAGTTTGAGTCCAGTGGCACCTTTAAGACCAGCAGAGTTTTATTCAAGGTATAAGCTTTTGTGTGCATGCACACTTCAGATACAACAAAATGGAAATTACCAGTCCATACGTATGGGTAGAGGGTGAACAGTAAATTAGCGTACAGCATAATGAAGAATTGCTTTAAAAATAATAATTATATATAATCCCCTTTTTAAACCCCTTTGTATTTCAGTAGTTTTCCTTGTAGAAGTCTGCATACCTTACTTGGGAACCCAAGGAGACTAAGGCCCTGGCTTTCTGGCTCTTCCTGGGCTTCTAATAGAGTCCCTAGGCTAAGAGCCATAGGCCAAGAGCCCTTTGGCTTGTGCCTCTGGCAAGGTGGTGCCTTAATCAGAAGCTTCCTCCAGCAGAGGATGTGGCCAGCAGCTATTCAAATTCACCCAGGCACTCCATTACAGTCAAACAATGACCCTTTCACACCCTATCTCAAGCAGCCAGGACTCTGCAACAACTCACAACCAATGTTCCCTCTAAGCTGTGGAGTCTTGTGAGCAAAAATTCTACTTTGTGAGCTACTGGCATTAAAGTTGGGAGTGAGCGATTTGGCTGCTGCATACATTAGTTTGCTTTAGAGTCATCCTTCCTGAGCTAAAACAAAAATGTGTGAGCTGGAGGCTAAAAAACTGTGAGCTAGCTCACACTAACTCGGCTTAGAGGGAACACTGCTCACAACCCACCCACACACTCCCAAACACAGTCTCTGCATACAGTACCTCTCAGCTCCTCAGAGCTCAGCTGGGTCAGCTCTGCTTCTGGCAAGGTGCTGCCTTAAATCGAAGCTTCCTGCCTTCAAGCACCTATGAAATGTTTTCTGGGTTTCAAGTGTCTGGAAAGTGGTTTTGTAGCCAGTTACAGGGTTGCCAACTCTGGGTTGGGAAATACCTTAGATTTGAGGGGGAGAGCAGGGTTTGGAGAGGGGAGGGACCTCAGCAGCCTATAAGGCCATAGAGTCCACTGCCATAGAGTCCCCAAAAGTCATTTTCTCCAGGAGAACTGATCTTGGAGATCTCGGGGTCCTGCCTGGAGATTGGCAATACTAAGGGTAGGGCTAGGTTTGTTAAACGACTCCAGTGACGTATAACACCATAGAGCTCACTCTTCAAAGCAACCATGGGGACTGATCTCTGTAGTCTGGAGATCAGTTGTAATTCAGAGATGTCCAGGCCTTTCCTTTCCCCCCAAGCCCTTTCAATTCCAAAGCTGCTTCCTGTTTAACACTTTAACAGTTTAACTGACTCCCTGCTAATGCCCCACGGCTTCTTGGGACTCCCAACTTGGGAGTTGTAGTTCTGATTTCCTTTGCTATGGTTGCAGCAAGGCCAGCTGAGAACTACAACTCCTAAGGTGCTGCACATCAAAAGTGGTGTAAGAATAGAGAAGCCAGCGGGATGGGCCAACAGGACACCAAGGCAGCTTCCCCAGTGGCCAGTGGGAGAGTCGGTGAGTCATCACCAGCATGGCTTGCCATCTGTCCCTTATATATAAAGCCGTAGTCGCCTCCAAAGTTCGATGCGCACCAACAATGTTTGGCCACATGAACTGTTGCTCAAAACCTTCCCCAGCTTCCCCTATCCATTGGCTGCGTTGCCTAAGTCCCACCCCGGAACACGGACACCGCAGCCCTGCCTCTGCGCCCGGTCCCCTCAGAAGACAGACTATTGCCGACAGGGTGAGTGGAGCCTTCGGGGGGAGCAGTTGAAGGGTGGCGGCGGTGCTGCACCGGCTGCCACAGGCCCATTTTCGCCGCTCCCTCCCAGCTTCGCAGCCCTTTGGGGGAGCAGTTGAAGGGCAGCGGCAGCGCTGAGCTGTCCGCCGCAGGCCCGTTTTCGGCGCCCCCCTTCCCAAGACCT
>NW_015173674.1:322252-359028 GCF_001447785.1 Gekko japonicus
CGCGGTGTCTACAGTGAGCCGGCTGTTGCAGTCCCGTTTGCACTGCTCCCCCCGGCTTTGCAGGCCGTCGGCAGCAGTTCAAGGGCGGCCTCGGTGGTGGCGCTGAGCTGGGCGCTGCAGGTTTGCGCCGCTTCCACCACCCCCACACTTTGCGGGCCGACGGGGGGAGCAGTTGAAGACTATTCTTGGCGGCGACGGCGATGAGCCAGCCTCCGCAGCCCCGTTTGTGCTGTAACCCCCCCGGCTTCGCGGGCCGTCGGGGGGGACAGTTGAAGGACGGCAGCAGCGAGGGCGGCGCTCAGCCGACCAAACACGACCCGTTTTCAGCGTTCTCCCCCCCCCCCCCCCCCCCCCCCCGCCCGTCGCCTGCGGGGGGGCGCCGCCCGCACCTTTAAGACCAAGTTTTTAGGCAGCTGCACACTACACCTCCTCTGTGAGGGAGAATCTGCACATTTCAAACCACCCCCCGAAAACACTCCAGTGCCACCTTTCAGACCACATTTCCTTCAGGTACATGTTCACCCTTCTTTGTGACTGCAGATCTCCACCACCCCCCTCCCCCAAGACTCAAAACAGTCCAGTGGGACCTTACAGACCAGGTTTTATTCACGTACATGCACACCCTTTCTGTGGCTACTCACCAAAGGAGTGCTTTTTCTTTTTTTCCCAAACCCCAGAGCCTTCCAGCGCCTCGCACTGCTTCTCCCCCCTCCCCCCCTTCTCCTGCCTGTATGGCTAGCAGGATGGACAGGATAAGCTCCCAGGCCGACACTGTCCGCCCCCCACCCCTCCCCCCCCCCATCCCTTCCACCTTCCTTTCTCTCCCCCCCTTTCTCTCTCTCTCTCTCTCTCCCTCCCCTTCCTTTCTTCTTTCCTACCTTTCTCCCTCCCCCTCCCCTCCCCCTTTTACACTTGTCTGCCTAGTTTGTAAACATTAAGGGGAGAGAGAGAGCGCCCAGTTTTCTGTGACCGTAGTGAATGTGGGTGTTCAGAAAATTTATCAGAACTTCTTTTCCTTTGAGCGTCAGAAAATTTGAACACCTGGCCTAAGCAAACTGCATTTCAATCTCTAGAAGGTGTTTGTAGCTGTGACCAAAAGCTTTGCTTTGAGGATAAAGTTGAAAAACTTTACATAGTTGTTGAAAAGCTGGAAATGTGCTTGATAACTGTTGTGAGGACTTGAAGGTCTTTCCAAAGTTTAAAACTGTATGTGCCTACTGTGCCAGGGCCACAAGAATTGTGAGAATGGGGGCACTAAGAGGAAGTGGACAATGTACATAATTGCTCAGATAACAGGCTGCAAGATGGTTGTAGAGAGATGGTTGGCTGGGAGCTATCTAGTCTATTCTTATTCCAGTCCATCTTCCTAGAAGCTTGGGGTCTTGACACCAACCCTGTGAAATAGGTTGGTTCGGTGTGATTGACCCAAAGCCAGCCAGCAAAGTTTGTGGAAGACTGATTTGAACACAGTTATTTCAATGTTCTTTTGGCTTTTTTTCTGCTCTGGGTGTTCAGAGTAGCTAATAAGAATTCACAAAAACCGTCAATTAAATGAAATGGCACAATAAGGAGGAATTCGGATCCTGTCTGCAGGTGTGATAGGCATGAGCATCCGAATGAACTACAGGAGATTGTATTGAGATACTGTGTTGAATTCTAATAAACCGAAATACTTTTCTGGCGTCAAATCTCAAGAATATTTTTGGTTTAGTGATGCCACGACTAAAACTACTGTCTTTTGAAACTCAGATATAAGATTTACAGTACTATGAATTGGCTGAAACTATTAACTTAAAACATTGGTTTGAAAGTTTTCCATATCATTATGAGTGTTTCATAAACACCCAAATATAGATCTCCAAATTCAGGTCTTGGAGGTGGTGAGAAACATGCTTTTTAAAAAATAGCCATACTGGTCTGTAGTAGAACAGCTAGATTTGAGTCCATTAGCACCGTAGAGACAATCAAGATTTTGGGGATATGAGCTTTCAAGAGTCAGATAGGGACAGAGGGAGATTTGACTCTCAGGAGCTTAAACCTGGGAAATCTTAAGGTGCCACTGGACTTACTAGTTCTAGAAAACAATTCTTGACCAGTAAAAGTCTAATATAAACCAGCTCGTTTTCTCTAGCCTTACTTGGTTTCATTGGTTCTTCAATTGTCACATTACCTTTGGGCAAAACACAATCCAGTAACTGTCCCTAGTTTGTTTGCTATCTCAGTGATGTTACCTTAGTAGCAAGTCATAGTCCATCTGTCTTATTCTAGCGCAGCTATTCTTTCCAAGTGGCAAACAAAACAAGCACGTGCATGGGTATAAAGGCACAAAATGATCCAAGGACTGACAGTTAACATAGTCTTACTGCGTTGCACATAGGTGCATGCCAGCTGCACGACTTATAAATTCAGGAGTGTAGACTACCCCAAAACAAATGGTTAACTGTTTTTGTGCGAGCTCAGGGTTGAAACCGTGGTTTGGTAGTATATCAGCATGGAAGGAGTTTCAGGAACCCTGCATGATTCTCCCTTCAAGTACAGTGAGCTGTTTACCATTCATAATTTTTGGCAAACTGTAGTTTAATGCTGCATCCAAGCTTACAAACCATGGGTTCTGCTTGTCGTCTACGCCATGCTTTACAGCCATGATTTGCATGGCAAGCATAAGGCATTGGCATTATATCTGACATGGCAGGCACATAGAGCTAGCTGAGAATCGGGATGCAATTGCTTTACCACATTTGTGGAGGAGAGGGGTAGTGTGTGACCAGGGTTCTTCCAGTCCTATTCACATAGTGTCATTGTCACTATGGAGGGAATGAAAACCATAGACCAAGTCTTTTTGGTAAGTGTGCAGTTAAACCTATCTTGTGAAACTTTGAACTGCTATGCAGGATGAAAGAAAGTGTTTCAAATGAGTAATCTGAGCATTTTTTTTACTCCAACAGCTCTGGCAAATCCCATTGTATTTCAGAAAGATTGTGCGCAGGGCCCTGAAGTATGGTGTGAGAACTTAAAAACAGCTTCACATTGCAATGCTGTCAAGCACTGTCAACAGAATGTCTGGAACAAGCCTACAGTGGTGAGTGAAGGTGGCAAAATGTTGGAAGACCATATTCCGAATGATTGTGTAGTCACGTGTTGTTTGCCTTACTGAATTATATCTGCTTGGAGGCATGGTAGATGAAGAGCAGCTGTGAGGTGGCATTTTTATGTGAGTGCACTAAGCTGGGTGAGTTAATTGCAGACTTGAGTACTCAGTGTGTCCTAGAAAGCAGCAGGGGCTGGTAGCTGCTGGTTTAAACTGTCATGTGAGAATGAAAGCACATGTCTATTTAGCAGTCATAACTTGCCAAACATATTGTATGTGACTTGTTTCAGGGCCCCCCTGCATTGTTGAGTTTGCAGGCACTTTTGGAATCTTAAGAAGAGGTAGTGAGCATAGCCACAACATGGTTGCCTCTGGGCCAGTACCAATCAGAAAAAAGCTGCTCCTAAGGAAGGGCTAATCATAAATGCTGGGAGATTCTAGGCCATTTGCCATCCTATGATGGAGGCAGTTGCTTCTGATTGAGTCTTCCCTGCAGACAGGCAGTGCCTCCTGGGCTTTCCTGAAACGTGTCCTGCACCAGGAAAGAAAGCTGGATCAACTGTTTGCTTTGGGGGAAATAATGGTTTTTATTCCCTCCAAAAGAAGGAAGGTTTGCTCCCTGTACAGAAGGAGGTGAGGCTTGCAAACCCAGAGCCGTAAGAAAAATCCATCTGCAGACCAGCCAGCAGCGGCATGTGGCTGTGACATACTGAGGACGACTTCAGGGCTTCACTAGTCAGTCATCTGGTATGAAGCAACACAGGAGGCAGCAGAACTGCGATTGAAAGCCAGATTGTCCTGTGATTTAGTTCCGGTTACTCTCTCCTTGCCAGTGAGCAAAAATGTGCAGTCTCATAAAATCTACTCCCGTCTATTACTTTCAGCTGTGTAAACTAGGAAGTACCTTGGTTATGTTAAGCAGTCTTTTAAAAACCAAGCTCAGCTGGCCAGTCCTCTGCCTCCTTTGTCTTGCTCTGCCTTTCTGTATTAAGTTTTTTAAAAACTGGGGCACTGGTTTTGCTCTCCAGTACAAGAGAACATATAGACTGCTGCAGTTAACTGTACCTTTTTTTTCCTTGAAGGGGCAAGGGAAAAGAAAGTTAGCTGAGCGTATAAAGAGTATAATGAAGGAAACATTTGCTGTCGAGGTGGTGATCTGCACAGGTTTCTCTGTTGTGCTAAAATGATGGATTTTCTTTCTTCAGGAAAGCATCCCTTGTGAGCTGTGCAAAGAAATTGTAACAGTGGCTGGGAAATTCTTGAAGAATAATGACACAGAGGTAAGAATGGTCTTTTCCCCCCTGAAGGGCACCCTGTTTATTTTGATAAAGACAAACTACAGGACAACAAAACTTGAGTTCTAGTATATACGCATGCCCTTTGAGGTCATTATTGTCCATTTGCGCAGCATCAATAAATATAAAATCCTCAGAGTTGCCAGATCTGTAAATACTTAAACCAGAGACTGGAGCCATGAACAGACAAGATTGATCTTTCTATGAACCTGAGGGGAAAAAAACCAGGTTTGCAGGGGGGAAAATCTGAAATTTAAACATTGGAGGATTAACCCCAATGATAAAATTAGCACCTGAATTTTTAAGATACAAATGGCCATTGATAGGCAGCCACAACAGCAGTGCCAGCTTTTGAGCCTTTTTTACTGCCAGTAAAAAGCTGGGGGTGGGAGCAGGGAACTTTTCAGGATTGTTTTGGCCTTGGAGGATAGATTCATTGGGGTCCTGTCCAGTGACCAGCATATGATGGGTAAAGGGGAAAAGGCAGTACCACCCTGCAAGTCCTTGCAGGTTCCTCACTGTGCATCTGGGTCTGGCCCAGGGCCAGCACCATGTAACTGGGCCATAGCTTCCCTGGGTGGAGGCTGGGGGGGAGCAAAGATGGGGGTAATAAGGGTGGGTGCGCAGGTGGGTAAGGAGAGAACGAAGCAGGAAAAGAGGAGAGGGAAGGCAAAGAGGAAATAGTGGGGGTGAGATGCCCCCTGCAAGTCCTTCTGGGTTTCTGGCTTATGATTTCCTAATTTTGATGTAGCCCTGATTTGGGAGGTGGATCATTAAGACTACAAATCTTACTCCCATAGTGCTTCCTGGCTTAGGCTTCCTATTGTATAATAGATGTATGTGAGAATGTACAGGTGGATGGCTATCAGGAAGGCAGACACCCCCCCCCCAAAAAAAAAAAATATCTGTTGGTGGGCGAAGACTGGCTCTTTCCTGAGGCTGTGAGAAACCACATCACACCCCAGAGGGCACTATAGGATATAACATTTGGTCCTCATTAAACTTTCTGAAGTTAAACAACTTGGGGGAAGACCTCACTCCTGGTATGCTTATTTGATGGGTGAATGTATCAGTTGTCATTAAAGATTTTATTCTGAGAATGAAAGATAGGCCAATCTGTTCTAGAAGAGTCTGTACTAATATGTCTATTTTATGTCATAGGAAGAAATCCATGCTTACATGAGTAAGGCCTGTGAGTTTCTTTCTGATCAAGGCCTAGTGTCTGAATGCAAGGAGATGGTGGATTCTTACCTGCCCAACATTCTGGACATGATTAAGGGGGAGTTTGTAAGTAGACTATTAAAAACTGAAGCCATTCTGCGTTGAGAAAAAACAATTTTTGAGTCAGAATTAATCAGACAGTTGGTATTAATATCTGTTTGTACCATCAAAACTTCAATAAAAATTGTTAATTAAAAAAAAGAATTAATCAGACAAGCTAAAGTAGCATGTGTATTTGTTTGGCTAGACTGTTTTATTTCCCAGGATTCAGGTCTTGAGAAAATATTTTCTGATTGACAAGGAGTGGGGAAATGAACATGGTTAGTCTGAGGAGAGCAGTTGTTGAGATTAAGTCTATACATGCTATGATTCTAGTGTTGTTTTCCATCAGCCATTAGCTTCAGTTCATGGGGAGTACTTGGATGGCTTTTTCTGTATTGGTGTAGAAAGTAGGTAAAGACAAAGGAAAAGTGTAATGCTGTTTTTCATTTTTCAGGATAATCCAGGAGTTGTGTGCAATGCTCTCACATTGTGCCAGTCTCTTCAGAAACACCTAGCATCCGTGAAACTGCAGAAGCAGCTTCAGTCGAACAAGATTCCTGAACTTGACTTCTCTGAGCTGGCATCTCCTTTTATGGCTAATGTGCCACTGCTTCTTTATCCCCAGGAGCAGCCCAAAGAAAAGTCTCAGGTGAGAATGTAATGTCTGATCATAGAATCATAAAGTTGGAATGGACCTCCAGGGTCATCTAGTCCAACCCCCTGCATAATGCAGAAAATTCACAAATACCTCCCCCTCCACACACCCAGTGACCACTGTTCCACACCCAGAAGATGACAAAAAACCTCCAGGATCCTTGGCTAAACTGGCCTGGAGAAAAATTGCTTCCTGACCCCAAAGTGGCAATCAGCATTTCCCTGGGCATGTAAGAAAGGGCCACAAGAACTAAGCACTGAGGCAACCCTTCCTGCTCTCCCTCTCATGATCTGCCTAAGTTCACACAATCAGCATTGCTGTCAGATGGCCATCTAGCCTCTTTTTGAAAATCTCCAAAAAAGGAGAACCCACCACCTCCCAAGGAAGCCTGTTCCACTGAGGAACTGCTCTGTCAGGAAGTTCTTCCTAATGTTTAACCGAAAACTGTTCTGATTGAATTTCAATCTGTTGGCTGTGGTCTGACTTTCTGGGGCAACAGAAAACAACTCCGTACCATCCTCTATATGACAGCCCTTCAAGTACTTGAAGATGGTTATCATATCACCTCTCAGGCATCTCTCTCCAGGCCAAACATACCCAGATCCTTCAACCTTTCCTCATAAGGCTTAGTCTTCAGACTCTTCACCATCTTCGTTTCCTTCCTCTGGACACATTTCAGCTTGTCTATATTCTTCTTAAATTGTAGTGCCCCAAACTGAACACAATACTCTAGGTGAGGTTTAACCAGAGCAGAGTATAGTGGTACCATCACTTTGCTTGATCTGGACACTATACTTCTGTTGATACAGCCCAAAATTGCATTTGTCTTTTTAAGCTTTTTTTTTTAATTCCTTCGATTTGTAGACTGCTCACCCCCTAAGGGCTCTGAGCGGTTTTACATATACAATTTATTACAATCTTTTCCTAGGGCCATACACAGCCAGAAGCTGTTCGGCCAGATGGAATGCAGGCCTACTAAGGCCCCTAGATCCTTTTCACAAATACTACTGCCGAGACAAGTCTCCTCCAATCTGTAATTATGCATTTGATTTTTCCTACCTAAATGCAGAAATTTACATTCATCCCCATTGAAATTCATTTTGTTTTAGACAAGTTTTCCAGCCTGTCAAGATCATTCTGACTCTGTCTTCTACCGTATTTGCTACCCCTCCCAATTTAATATCATCTGCAAATTTAATAAGCATTCCCTCTATCCCTTCATCCAAATTGTTGATGAAGATGTTGAACAAAACAGGTCACAGGACAGATCCTTGAAGCACTCCACTTGTCATTCTTCTCCAAGAGGATGAGGAACCATTCTGTCAACCAGTTACAGATCCACCTAACAGTTATAGGAGCCAAACCACATTTTACCAAATTGTCAACAAGAATATTATATGGAACCTTATCAAAAGCCTTACTAAAATCAAGATAAACTATGTCTATAGCATTCCCCTTACCCAACAAAGTAGTAACTTTCTCAAAAAAAGAGATAAGGTTAGTCTGACATGACTTGTTCTTGAGAAACCCAAGCTGGCTCTTAGTAATCACACCCATCCTTTCTAAATGCTCAAGGGCTGTCTGATGATTTGTTCTAAAACTTTCCCAGGTATAGAAGTCAAGCTGACAGATAGGTAGTTACCCAGATCCTCCTTTCCCCCCTTCTTGAAGATGGGGATAACATTTGCCCACCTCCAATCTTCTGGCACCTCACATGTTCTCCAAGAATTCTCAAATATAATGG
Organism: Gekko japonicus; assembly: GCF_001447785.1. Lineage (NCBI taxonomy): Eukaryota > Metazoa > Chordata > Lepidosauria > Squamata > Gekkonidae > Gekko > Gekko japonicus. The sequence continues at coordinate 330,298 of NW_015173674.1, forward strand.
AGTTCTGCGAGTTCTTTTAGTACCCTTGGATGCGGTTCAACTGGCCCTGAGGACTTAATTTCATTTAAAGAAACTAGGTGATTATGTACTAAACCCTGTGCCGGGGTGGCCAAACTGTGGCTCTTTCACACATATTGTGCGACTCCCGGCAGGGCAGCTGGGGAAGTGAAGTGAAGGCATGCCTCCCCAATCGGTCTTCCTTTCCCCAGGCAGCCTTCCCTTCCCTGGGTAGGCTTGAGGTGGGGGGGGGAGCAGAGAAAGAAAGCAACTTCAAATCCGTTCTCAAAGCCCTCCCCCCTGGCCAGCTTGGAGAGGGCATTTGTCTCTTTAAATCCCTTCTCCAGTGCCCATTTTTTGGGGTAGGGCAGGGGTATACATTTAATAAATCACAAGCTTGGGTGTGTGTGCGTGTGCTTATAGGACGCATCTAAAGTGGCTTTCCTTCCACCTCTCCTTACCCCCCCCATTGATTTGCTTTCTTTCCCCTCCCTCCCTCCCTATCTAAAGTTAAATGTGTTCTCCAAGCCCCACCACACTGCCACACCGGCCAGCTGGCTTGGCTTGGAGAAGGCATTTGTCTCTTTAAATCCCTTCTCCAAGTCCAAGCCCAGCTGACGTGGCAGTGGGGGCAGGTTTGGAGAACACATTTGAAATTAAAGGCGTTCTCCAAGCCCCCTCCCCCATCTATTTACTTTTTTCGTTACTCTCTCTTCCTCTCTCTCTCCCCTTCCTCCCTCCCTCCCCATCTATTTGCTTTCTTTCCACCTTTCTCTTTTTCTCTTCCTCCCTCCCTCCCTCTTTCTCTTCCTTCCCCCTCCCTCCCTCCCCATCTATTTGCTTTCTTTGTTTCTCTATTTCTCTTTTTCTTTCTTCTGTTACATTCTTTCCTTCCACCTCTCTCTTAGACAAATCAATATCATTAGCAAACAAATAAATAACATTGGACAGATAAATGTCATTATTAATATCTGGTTTTACTCCTTTTGTTTTTATTTTTGGCAGTGTAATTTAATGTTAATAAAAAGCAAATTTGCATATTTTCCAATAAAAATGTGCATGTAATATTTGTTCATGTCTTGCGGCTCTCAAATATCTGACATTTATTCTATGTGGCTCTTAAACAAGTTTGGCCACCCCTGCCCTATGCCGATCCTAGGCTGCAACTCGCTTCCCTCATCGTTTGTTCTGTTTTTGCCATATTGAGCACAGTTTCCCTTGCAAGAGGAGTAAAAGTTGGAATTGAGCAGTTCTGTCCTTTCTTCATCACCTGTTACAATTTCACTTTCCTGTCCCCGCAATGGGCCTAGCATCTCCTTGCTCTTTTTCTTACTTTGAACATAAAAAAGAACCCCTTTTTACTGTTCTTAGCTTCTCTCGCTAGCCTAAGCTCATACTGAGCTTTAGCTTTCCTAACTCTCTCTCTACAAGCACTGGTTATTTGTTTATATTCATCCTTGGTTATAAGGCCCTTCTTCCACTTTCTGAATGAGTCTTTTTCTCGTGTCTTTAGAAAGCTGTTTTTGGAGTCAGCTTCTCCCATTTTTCCTTCTCATAGGAATCGTTTGTGATTGTGCGTTCAGTATTTCACTTTTAAGAAACTCCCATCCCTTTTGAACTCCCTTCTCCTTAAGTATTTCTGACCATGGGATTCTACCCAGCATAACTTTACATTTGTCAAAATTCGCTTTCCTGAAGTCCATCCTATATGTCTAACTACGTACAGCTTTTACCTTCCCCATGACTGTAAATTCCAAAATTACATGGTCACTACTACTCAGGGTGCCCACTACTTTTACTTTATCAACTAGTTCTTCCTTGGATCAAGTCCAAGATAGTAGATCCCCTTGTTTCCCTCTCCACTTTATGGAAAATGAAGTTGTCAGCAAGAGAAATCGGGAATTTATTGGACCTTTCATTTTTAGCAGAGTTGGACTTCCAACAGATATCTGGGTAATTGAAATCTCCCATAATAACTGTGTCCTGTCTCTTTGAGAACTTTGTAATCTGTTCTAGGAGTGTCTCATCTAAATCCTCTGCCTGGCTTGGTGGTCTATAGCAGATCCCCATCATAATATCACTATTATTTCTTCTTTTATTTTTACCCAGAGACTCTCAACTGGACTTTCATGCTCAGATTCATGTATTTCCTCACAAATATATACCTCTTTTACATATAATGTGAGTCCTCCACCCTTCCTTATTTGTCTGTCCCTTTTAAATAAGTTATACCCTGCAATCCTAATATTCCAATTATGAGTGTCATCCCACCAAGTTTCAGTAATGCCTATTAGGTCATAGTCCCCTTCCTGTATTAGGACTTCCAAGTTCTTCCTGCTTGTTTCCCATACTCTGCGCATTAGTGTAGAGACATTAGAACCCATGTTTTATGCACCCTGAGGTTTTAGTTTCTGTACTTACATGTGAGTTAATGTTATCTAGCATGTGCCACTCCCCGCAAAACTTTAGAGTACTTACCTCCAGTTATTGGCATTATACTGGACTTTGCATTTTTGTCTCGCTCCCCCACAGGATTTAGTTTAAAGCTCTCCTTATTAGGTTTACAAGGCTGTCTCCAAACACATTTTTCCTACCTTTGTGAGGTGCAAACCATCTCCCAATAGAAGAGCTTCATCTCGAAAGCATAAGCCATGGTCTAAAAATCCGAACCTTTCCTGATGACACCATCTACATAGCCAGTCATTGATCTGCAGTATTGTTCTTTCCCTTCCTAAGCTATGGCCTTTGACAGGAAGAACTGACAAGAATACAACCTGCGCTCCCAATTCCTTCACCTTTTTACCCAGAGGCACATAGTCTCCCTTAATATGTTCTGGGCTGTGCCGGCTGGTATAATTTGTTCCCACGTGGATGAGCAAGAAGGGATAATAATAGGGCTTTTTGTCTCATCCTGGATGCGTGCACCCAGTAGACAGCATGCCTCTTGAGATAAGTCCAGTCGGCACACTTTAGCTACTACCCCTCTCAGTAGGGAATCCCCAATTACCAACACACGCCTTCTCCTATATTGAGGCGCAGAGGCTCAAGTTCTCTCATCCACAGGGGTCTGAAATTTTCTTCAAGCTTCGTGGAGGCTGGGGGAGGAGCCCTTGTTCCAGTGGTTATATGCCAATGGCCATTTCATGAGAATAAACCCAAACAAATTCTACATTGTTGTAAAAAATTGTAATTGAAATTTATTTAAAATATTTTTAGAGTTCAGCATTGTATAGGATGATTTAGTGCCTTGAAACACATTCCCCCCCCCCCTAGTCAAATTGCTTGATCTCAAGGGCATTTTAACATGCAGTATAAAGCTTTTCTCAGATAGGTATTGTCATGGCTCCGTACAAAGATAATGCTGACTGAATTTGCTTGCTTATTACAGGGAAGTGGGGATGTATGTAAAGACTGCGTTCAGCTGGTAACTGATGTTCAGGAAGCCGTGAAGAGCAATTCATCCTTTGTGCAACGGTTTATTCAGCACGCACTAGAAGAATGTGAACACTTGGCGCCTTCCATGGTTGATCAGGTAATGGACTACTTAATTTTGCTGACAAATGGATTTGATTGAGGTGTCAATGTTGGAAGTAGTACCGGAACCAGTAGCTTGCTCTGTGGAAGGCAGGGGAGAATATAGTTGGTTAATGTTCATCACTTAGACTAAGCTGTTTTTCTAAGGTCCTCATGAGGATGGAAGATCTGTGGTGCAGTTTACACAACTATAAACTGTGGCTGCCCTAGTTTGTAGCCAAGAACAGGCTATTTTTTGCAGCTTGGACTCAAGAATCTAAGTTTTGTTACTTCTAAGCCTGAAGGGGAAGGATGTGAGCCTAAGGGTCCCCAGTATACTTCATGTAATGGCAAGCTACAGGCAGCGCTGAATCATGCCTCTCTTTTAATCTTGATTAAGCTGCCCTGCTTTGCCTCATGAAGGGCTTTATATTTCACAACATGCATTTTGGATATACCAGATTTGCTTTTGAAGTAGAGTCTTACCTAATCATGTGGCCCAGCAGAACCTTGTCATGTATCATTCCCCCCCAAAAAAGAACACCCTTGGAAACATCTTGCTACTGTAGCCCTGTTCTCTCAGACACACCATAAGTTTCCTGGAGGAAGGACACCACCACCTCAGAGGCAGTGTTATTTCCCCCCACCCCACCATACACACAGTGTCTAAGGAACCTGATGGACACCACTTCCAGAGTGACCTGTAGGCCAGCAGAGTCAGGAGGAGCCAGTGCCCAAGAGCCAGCCCCCGTCTCTACCCCAGTGGTACAGGGGGAAGCTGGGCCTTGAATGGGATAAAGCTGTAATCCCCCCCCCCCCCCCGAGGTCCTTTGGCATGCAGGAAGCTGGGTGTGCGCCACCTTGGAAGGGGGCTGGTGCTGGTGAGGCTGAGGGCAGAGCCATTGCCACGCCCTGCTCAGCTAGGGTGTTCCATGGCTGTCATGCAGTTGGCAGGCAAGACTGACCTGCCCACTTGACAGATGAGCAACATAAAGTTGCACCGTGAGCTGGAACTGCTGCTGGTTACTGAGGTGGGGGGAGAGTTAGCCTGTAGGCACATAGCCAGCTGCACCAAGGAAGAGCCCCTCTCACTTGTCCCAGGGCCAGCATGGGGTTGAGACCAACCTGCTGGAGAGCCAGCAGCAAGGCACCCGTGTTTCTGAGCCTATCTGCCTAAGTTTGCCAATGCAATCTGGAGATGGAGGGGGCTCAGGAGGTGGGTTTTACCAGCCCTTCACATTGGGAGCCAGGCTGAAGCTGGGCTACCTTCAAAGGAGGCTTGTGGTAACTCACTACAGGGCCCTTATCCCCGGCAACTAGAAGCGGCCTGGCCGCATCCAAACCACTCCTCCTGATATGTTCAGTTTGCCTGGTCCCCAGGCTGCTGATGGCTGGCTGAACCTCATCTTGTCCAGGACAGGTGAAGATGCCGCCGCAGGATGGGCTTGGGTGGCTCTTCTGCATTTAGATGGCAGCCCCGACCTATTGCCTTCCTGTGGATGAGTCTTTGTTTTTGCTGTGGCTAGAGGGATGTTGGTAGTGCAGCACAAGCCTGTGCCAGCTAAAAAGGAATCTAGGCAAGTGGCAGGAGGAGCCATATTTGACCACCAGGCCCTGAAGCTGGAGGCTCTGCAGTCCAAGCCCCCTTAGTGAGGGGAGCCTAAGCTGGTTGTAGGCCAAGGACGCTGCAGCCCTGCCTGGGATTGAGCTGATGAATTTTGAAGAAGAAATTTAGAATGGAAGGCAGAACTCAGCACCACTTCACAAAGGAACATGCTTGGGGGGGGGGACCTCAGTGGTGCTCTGCTCTCCCCCGACGGATAAGTGGTCTCTTACAGAGTCAGGTGCTGTCATGGGGTAGACCACCTAGCTCCAGTCAAGATCCCTTGTGGCCCACCTAACTGCTTTGAGTTACCCTATGCTTGATATTGGCTGTTGCTATGGAAATATTTACCTCATGTCAATTTTGTCTCTCCCCCCCCCCCTCTCCTCCAATAGTGCAAAGATTACATCTCCCAGTATTCAGACCTGGCTATTCAATTATTTGTGCAGATGGTAAGATGAATATTTCACACATTTTAATAATTATGCCTTTTGTTTTGAAGGGTTCCCTCAGTTAATTAAAATATGTTAATATTGGTACTGTCAGAAATGATTTGGGTGACTTAATATAGAATTAATATCATTAGTGTAAAGAGTAATTATTCCAGAGGCTAAAATTCTAAAAAATTTTTAGAAGAATCTCTTTTTCATACAGTACTTGTTTCCTTCAACTGTAATATTTACACAAATGACTTATTATTTATTCATTCATAGAAAAGGCACTCTTACCAGTTGAGTGGCTGCCTTTAGGAAATGGAAGCAAAAATAGATTTTAAACTATGGAGGCAGAAATTGAATAGTGTTGACCAATGAGAAGTTTAGGTTCTCTGATATTTGTGAGAGTGTTTCGAGATTCTGTCTCAATGGGCTAAATGTTGAGTTCATTCTTATTTTTCTTTTCCTTTTTTTCCTTTTCATTTGTGTGTGTGTGTGTCCCTGTGCCTGGAAGTCATGGCAACCTCTGACTCCTACTGGGGCACAGAGGACGTTCAGAGAAGTGGCTTGATAGCCTGCCTCTGGACTCCTGGTATTATCTGGAGGTCTCCCATCCAAATACTTGCCAGAGTCGGCCCTGCTTAGCTTCTGAGGCCTGACGAGATTGGGCTTGCCTGGGCTATCCAGGTCAGGGTTCATTCTTATTTTCTTAATGCATGGCGAGCGTGGTAATCTCTAGCAAAATTTCCTCTCTGCTGTGAAATCTTGTATGTACCATTTGGTGTGATTTGTTTTTCCTCCCATTCCTAACTATTTTGTCTTCCTTTTTCTGCATTTTGTCAACAGCAGGAACAGGTATGTGAGAGAGCCTGCTTGTGGGACTATGCTCTTTTTAACTTGAAAATCTAGCTTAATTTCTGGCTAACATAGCTCTGTGTGTGTGTGGTTTGGGAAGGTTCAGCTTTGACAGATACAAGGAATTGAGGGGGACTGCAGAGGTGGACTTGCATTTAGGAGTCCACTAAAATTTTGTCCTGAGACTGTTCTGCAGTTCAGAATAAAAAAAAATTGAGCTAAGTTAAAATTTGAGTAAAGCTACTTTAAAAGGCACTCCCAGGTGCCCCAGGAAGCCAGTGAACTGTAACTCCATAGGTAACACTAGTGAGCAGAGCCTTTTGCACCTAGGAATGCAAACTTGAGACTAGAAAAACGGACTCAGATTTCCCGATGGCCTTGCGTCTGTCATGGTTAAGTGGTAATACATGTTGCATGTGTTTAGTATTGCTGTAGTTTGACCTTAGAATGCTGGTGGCAGTTGCATGAAGTGACATGGGAGGGGGAGCTGTTATTGCCTGTGGCATATCCTTTTTGCTTTTGCATGAGAAAGTTACAGCAGGCTGCCTAAAACACTGGACCGGCATACCTTACCTGAAGCATGATTATGTGGAAAGAGAAATGCATGCTACATTTTGGCCTCTTACTGTAGCAGGAGGGGGGAAAAGCCTCCTTTGAACCGTTCCTTCAGGGCTTGAAGGAAAAATGTTTAGGGATTGTTGTTCCTTTCACAAAGGATATCTGGAAAACATCCATGTTCGACTTCTGTCACAATGGAGTAACAAAACTTGGTAGGAAGCTGGTTCATCTTTGGTCATTGTGGACACGAGAACTACAGAATGCTTTCCTTCTATAAGCATGCCTTTAGAATTGCTACTGAGTCTGCATACTGCTTGGTACTTTCTGTTTAATGTATCTTGAGTAATACTTTTTTCCCAAGAAAGGAAACAAAAGTATGCGCACTTGAGAATGCCAGCAAGTCTCTTAGAAAAGATGGTCTTCAAAAAGTATCTTCAGTCCCACTTAGTTATGCATAATGCGCACCTGAGATTTTTAAATGTCTCTTTTAAAATGACTAAATATTAGCACTACTTTCTCATATTAATGGTATTTAAAATGAGCATAATTAAGAAGCTGAGCTTAAAATTTCACATCGGATTTGTTAAGATTGCATATCGCCTTCAAAGAACAAATAGGTAGAAATTAGGGATAGCTAACAATAGTTTGTAACAAAGTAGGGAAAGTAGATTCATTATAAGGGCAGAACTTGCAGCAAGCGCTACTCCTGTGAGCTTAATAAGGCAGAAGTTCTACAACGTTCCTAATAGCTGTGTGTAACAGAGAAGTTCTGCTCAGTACTGCTTCAGATTATATGTTATGTTCCTTTTTTGAACAATTTCCCAAATTCTGAAGATTTCTAAAACCAAAACAGCATTCTGATACCTGGCTGGATTGTGGTGGTCTCTCACTATAAAGCTGCAGTGTAAACCACTAATAAGTGGGGTCCTTCAGTTTTATCTTTTCATAAAGCATTAAGTGGTTGGGAGTTGTAACTCTACTCAGTTCTTGAGGAATACCATATATATTATCACTTCTATGTTGTGATCATCCGTGGCAGGATTATCTAGCTATATGATTCAGCAAGTTAATTGGTTTTCTCTGAGCATTGCCTTTGCATCATAGTGAACAAGCTGGATTTCCTAATCCATGATGGTGATGGAAAGTGCCATCAAGTCACAGGTGATTTATGGTAACCCCGTAGGGTTTTCAGAGCAAGAGGCGTTCAGAGGTGCTTTGCCATTACCTGCATCTGCATCATGACCTTGGTATTCCTTGGTAGTCTGCCATCCAGATACTAGCTAGGGCCGACCCTGCTTAGCTTCTGAGATCTGATGAGATTGGGGCTTCCAGGTCAGGTTTCCTAATCCATATGTTCCCATTAAAGGGAAAAGTTAGGTACCCCTTTTGATTTAAAGGGCTGACAGTTCTTCCACCCCTAGCCTCTTCTCACGCAACTATGATTCCAATGAGATGTTCTGTGAATGTAATTAACTGTTAAAATTGGAGATCTGAGAACTGAGATCTTGCCGTAACATCAGAAATGTATACAGTATTAAGTTATGAGGCATTAATGGGCATGGTATCTCTGCTCTCCTGTGTCTTACAGTTCTGAAGTCTGTAGCTTTTAAAGTCTCTTGCCTAAACATGTTCTAGGTCAAGTTGTATTTTTGCTTTTACTGCACTATTCAGTTGCTTTTGGGAATTCCGTCTTCCTTTTGTTTGAGTTCTTAGAAGTAGCATAGTCTTGAACAGCCTTGGTGGTGGAGATTTGAAGACTCATAGTTTCTGCAATGTGGTGGTTAACCCTGAATGCTCTTCCTTTTCTGTAGTCCACATGGGGATAACATGTAGCTGTTTTGTCTGTCCCTAGTCACCACAGTCCTTATGCAGCATGGTTGGGTTCTGTTCTTCTTTTTCGAAGTCTGTGCCTCTCCAGACTCTGGTACCAGCCAAAGCCATCCATGAACTGAAGGCAGAACCCCTTGAGGTAACATATATCTTTTAGTCATGTGTATAATTTGGTCTGTGTAGTTTGGCATCTTTTATGGTGTTACCTCTATAGAAACTGGTGGGGTAATCATTTTCACTGAAAGGAATCAAATGTGAGGGTACTATTAGCTTACTTTAAAACTTTGTTGGATCTTCTGATTAATAGTCATGCCATTAGAATGGTGCAGTGTGTTCCTGGATCCAACAGTTCATCCGCTTGTCAGGACCCACAGCAACAACGAAGTACACACTCATAAGAAGGTTTTACTTTTATTGAAGCTATAGATGCGTTAACAGGAACACTATTAGGAATGGCGGATGATCTATGCGCATGAAAGGTTATAGGACATTCATATCAGAAAGACTCAATTACAGGGGTTCCCGCGTGCGGGCATTAGGCTTGAGAACAAACGGCTACAAAAAGCAAACCAGGTAAGAGCTTCCCACGACTCATCCTGGGTAAAGCCAAAGCAACTCCTCCAGCGGCCTTGAAAGATACGAGTTGCGAGGCAATTAAGTGCCAGGGAAGGAATGCGCATGAAAGGGAAACATAAGAAACACTTGGCAGCTTGCTGACACTGCTGAAGGCACAAGTGAATGGAGACAGCTCAATATGCTTCTCCCCCCCCCCAAGTCCCTTTCAACCTCTGGAAGAGTTCTCTGGTGTTTCAGGATGACTTTGGACAAGCACTTGGGTTCAATATTGAAGACTAAAATGAGGAGGGAAGAAGGTGGTGAAATTGCACCTCTTGTCAGTGGAGCATTGTTTGCCAGGAGGGGCTGTAGTTCCTGCCCCCTTCCCTCCGCTGTTGTGGCTGTTTGTCCACGTGCTGGTTCCGCACTACCAGACATAATCTTACCGGACGTTGGAAGGGACTCCCACAGCATAGCAAAAGTCACTGCTGATTCAATCTGCTGATTGATTCCAAAACCCAAGGAAGTTTATTCTGAGTCCAGAGGGGTTGCTACTAGATAGTAAAGTCGACTCTCTTCCTCCCCTACCTGTACACAAAGGGAAGCTTCTCCTGATCCTAGTCAGTTTGCAAATATAGATCCTCCACAGTACTTCAAGAATTTAATGCAAAGCCTTTGGCTGTATACCCCATAATAACTTTTGCACTACAGAACTTGTCTGTGTAAAGCCAAAAGGGGAAAGTATGAAACTCTGAGTTTTTAATTCAGAAAACTGAGCCAGGTGCAAGGCAGGCAGTTGTAAATACTCATCATTGATCACAAAAATGCAGGCTTTGTTTACTGTGCTTGGTGGTTATACTTTTCCCCATGGTTGTAGCTATACAAAGGTGTGTTCAGTAAAACTGTTGCTCTCACAATATAAAAACTGCAATACATCCATGCAACAAACAAGTCTTAATGGCCATCTGAGCAACCAGAATTAAAAGTTGTTAGAAACATGCCCAGAACTATCATCGCCTTGGTCAATGGTTTTGCTGAAAAAGGATCTTTACTTTATTTCAAAGAGACAGGGGAAGTCAAAGGCGCATCCCAAGGGAGAGAATATTGAAGTCTTAGTATCACCACCAAGAATGTCCTGTCTTTAATCAACAAATCACCTGCCAAATGTCTAGCTGGTGGTGAAACATGCCCTCTCTGGCTGACCTCAGTGCATGGGTGAGCGTAAAATGGAGAAAGTGATAACTGGGACTAGGATGCCACAATTGTCTTAAGGCTTTAATCCTAGGAAAAAAGTAGAAGCCAGTCAAGTTAGGTGAATCTGGTAGAACAATCAAAGGAGCTTGTTCCTGTCTGCAGCTGGGCAGTGGTGTTTGGAACTACAGCTTGCAAGAAGGTAGCCCCTAACCTGGGTGTCACCAAGGCAGTATGGCTAGGTCATATCTCTCCTGAATTGGCAAGAGACACTTCTGGGCATCAAAAAGCAATGCTTGGTCAAGCACTACACCCATGCTGCAAAACAGATTCTTCAGAGACGAACACAATCCCAACCAGTGTAGGCCGAAATCTCACTACTTTGATTAGGTGAAACCCATCCTCAACCAGCCTGTCATTAATTCAGGCATTACGTAAGCAAACGTACAGCCTCCTTAGGATTAAATGAAATGGGTTGAGTTGGGTATCTGTCTGTTGGTGTCCCTAGACCCCAAAATGCCTGATGTTGCTGCTCTGCCATAGCAGTTCCAAGTAGTTGTTGCAGAAGACAGAATCCTGGGGACACTCCCCCCCCCCCCCAACCCCCCCCCCGGCCCTAATCTCCCAGGCTGCACTGAAGTGCATCAGTCTCCGAGCACCATCTTGGTCGGTCTCTAGATGGGAACTCACTACTAAATGACTGAAGTGCTTATGGTAAAATAGAAATTTAGTACAAACTTGGCTATTTTTATGTTTGTGAAATGTACAAGTCTGGTTTAAGTGTCAGTTTAAATATCTATTGCCATATACGCTTTACAGCCTGAGAGTAAGTGCTTGGTTGGATACTAATTCCTTCTGTGTAACTTTGACATGCAGAATAGCCCAAGTCAAGCAGAATCTCTCTCTCTATGTGATGCATGTGAGATTATGGTGGAAGAGGTGGCCAGCCTTCTAGAGAGCAATAAGTCTGAGGTATGTATAAAACATCAAAGCATCTTTTGGATATTTATTTATTTTATTAGACTTCTGGCCTACCCTCCCCTGCACCGCAAGGCTCAGGGCAGGGTACGACAAATTAAATAAATATAATTATTAAAACAGTTTAGCATAACAATCAAACTAAAATCAGATGGTGCCATTAGCCACTGAACTCATAATTTATCCGGATGAGGTTGTGTAAACTGTGCAGTTTACAAAGCTGGTTCACAATGCAATGAACGGCTTGGAGGGGAGGCCAGGTTAGATGAAAACTTCGCTTCACCATCTCAACCGTATGCCTAGTAGAACACTTCTGTTTTACAGGCCCTGGGGAACTGAATCAGGATAGGGCCCAAGTACCTTTTGCACTAAATATAGTGACTGCATCTTGCTGTCTAGGGAGTGCATGGCAGATGTTCAACAAAAGCATCTGCTAGTAACAAGGAAGTCTTTATTCTTGACATTTATTTTTCTAAGGCGAACCTGTGTTCTAGCTCTAACCTGCAGCCAGTTTTGCTTTGTTTTCAGCCTGGTGCTGTTCTGTACCTCAAAGCAACTACAGATGTTTTTAGGTCCTTTCCTGTCCTGATCGTTTTTCAGCAAGAAAGCATAAGTTTTCCCAGTCTTGTAGTCTAATGTGGTTTATTTTCAAGCAACTGTGTACCAGATTACAGTCTTAAACACATGGAGTTGCCTTGCATTGAGATAGATCACTGGCCCAGCCAGCCTAGCAATGGCTGCTCCGAACAGTCGAAGGCGAACCTGCCATACTGTACTTTTTCAAAGTGTTCTAGCTCTAAACCTGCAGCCAGTTTTGCTTTGTTTTCAGCCTGGTGCTGTTCTGTACCTCAAAGCAACTACAGATGTTTTTAGGTCCTTTCCTGTCCTGATCGTTTTTCAGCAAGAAAGCATAAGTTTTCCCAGTCTTGTAGTCTAATGTGGTTTATTTTCAAGCAACTGTGTACCAGATTACAGTCTTAAACACATGGAGTTGCCTTGCATTGAGATAGATCACTGGCCCAGCCAGCCTAGCAATGGCTGCTCCGAACAGTAGTAGGATTGTTCTGGATTACCCAGGTCATCTTTCAGTTACCTCAGTCAAGTGTAGGAAGTCCCCCCCCCCCATTTCCTGGCTATATCCATGACAGGATCACAAAAAGTAGGAGGCCTTGTCCGCAGATCATTCCCTGCCCTGGTACCCGAAGGTGACAGAGCCCAAGCTTTTGTGTTCAAAATAGATATTCTACCACTAAGTGCCCCTCCCCAAATCTGGACTCCAAACTCTTTGCCACTAAAATATGCTGTGTTTAAAGTGCCACAGATCCCTGGCCCCACTGGTGGACCTCCTGATGGCACCTGGTATTTTTGGCCACTGTGTGACAGAGTATTGGACTGGATGGGCCATTGGCCTGATCCAGCATTGGCTTCTCTTATGTTCTTAAAAGCCCTGTTCACTCTTGTAATACATTCTTTTGGACAAGAACTCACATTAAACATTGTATTGACCCTTTTAATAATACATATGTGGTCTGTATTTTCAAATACAGGACATGTACTTTGGGGTTTAAACCCCACTCCAAATGTAGCTTTTACAGATGCCCAGAATTTCTTCATTTTGTAAAAAGAATTCCTTTACCAGAAAATTATTCACATCACTGTATTTGAACTTGAGTAAATTAGGTATCTGCTGACAAATGTTAAGAATTTGTAAGGGCAAGCTGGTCAAGATATAAATTTATTTGAGTAAATTATGTATCTGCTGACAGATGTTAAGAATTTGTAAGGGCAAGCTGGTCAAAATACAAAATTAATCATGACTTAAAAGTAAGCTATTTCAGGTTTAAATGAATTTAGGCAAGACCAAAGTCAGCAGGTTTAAATTTAAAGAATAGTTTTCCTTTAACAGTTACGGTCCAATTAGTTCAGGAACTGTCTTCCAGGTCATATTATGGTAGGGTTGATCTCTGCATCAGGCTTTGTAGAAGCCTTTGTAAACAGATAGCAGTACACACTTTGAACTGTTTGTCAGAATAAGGGGATATTATGACCCCCTTAAGCAAACTACCATGTAACTAAAAACAGGCATGACTTTGTGAAACCATGGATTGTATCTGTAAGACATGGCTGATCTTCACTGCCTATTATTTAGATAAGACCTTGGAATAAAGCCATTTGTAACATGTGCAGAGGTTGGCTTTCCAGTGGTCTTCCTTAAGGAGAATGACTGCTGTTCAACAGCCCCATGCCCTAAACTATAAGTGTGTCCTTTTCCAATATGTTTGGTTTGCATTAGTGTGGATTGAAAGTGCAGGTGGTGTTGCTCTTGTAGTCTAGTCCCCATATTATGCAGGAAAACTAAAGTCTTCCAGTGACTCAGCTGATGTTAATGTGTTAGGCTCTGTGTACCTTTACTGTTGTATTTTGATGTTCTTTAAGTAGGTTTTTGAGTGCCACATTGAAGGCATTAAAAAAGTGGGATTAAGTTAAGATGGCACCTCAATGTAAGATACAAAAGTAGCTTATTGACGTGCATTGGGCAAATGGCTTTAGAAACCTGTTTTGACTTGAAACAGGACAGATAAGATGGTGTCCCTTATAAAACTTAGAAATATTAGCATTTTAAAAACACTTTTAACTGTCCTTGTGTACCAGGAGGAGATAGTACATGCAATGGAGGCAGTGTGTGCTGTGCTGCCAGTAAAACTAAGAGACGAGTGCAAGAGCTTTGTGGAAGTCTACGGCAAAGCAATCATTGATATGCTGCTGGAGGCAACTGATCCTAAAATGGTATGCGTTATGCTGAAATGCTGTGCAAACAAGGCTGTTCCTGCTGGTAAGAACTTAAATAACACAATATAGTGCATTGAGTACATGGGGAGGCATGAAGTGGTATTGTGGTTTTGCTCTTGAAATCATGGTCATAACTTGACTTTCTGAATTCTCAGAGAAAATTGCTCCAGTGCAATCACCGGCTGGTGATGTTTGTGATTTGTGCAAAATGATCGTAGCCTATTTGGACAAACAGCTACTAAAGAATGCTACAACTGAGGAAATTGAGGAAGCTCTAGAAAAAGTCTGCAGCATGTTGCCACAGTCTTACCGTGATCAGGTAAAATAGTTAATGGAAAGGGTTAAAATGGGTATGGCTTAACTTGAAGTGCCACAGGTCTTAAGGAAATGCCATGTTTGTGTTCAGTCTGGGTAGAAGCTTGCTGCTGAATGTACTAACCCCTGCCCAGTGTATATTGGTAAAGCTTAGAACACAAACTAGAGTTGGAGTGCAGGATCAAAACAGAGCATGAGGTGATAACCCAACAGGAATGAACTTTGCCAGCAGGAATAGTATTTGCCTAGAGTTCCTATGTCTCTGAGCAAGTAATTTTTAGGGTAAGATCCTAATGGTAGACTAAGACAAGTATAATTTTTTTAAAAATTAACGGGTTTATTAGATGACTTCATTGAAAACTTTTCTTAACTTGCTTTAGTTTAAATAATGGCCTTAATAGAATGCAGAATGTATTTGTATGTGGCAGAATTTATATTGTTAAACTGCCTTGAGTGCCATATAGCCAGATTCAACCTGCCAACTCCAAAATATCTGATGGAATGAGATGGTAACTGAGGACCTGGATCAAGCCAGACAATTTTCCAGAGTGCTTTAGTGGTTTATTTGATTAGCAATATGTCTTGAGCATTTGGATAAAAGAGCAATTGGCTAGAAAGTGGCAGTTGCAGATATTGATACAGCAACCTGGTTTGTGCCCTTTAGCAGTACAAGAAATCTAGGGAAATGCTTGCTATTTTAGTTGAATGGCTGCAGTTCTAAAGTCTCTGAACAATTTTTGTCTAATCACTTAACTTGCAAGTTTCTGCTAGATGTTATGGTGATTGTACAAGTAATCTCTGGCTGATGCAAGATGCACTTGATCCCCACCTATCTTCTTTAGCATCTCATTTCGAACACAAATCTCTGCTGTATTCCTGATGATAGAACAGCTTGCCTGTTTGATCCAGGGGGGATGGAAAGCACCTTCTGATTCAGATACCCAGAAGTATTTCCAATTTATCCACGGGAGGAGTTTTTCCCTAGGAAGAAGCACTATCTGGAGGTCAGACAGATGTGATGCAGGCCATGGCTGAAGCTTATCATATGCCACAGTCCAGTTCTCTGTGTGTGAGACCTTCCTGGCAGTGATTTGGAAACCGATATCTATTAAAATAGCTTTGGATGTCTCAAGTGACACTTTCTTAACAGACAGGCTACACATTGCTGTGGTACAGAGTCTTACGCAATCCAGCCAAAGCTAGAGCTAATTTCTAAGTCTCTGAGTTTAACATGTTGCATCTTTTACTGAAATCAGTGGGACGAATATGGTTCACTTCAGCAGGGTTGCATTATGCAACAGTTGGATCTGGTTTCGTTTTTTAATATTGTCTGTCTCCTATGATGGAGTAGCAGAGGATCTATCTCAACCTCTTTCTCCCCACCCCCCAACAGTGTGATCAGTTTGTGGAGGATTATGAACCCATGGCTGTGCAGCTTTTGGCAGAAATGATGGATCCTGGTTTCGTGTGTGGTGTAAGTATTGCAGCTAGAGCAACTGTTCATGGGGTTCACTCAAAACAGGGGCCATTACATAAATACCAACACTGCAGTTAAATATATCAGTGTTTCCAATTTAGTAGCACTTCATTTCAAACAATTATGCATGGAGTTATTTCCTGAAAAGGTTTAAGACTTATTGTCTTGTGTCATGAAGCTTTCACTAAATAGGATGTTAAGAAAAGACTCAAGGCTTTTTCCAAGCCATATTGACATGTTCATGCATGTTCAGAGTCAAAGTGTGTCAAGACTCAGAGCAAGAGGATCAACAGAGGTAGTATAATTTGCATAACTGAAATTATTTAACTTTAGAGCTAAATGACATATAAAGCATATGTAAGAAGCTCTGTACTCCCATAAGAATTTTGCCAGTCATTCCCTTCCTCTTCCTGTTTATATCAGCATCCCACTTAACCTTCCAATATACCTTAACTTAAAAGATTTGATCTTTCTCTTTCAAGAGCCATCTGGGGCTCCACACATGGCTCTAGAGCCATAGGCAGCAGACTCTTGTGCTAATACTTTGGACTCTTGGAAAGAGAGGAAAATGGAAGCCTGTTTACTTTTCTTGGGCACATGGCAGGCTCCTAGTTTATTAAAAATGGGGCCATGTAGCAACTTAAACCAAGACATTGAAGCATAACCTTTTCTGGCCAAAAACCTGCTTTGTTAAGGTACTCCAGAATTCCTTTTTGTTAGCTGCAGCAGACTTTCAATAGAATTTGTCTCTCAGTGAAAAGGTATTTGCATTTGTACTTAGTACATGATCTCTCCCTTTCTCCTTGGAGCTGAGAATGACGTACATGGTTCTCCCTTCTCCATTTTATTCCAACAGCCCTGTGAGGAAGTAGGTTAAGTTGAGTGTGAGAGTGGCCCCAGGTCATGCAGTTAGCTTTTTCCCTTCATTGTTTGTTTTACAGAAGCTTGGTGTTTGTGCAGCATCCACAAAGCCTCTGTTGGGATCAGAAATGTGTGTCTGGGGACCTGGCTATTGGTGTAAGAACATGGAAACAGCAACTAAGTGCAATGTAAGTAAACTGGATTTCTGTGTGTTTATGAACACTCATGTCCTGCAGCAAGCCAGTGTCTCTGGCTTTTGTTTTTATTAAACAAAACTACTTGAAAACAAAAATATCAGTTTAAGTTGGGAATCAGGTTAATTCTGACCTCTTCTTCCTGTCTCCTAGGCTGTTGACCACTGCAAACATCATGTGTGGAACTAGAAGAAAACTCCCGCTTGGGTAACTTTTTTTTCTTGAAGAAAACAAGAGGAGGAGAGGATTAGGCTGGCAGAACTAAATCCTGGTGTCTTTATTTCCTTTCTCTTCCAAATCTTAAATAACTTTTTGTGATTTTCTTTGGTGTAGCAGTGCTACTACTGTGAAATGATCCACAGTGTTGATCTGATGCTATTTCTGCCTCCAGTTTTTAGTTCCTTTATGATACATGAAATGCAGCTGTTTAGCAAAGTTGTTCAATTAGCTGAGTGCCTTTAAGAGTAGAAGTAAACTAAAGGCACCCCAGCCTTGTGTCTGACCTTAAAAATCATTGAGTAATTTTTTAAAGGCACTCTTGCTGATGGATGGTTTGCTAGAGTAAGGTTGCTGGTCATTACAAGTGGGTATCATTTCAGCTTTCATTTTACCCAGTTACTGGGCAGAAGAACCCTCTTAAATTAAATCCTACTTGCTGGGATAAAGCTACATCAGCCCTGTAAGTTGCCTGTGGAAGGAAGGGTATTCCTGAGTAGCTACATGAATATGTCTGTAATACAGCTAAGGCTGAGTCTCCAAACTTGTTGGTGTGTGGCCTGAGAAAGTATATTGGACTGGGTGGCCAATATCCAAGGTAGTGAATATAAGCGTCCATGGAAAACTGATGCAACAGGACTGGGGCACCCATTCATTTTAAAATGTAACTTCAATACCTTGAAAACAAAGGAGTTGACTGTGTTTAAACTAAAAAAACTCAAGCAGCGTGCCTGGTATGTTCTGGCTGACTGGAACATATTAGAGAGCGAACCACATACATGTTGACTGAAAAGGTAAAGAAATTTGCATGCATGAAGTATATGGTTGCCAAGTAACCTTTTCCCCAGTTTCAGAATAGCAACAAGATTCTCTCTCTGTCACTTCCTAGTATTGGAATCCATTTTTTTCTAGCAGTACATTCTTACATTCTGCACCCTCTTGCATGAGTAGCCATTCTATGGTATAGTGCTAGAGGTATCTTGAAATGTTTAGAAGCAGAGTGCCATACTAGCCGCATACATCTTGACCCTATTTGACCTTTTGAGTTTAGTGGGGGTGATGGCTCTGGCCTGTGTAGTACCGCTATTAGCGCAAGGCGCAGATGTCATTTCTGTCCCAAATAGCAGCTTGTGTTGATCTCCATGCAAGTATGCACTTCTGAAGATTTATAATAGCCATGTGGGCGAGGGAACTTTTTAGAGACCACATAATGCCCTTGAACCTCCGAGTGCATAGCTGTTTAAAACAGTTTGTTTTAGTTATGCAAATTCTCAACAACTTATAAGAAACCCCAGGAAGGAGGTTGACTATTCCAGCACATTAAGCTCATGAGAATGTGGAATCAGGATGGGACTCATAGCAGTAAACTAATAATTGCTTCAAGTTAATTCCAGCAAAGTGATTGCCATGTGGCTTCATTCTTTTTCTTCCAACAAGCATTCGCTGAGGGCTTTGACCTGATATTTTTTTTGTTAAAACTAAACTGCTGTTTGGTTCAAAGTTTTCACTACTCAAAAGCAAAGACTTTTGCTATGTTACCTTTTCATATTATTGCAGATGTCAACATTGATAACAGTAGCATCCTGTGCTCATGCAGGGGAAACATTGTCCTCTTCTTAGTGATGGCCTTTTTGCTCTACAGGCTGTTGAACATTTGATGGCTGGACTGTGTAGATGCCACTTTTTCCTGGCTAGAATTTCTACTTGTGTGTGTGCTCATTTTCTTCGTAGGAAATAAAGTGGCATAATCTCATGGGACAAGGATTGTCAGAATTGGACACAGGGGGGAGTCTGTCTTCATTTCTGCTTTGTATATTAGCATTTCCATTTTATTTTCATGTTCTAGATGTGAACTGGGGAAAATAAGCAGTTGCTTTAACAAACCACTGGGGGGTTTTTTTGCACTAAAGCTTCTGTAATTTAACAATAAATACATAACTGTAAATCTGTCTACTTTGTGAATTTTTGACATGCATTATAGGAACTCCCTTCCTGGTGGCATTGCATTATTACCCCAGTGCTGAAAACATGGCCACAGTGGAGTCCCCTCGTGGAAGTGTCTAGGTAAAGGTAAGGTAAAGGTTTTCCTTGCTCGAAAGCAAGTCGAATCCGACTTTAGGGATGCGGTGCTCATCTCTGTTTCCAAGCCAAAGAGCCAGTGCTGTCCAAAGACGTTTCCGTGGTCATGTGGCCAGCATGACTAAACGCTGAGGCGCACGGGATGCTGTTAACTTCCCACCAAAGCGGTACTTATTTATTTACTTGCAATTTCTTGCTTTCAAGCTGCTAGGTTGGCAGGAGCTGGGACCAGAGATGGGAGCTCACTCCGTTATGTGGCACGCGGGTCTCGAACTGCTGAGCTACCGACCTCCTGGTCTGCAGATCAGCATGTTAACCACTTGAGCCACTGCAGCCCTGGAAGTGTCTAGTGTAGCCTAAATAAAACAGTGTTGCAGCAGTTTGGTAAGTGAAAGTGTATGTTGCCTATAGTTCTAAGCAAAATATATACTGTTTTGCTTAACACTTTAAACTTGATCCTCTGTTGAAAGGTACATAAAACAAAAGACAGCCATGCCGGTCTTGTGGTAGCTTTAAATACTATTCCATTTATTCAGTTTTATTATTACCCTGTCTTCCTTCCAGTGGAGGACCCAAAGCAGCTTACAACATTCTCCTCTTCCCCATTTTATCCTCAAAACATCCCAGTGAGGCATGTTAGTTTGAGAAAGTGTGACTGGCCCAAGGTCACTCAATAAACCTGGATCTCCAAGATACTAGTGCCATCACACCACACTGGCAAATGCTTGGTAAGGGAAGAAAGAGCCACCCTGTGCCACTTAACAGGGAGAGCTGAAAGTTTCAACAGATTGACAGTAATTTGTTGTTCAGTCACAGAGTCAAGTCTGACTCTTCGCAACCCCATGGACCACATCACGCCTGGCCCTCCTGTCTTCCGCCGTCCTACAGAGTTAGCTCAATTTCATGTTCACTGCATTGATAACACTATCTTAACCATCTCATCCTTTGCCGTCCCCATCTTCTTTGACCTCCAATCTTTCCCAGCCATCAGGGTCTTCTCCAGTGAGTGCTCCCTTCTCATTTGGTGGCCAAAGTATTTGAGCTTCCGCTTCAGTATCTGTCCTTCCAGGGAACAGTCAGGGTTGATTTCCTTTAGGATTGACTGATTTGATCAGCGCCATAATTCGAAAGCATCTATTCTTCCGCGCTTGGCTTTCCTTATGGTCCAACTCTCGCAGCCGTACATTACTACTGGGCATACCATTGCTTTGACCATACTTTTGTTGGCAGGGTGATGTCTCTACTTTTTTATATGCTGTCTAGATTTGCCATAGCTTTCCTCTCCAGGAGCAGGTGTTTCATGGCTGCAGTCACCGTCTGCAGTGATCTTGAATCCCAGGAACATGAATTCTGTCACTGCTTCCATGACCTTCCCTTCTCTTTGTCAAGGAGTGATGGGGCGGATGCCATGATCTTAGTTTTTTTGATGTTGAGTTTCAAGCCTACTTTTGTGCTCTCCTCTTTCACTCTGAGCAAGAGGCTCTTAGGTCCTCTTCACTTTCTGCCATTAGAGTGCTATCATCTGCATATCTGAGGTTGTTGATGTTCCCCCCAGCAATCTTAATTCCCGCTTGTGATTCATCCAGGCCAGCATTTCACATGATGTACTCTGCATATATATTAAATAAGGTGACAATATACATCCTTGTCGTACTCCTTTTCCTATGCTAAACCAATCAGTTGTTCCATGTTCGGTTCTAACTGTTGCTTCTTGACTAGGGGTGTGCAAAAAAATTTTTTGGGGAAAATTCGGATTTGGATTTATTGGACTGAATTTTTTCAGGATTCCCGAAAAAAACCCAAATATCTATATACTGGTAAAGCATAGATATCCGAAAATTTTCGGAATTCCAGAAAAATCTGGGTCCATTATATCCAATGGGGCCATTAAAGTCAATGGCAAAAATCCTCTGGAAAGTTTGCTGGGGGGGGGAGGGTTTGAGGTAGAGGTTCCAAATTTGGACCGTGGCTGCTCCAGCCTCTCCCCAAAAGACCCCCAAAGATTTGAGAACATTGGTCCAGGGGGTCCAATTCCAGGGGCATCCAAAGAGGGTGCCCCCAGATCAGCTTGCTTTGCCGGCGAAATTCGGCGGCAATTCGACCCCATTATATCCTATGGGCCTTTTGGCACATAGGTTATATTCTGGGGGCTGGAGTGGAGGGGGTTTGAGGGAGACGCTCCAAACTTGCAGGGTAGCTGCTGGAACCTTTCCCCAAGATACCCACCAAGTGTCAAGAAGATTGGACCAGGGGGTCCAATTCTGTGGGCCCCCAAACAGGTTGCCCCCATCCCTCCATTGTTCTCTTTATGGTGGGGAAAAAGTTGTCGGAATTTATAGCCTGCCCTCCCCACAAACATGGGCTCAGGGCGGCTCACAAATAGGCATAAGCCGACAATTTTTTCCCCACCATAAAGAGAACAATGGAGGGATGGGGGCAACCTGTTTGGGGGAGCATGTTTGCATTGCCAGCCAGGCCCAGCACTGCAGCAGAACTGTAGCAATCTGCCCCCTCACAACCTGTGCCAAGGTGCCAGTCAGTGTCCAAAACCCCAACCAACAGAACTTAGTTCAAACCAGAGGAAATCTCTGCAGCAGCTGCCTACATAGACTGAGGGAGCATGTTTGCATTGCCAGCCAGGCCCAGCAGCAGAACCAGAGCAATCTGCCCCCCACAACCTGTGCCAGTGTGCCAGGCAGTGCCCAAAACCCCAACCAACAGAATTTAGTTCAAACCAGAGAATCTGTTCAGCAGCAGCAGCCTACATAGACTGAGGGAGCATGTTTGCATTGCTTTGCCACTAGCCAGGCCCAGCAGCAGAACCAAAGCAACCCCCCCTCACACACACACACACAACCTTTTTCAGAGGCTGAAAAAGATTTGGGAGTCAGACCCCTGTTCAGGGGACAGCAGCAGAACCAGTGCACAGTGGTCTCCACAACCTGTGCCAACCAGCCCTCGCAACAAATGAGTCTCTCCCTGACATTTCTGTGGCAGGAGTCATGGAATCACAGAGTTGGAAGGGACCTCCGGGGTCATCTAGTCCAACCCCCTGCACGTTCTCTAAAGAATGATTTGCCCCAAAACCCTGGCTTGGTGTGAAGATTAGAATGCAGCCCACTTTGTCAGGTTCATGAGGTGTCACGTTGCGCAACCAATGAGTTTGACATCTCTGCAGCTAGTAGAATCATAGAGTCGGAAGCGACCTCCCGGGTCATCTAGTCCAACCCCCCGCCCAAGGCAGAAAAATTCATAAATACCTCCCCCTCCACACCCCCAGCAGTGACCCCTGCTCCATGCCCAGAATAGATTACTAGCCTAGCCTGCTTTGGAAATCCAAAGGTGGCCAGAGGCTAAAAAAGATTTAGGACCCCCACTCTAAACAATAATTTGCCAAAAAAACCCATCACAGTGTAACGCCTCCCACTGCATCAGACGCTCCAAGTGTCACATCACGTTAGCACAGAATGTGCTATGAATGTGACTCTTCGAGCATCCAGCTAAGTGTCAGCTAACATCTGATTTGCCCAAAAACCATGGCTTGGTGTGAAAGCAGCCCACTTCGACAGGTGCATGAAGTGTCACCTCTACTTAGCAAAGAAAGACGTGATGCCTCATGCACTAAGCAAAGCAAGCACAGCCTCTGTCTCCTGTCAGTTTACGTCCAAAAAAATACCAACAAATTCTAAAAGCTATTATCTCCCGAGAAACCATGGCTTGGTGTAGTGCAGCCCCCTTTGTAAGATGCATGAAGTGCCACCTGTAGGTTGCACTAAAGGTATAGCACTTCATGTATCTAGCAAAACAAGCAACCTCTCTGTCTCATTTCAGCTTACCTCAACATACGTCTGTCTGTAATTGCCAAGACTTCTTTGTTAACCTTTACCCAAAAACCATGGCCTGGTGTGAATGCCGCCCACTTTGTGGGGAACCATGAGGTCACACCTGTAGGTAGCACAGAAGGTGTAATTTCATGATTTCCCAGCCAAGGAAGCAGCCTCTGTCTTCTGTCAGCTTACCCATCTGTCTCTGATGTGCCAAGACTTTTTTGTCAACCTGCGTGAAAGACCAACAACACCACAACAAGAAGCCCTGCCCACTAATGCCTCAGAAAGTGAGATTGGAGGGGGTAGCGTCTATCTGTCCAGTGAACCTCCTGTCTCGCAGCAGTACACCAACACCAGCCATCACTGCCTGCCTCAGTGGAGGAGACTTAGCCTAGGTGTGGCAGCTGCCATTCATCACAGGTTCTCCCTCCCTTATCCCACCTCACCCCTGCACAAAAAGAAAGTTATATTTTCAATTACCAATGTTACCTCTAAGCTGAGTTAGTGTGAGCTAGCTCACAGTTTTCTAGTCTCCGCCGCCTCACAACTTTTCATCTTAGGCAGGAAGGATGCCTCCAGAGCAAACTTACTTATGCAGTAGCCAAATCACTCACTCCAAGAGCTCACAAGATTTTTAGCTCACAAAATTCCACAGCTTAGACTCGAGGGACCATTGCACACAACATGTATTTACAGTATGGTGCTCCTGTGTGTGGCGCTGCTGGTTTCTGGCTGGTCTCTACCCTACTCTACCATTGATTTATTATTTTCAGCATGCAATTTTGGTTTGGGGTGGCTGCTGGCCGTGGAACTTAAGTGCATACTTGCATCACCCTGTACTGCATGGTTACCACAGGGTTCTGTTGAGGTATTTCTGCTGCAGGTGAGATTGATGGAAGTGGGGAGATTGGTGGGGCATTTCTATGCCAATCAAAATGGTCATGACCCTGGCTGCTACTTTGCCCTAGCATCTAGTTTTAATCATGGGAAGAGCATAGCCCAAATTCCCAGCACAGACCAAGAGGGGATTGCAGGCACAAGGATGTGCTCGCTTCAATCTTCATAGTCTAGTTCCGGGAAACCGAACAGTGGCAAGTTGACCTTTAGGAAGACCAGCTGCTCAACTGACCAGGGGCTCAGGCGTGAGCAATGCGGGCAGACAATATTGCCTGCATAGGAAAAGACGCACTCACTCTGAACACTCGTTGGAGGGAATGAGAGTAGCTTCAAGGCCACGGCAGAGAGGGCCGGCCAGACCGCCTCCTTCATGGCCCAGTAGCTAAGCGGACATGTGGACTCCGGTTTGTAGGGCTCTGCGAGGTAATCCGTCCTTTCACAGGTGACCTCTGCTCCCAGAGGGGCCAAGGATCTGCCCCATGAATGCCATCTCAAGATTCGTGGTGGCGGGAGCCGTGAGGGGGGGATTTGCTGCCTAGCAGGGGAGGTGGAGGATGAACACCACTCGAGGTGCTGGCACCCTCCCCTTCCACAGCTCCTGACAACGTTCCCATCTTGGCTCACATCTTGCCAACTTGCTTGGAGAGAGCATTTCTCTACTGAGTTAACTTGTTGGCCCGCTCAGCGATCTTGCCTTTGATGCGCGGATCACACATGGTTGCCATCATGTAGATCCTGTCCTGGAGAATAGGCTCAAAGCGCCTCTGCAGTGCACTTTGCAGCCTTCTCACCAGCACACACACTGCTGGAAGAATGTCTGCAAGCCCTGCAGGTGGCTTCAGAAACGATGCCAACTCCTCATGGACCGCGAGGACCATGGGATGACAAAAGCCAAGCATGCTGTGTCAGACGAGAGCAATTCTGTGAAGTTCTTTAAGGGCTTAAGAACCTACACAGCCTGAGAGATGGTTAACCACTCCTCACGGTTGAGCCGGCTCTCTTCCTGAATGACCCCGCTCTCAGAGATCAGGGCAGTCAGGGCTCTCTACTGCTCCACCAAGCGTTCAAGCATGATGCAGGTGGAGTTCCAGCGAGTGGAGACATCGCCTAGCAGGCCATGCTCCGGCAGACCTGCCAGCACCTGCTTCTCGCGCAGTAGATAGAGGTCTTTTGTACTGCGTGAGAAGTGACTCGTGATGAACCGGCATTTCTCAAGGATATGCTGGAACTCATGAGTCGCAGTGTCCAGATTGGGATCCTTTGCAGAACCCAACCCCAGAGCATCCTTAACCACGAGGTGGGTAAGGTGGGGCCGCACAGGGAATGTGCTTCAGGCCCAGTTGCTCTGCCGCTGCCCTAAAGTTTGAGCCGCCATCAGTCACCAGGAAACCCTTGGTAACGCCCCTGCCTACCCACTCATCGAACTGACTATTGATGGCGGCCTGAATGTTGTCCACCATGTGTGACCCATCAAGTCTCCCAATGTGAAGCAGAGCCTTGCGGTAGCCGGCCTGGCGGCCCTGACCCTGCCTGTCACTAGGTTGACCTCCCCCACCCAAAACTTTGCTCGGTTGCCACCAGTGCGCAGTAACTGAGATGTACGAGTTATGCGCCTTACAGGAGGTCCATATGTCAAACATGAAGTGCACATATCTCCCACAAGCATGGGACAAGTGTGCCTTCACACGGTCCCTGGCAGCCCTGAACAATGAGGGCATCACGGTCCTGCTCATCGTGGTGCGATCAGGGGGCGTTTACCAGGGAAAGGCATACTGGAGCACCCTGTGGAAACTGATGTCTTCAACTGCGGAGTAGGGGTGCCCATCTATGGCAATCATCTCAGCGAGAAGGCGAGTGAGCTTCCTGCTGGCCTGTTGCTTCCCACCCCTAGGCACTCTAGTGCCGACGTCGCCAAACATTTCCATCAGAGATGTTTGGTGTCCCTACCGCGGAACACGCAAGGGGAGTGCTGGAGGTGGTCGGTTGACTCACTTCCTGGCTGGCTGGCGGTGGCCACCTGGGCACCCCAACAGCAGCCTTTCTCTCCTCCTGAAGAAGCACCGCCTGGTGATGCTTCTTCAGATGGTTCCACAGCCCAGAGGTCGAGAGATGGGTGATGTCCTTCCCTCGACTTACCGGGGCCCTACACAGCTATCACTGTGCAAAATGGGGATTCTCTGAGACGACCTGGAAGTGGTTCCAGACTCCAGAGGTGAAGGGGCACCCATGCCGACCAGCGGCCATGGACTTTCCCAGAGCCTCCTCCTGTGAGGGGCTCAGGCCAGACACATCGTGTCCTGGGGGGGCAGGAAGAGAAAACTGAACAGGGGGAAGGGGTTGAGATGGCAGGTGCTTGGGGTGCACCACCTCCATCTCTTCCTCTTCCTCCTGTCCCAGCCTCCTCTCCTCCTGTCCCCCCACAGAAGGCCTCCTGAGGCCTTGAGGCACCAGAGGAATGGGCAGGTCACCCAGCTCCTCCTCCAGTTCCTCTAGAGCCCTCTTAGTCCTTGGAGTGAGCCCTGAGAACAGAGTGTCCCCAAAGCTCAACCCCATGGACCGCCCTTGCTGCCCCTCCTCCTGCCGCTGAGTCCCAACAGCTGGAGAAGGGACTGCCTGAGCAGCAGACCCCTGCCCAGTGCCAGCATCACCTGCAGACACCTCTGCTGGGACCACCCCAGAAGCATCCTTAAACATGGCGAAGAGAGACACACGTGGGATCTTCACGCCGGCACTACCTTTGCCAGAGGTCGGAGTGGTGCCAGGATGCTCAGTTGTGGTCCTGCATTTAGGTGCGGGGAGAGCTGCAGCTTCCCCCCCCCCGTCCCTCTAGCCTTCTCCTTTGCCTTACCCCCAGGGCCCCTCTGCGTTTCCTTCCTGTCGCTCATGGTACCCCTGGCCAAACTCAGGCTAACTTATGGGGAGGGTTTTAGACACCTAACTTACCTGCACTATCCCCTGACCCTAAAAAAACCTCACACACCTTTTTATGAGCCCTCCCACTTAAAAAAAAAATTTCTTTCTTTCAGTAGACCCTAACCTAGCCTAGCTTCACTTTTTTTCTGGGTTTTTTTATTACTAGTGAATTTCTACACTGGCCCTGACTATGGTTTACAGACTGTCCTTGAGATGGCTTGTTCAAACCTTTTAAAAAGTTTTTGGGTTTTGAACTACTACTATCTAGATTCTACTGGAACCACCTGATTCCCTTGTGGAATCAGGAAAAGCTCCCTAATTGAAAAACGATCTAAAGGGGGGGGGGAAGTGCCTGGCTTCACCAAAGGTCAGTCAGAGCACAAACAGAAGAAGAGATTGGATTTATACCCCGCCCTTCACTACCCAAAGGTGTCTCAGAGCGGCTTACAAACTCCTTTCCCTTCCCCTCCCCACAACAGACACCCTGTGAGGTAGGCAGGACTGAGAGAACTCTGACACAAACTGCTCTTTGAGGAACAGCTGTGCCAGAGCTTAAGACTGACCCAAGGTCACATCAGCAGGTGCAAGTGGAGGAGTGGGGAATCAAACCCGGTTCTCCCAGATTAGAGTCAGCACACTTAACCCCTACACCAAACTGGCACAGCTGAGCTCACTACTTTTTAAATAAATGCTATTTAAACCTTTCTTTTATGTGAAGACAAACCTGCCTCTGTTTGTTCTCCTACCACTGGCCTACTTAAGGGTAGAACAGCTAAAGCCCTATACTGAGATTTAGAATATTTGTTAAAAATAAACCTGTATCCTTTCTTAAAAGCCTATTTAACACAACACACAGCTAAACCAGAAGCACATACAGAGAGCACTCAGCACACCCCTACGCCTAAGAAAGCCCAAACAAAACCTGCTAAAAGGCAGAACAGAAAAGGCGACAGTGTACCTAGCCCCACCCCCAAGCAGAACCCTAGCCCCCCCAAAACCAGGAGGCCTGGCCAAGAAAGACACATAGACCTTAAAACAAGCAGAACCCCCCCAAAAAAAAACCCCCAAGAAAGTAGACCAAGCCAACAAAACCCAAAGACAGACCTTAAAAACCTTAACTGCAAAAAGGAACTCAGGGACCCAACAAGAACCAAAGATACACCAACAAAGAAAGACCTAGGCCCCAAGCAGAAACCCCCCAAGAAAAAACCCAAGAAAGAAGACAAGCCAAAAAAACCCACAGACAGACCTTAAAAACCTTAACTGCAAAAAGGAACATAGAGATCCAACAAGAACCAAAGGCACGCCAACAAAGAAAGACCTAGGCCCCAAGCAGAACCCCCTCCCCCCAAGAAACTCCAGAAGCCTTGAAAATAATGTAACACAAAACTTAACCAAAATAAACTGTGAAAAGACAAGGAAGCAACAGAGAAGAACCACAACAAAACTGTGTCAAACTCAAAACCAAAAACAAAAAAGGCCTACCCCCCCCCCCAGGAGATGCTGCGGGCCAAATAAAAAAAAAGGCCCTAGGGCCTAGGCCTACCCACACCAACCCCAGTTCCAAACCACCAAAACAAAGATGATTTTTTTAAAGAAGTGCCCTAATATTTTTCAAACCAGGCCAGGAAAAGGGGTTCAAGGGAGC
>NW_015173674.1:359210-387572 GCF_001447785.1 Gekko japonicus
CAGCAGCGGAGCAGCAGGGGCAGCAGAAATTGCCAACCGGTCCAAGCCAATCCCTCTCTCTCATCACCAACAGCAGCAGGAACCAGGAACAGCAATGGAGTCGGCCAGGGAGACTGGCTCCTTTTATGCTCTCTGGCCATACAGAGAAGATTTCGAAAAGGAACATCTTCTGTGATTGGCTAGAGAGCAGATGCCAAAACCCTATTGGCCACTAGTGCTCCTTCCCTAAGAAAAGAGCAAGCTAGTGGCAGCAGCAACAGCAGCCTTGCAAAAAAGTTCCAAAGTTTTGCAAACTGCAATGCATTTGCAAATGCATTGCAGTGATTGGCTGTCTAGTTTCCTCTTCCCCCCTCCCTACTGAAAACAGGAGCAAAAGGCGGGAAAGAAAGGGAAACGGGGTTTCCCTGCTGCCCTTTAAAGTTTAAAGCCCCCGAATGCCATTTTTCGGCAATGCCGAAAAAAGCCGGAAACACCCCCCCCCCCGAATTTTTTCGGATATCCGAAAAGGCTTGTACTGGTCATTTCGGAATCCCGAAAGCCGAAAAATTCTGAAAAGAGTTTTTTGGGAGGATTGTTTTCGGTTCGGGATTCCGAAATGCATACCCCTATTCTTGACCCTTATATAGGTTTCTCAGGAGACATGTGAGGTGGTCTGGTACTCCCATCTCTTTAAGGATCGCCACACAATCAATGGCTTTAGTGTAGTCAATGAAACAGAAGATGTTTTTCTGGTACTCCCTTGCTTTCTCCATAATCCAGCAAATGTTGGCAATTTGATCTCTAGTTCCTCTACCTCTTCAAAATGCAGCTTGTACTTCTGGCAGTTCTCTACCCACATACTGCTGAAGCCTAGCTTGTAGGATCTTGAGCATGACCTTGGTAGCATGTGAAATGAGTGCAATTATTGCAATAGTTTGAACATTCTTTGGCATTGCCCTTCTTTGGGATTGGAATGTTAAGCTGACCTTTTCCAGTCCTGTGGCCTCTACTATTTGTAAAGCCTCTGATGAGACAGACAGCCACATTGCTTTCTTGCATTTCTGTTTCTTTGGGATGGTGCTGATTGCTGCCTCCTGTACAATGTCACAAACCTCTGTCCATAGTTCTTCAGGCATAGTTCTTTAGTCCCTTAAACCTGTTCTTCACCTCCACTGTATATTCATAAGGGATGTGTTCTAGGTCAAACCTGAATGGTCTAGTGGTTTTCCCAACTTTCTTCAGTTTAAGCCTGATTTTTGCAATGAGTAGCTGATGATATGAGCCACAGTCAGCTCCATGTCTTGTTTTTACTGACTGTAAGAGCTTCTCCATCTTTGACTGCAAATGATATACTCAATCTGATTTCAGTGTTGCCCATCTGGTGATGTCCATGTGTAGAGTTGCCTCTTAGGTTGTTGGAAGAGGGTGTTCGCTATGACCAGCATGTTCTCTTGACAAAACTCTGTTAGCCTTTGTCCTGCTTCATTTTGTTCTCCAAGGCCAAACTTGTCCATTATTCCAGTTACTTTTTGACTTCCTACTTTAGCATTCCAGTCCTCTATGATGATAAAGACATCCTGTTTTGGTGTTAGTTGTAGGAGGTGATGTAGGTTTTCATAGAACCAATCCACTTTAGCCTCTTCTGCGTCAGTAGTTGGGGCATAGACTTGGATTACTGTGATGTTGAATGGTTTGCATTGGATTCGAACTGAGATCATTTTTGAGATTGTGTGCCATTACCGCCGTTCTCACTTTCTTGTTGACTATAAAGGCCACACCATTTTTTCTTTGGGATTCTTGGCCACACTAGTTGATATAATGGTCTTCGCCCATTCCTGTCCACTTCAGTACACTGATTCCCAAGATGTTGATGTTCAGTCTTGCCATCTCATTTTTGACCACATCCAACTTACCTTGATTCATAAATCTTACATTCCAGGTTCCTATGCAGTATTGTTCTTTGCAGCATCGGACTTTCCTTTCACCATCAGACACATCCACAGCTGAGCATCCTTTTGGCTTTGGCCCAGCCGCTTTGCACTTTCTGGGGTTACTTGTACTTGCCCTCTGCTCTTCCCCAGTAGCATACTGGACACCTTCCGACCTGAGGGGCTCATTTTCTGGCGTCATATCTTTTAGCCTTTTGATACTGTCCATGGGGTTTTCTTGGCAAAGATACTGGAGTGGGTTGCCATTTCCTTCTCCAGTGGATCACGTTTTGACTGAGTTCTCCGCTGTGGCTTGTCCGTCCTGGGTGGCCCTCCATGACATAGCCTGCAACCTCATCAAACCACACAAGCCCCCTTGCCACGTCAAGGCAGTGATCCATGAGAGAGTTGACAGTAATACTCTCACCTATTGCAGATTTCACATAATTAAAGCTGCTGGATGCTTACACTCCTACCTGAGCTACCAGGAGTGTGCAGCGCTGAGCCTTGTACTTCTCTGCTCCAACATTTGTTTCTGTATTAAATCCTAGAACAGCAGCACCTGCTACAACTGAACAAGGGAGTCTTGGGGTAACAACCAGTCTGTAGTCCTCCCTTTCTTGATAACTTAGCTGGGATTCATTAATCTGCCAGCAGGAGGAGTATGGATTCCCCCTTCAGTCTTTGGAAAGGTGCCCAGGTGGGTTTGGTAACCTGAGGGATCAAACATGGGTCAGATGGCAGAGAAGGTTTTAAAACTGCCCCCTCCACAAGCACAGCCCTGCCAGTAAGAGGGACAGCTTCACACCCTTCCCCTAACAGGCATTGACACTTCTCAGTGTGGGACTTGTGATCCCAGAGACAGTCTTTTCGGGGTTTGGAGGGGGGTTTCTGGAGATAGGAGGTCGCAATAAGGATCTGCACCCACACAAGCACCTTCCACTGACTATTGGTTCCTGTTTCTGTATGAATTCACAGTAATCGTTTTTACTCCTGCTTTAAACCAACATGTCTTTTTCAATGCGGGGCCATAATTTGCAAGTCTGCATCAGATGAAGAAAATTGAAACCTACTAGCTGAAAACGAGAAGGGAGCAATCACTGGAGAAGACCCTGATGCTGGGAAAGATTGAAGGTCAAAGAAGACGGGGATGGCAAAGGATGAGATGGTTAGACAGTGTCAGATGCAACGAACATGAAATTGAGCAAACTTCAGAGGACGGCGGAAAACAGGAAGGCCTGGCGAGATCTGGTCCATGGGGTCGCGAAGAGTCAGACTTGACTGTGCGACTGAACAACAACAAAAGCTGAAAAATAGTACAGTGTGTTACAAATTGTGGCTGGCTTACATGATGTCTTACCATCTTTCCTTCCCCAAACAGCCTACCTGCGCAGCTACTGTGTTGTGATAATCAATTTATTAAAATGGCCCATGGTAGGAAGAATTTTTAAAAAACCCACGTTCTGCATTTTTCTTCTCACTGGCATAAAGATTTGAATGTTAACACAGTTACATTTTAACTAGATGGAGAAGAGACCAAAAATCCCACGAGAACCACTTCGGGAAGTACTCAGGTTTTTCCTGCAGTAATGAAGAGAAGCAGCATCTCATGAGCTGGTAGGGACCGGCTGTGATGTGGGGAATCTGGGTTCTCTCCCCGAGTGCTGCTGCTCCTACGTATTAGGTGCATTTAATTACATTGGCCTAGGGATGGGTGTGGTAAATGGTGCTTGTGAAACTTCTGGGGTTTGGGTAGCAGTCTCTTTCCATCTGGCTGCCTGTTCCAGGACTGCTCATTGTGCGCAGGAGGCATCAGTTTAAGCTCTTCTCCTTGCCGAAGCAGTCGTTTGTGCCAAGAACATGGAAGGCTTATGGAAAGGCTGGGTGCTGCTCACAGCACTCTACTTGGCGTCTTGCCGAGGTAAGGACTGACCTTTTATCTTGGGGAGCAGAGGATAGGGGGCAGGCTGGAAATGTGTGGTGTCAATCCTGTTAAAGGATAAGGAATGTGCAAGAAGAATAAGCTGCCTTCTGGTTTGCTGTCCTGAGAAAGAAATGTGATGTTTCACCAGCTGGAATAAAAGTTTCTAGAACGGGACGGAAAGGAAGGCTCTGCATCTTTGCTAGACTTGGGTATTCTTTTCTGCACAAGGAAGGGCACAGATGGGTATTCTTAAGAAGCTGCAAAGTGGAAGTTTGCATAGGCAAGCAGAATGCCTTGGATTCACTCTGTACTTCAGTTCTGTTTCTAGAATTGACAAATATGCTCCAGTCTAGTCTGTGATGAACTATAGATTATACATCAAACCTTCAGTCTGATACTTTAGTATGGTATGAGAGTAAGGGGAGGTCAGGACTTGTGTGTTCAGAGGTGAAGTCCAATGCCCTTTAAATTATGTACTCAGTTGGGGTGTGATTGCTACCCCCCCCCCCACATGCTTTTACTGCCCCAGCAAGAACACCGTTAAGTTCTTGGTTTCGTCTTCAGCCACATCTGGGTCCTTGTACTTGTCTGGCACAAAGTAGCATAGAATCTTCACTCCAGTTTCCTTTCACTTGACAGCTGGAGAAGGGGCAGGGAGACTACTTTTACTGCAGGAGAGAAAACTACTTGATTTTAAGGTAGATATTAAATGTGCAGACTCTCTTCTGCTTACTCATGTTGCCTTGTCAAACCAGTTTTCAGAGTTACAAGGCGTCTTGGCTTCCAGGCAGAACTTGCATACAGCTGGTTTGGGTAGCTCAACGTTGGGCAGGTTTTCAGAAATGTCTTAGACATGCATTAAGGGGAAAGCTAGGCTAATTTTGCAAAGCAAAACTTGGATCTCAACTTCTCAAAATGTGTGTTTGTATAAGAGCAGGGGTGGCCAAACTGTGGCTCGGGAGCCACATGCGGCTCTTTCACACATTATGTGGTTCCCGGCAGGGTGGGGGGGCAAGCAAAGGTCTTCCCTTCCCCAATCAGTGTTTCCTTCCCTGAGTAGGCTTGAGATGGGGGGAAGCAGAGAAAAAAGTGACTTCAAATGCATTCTCAAAGTGCCCCCCCCCCCGACCTGCCGGCTTGGAGGCATCTGTCTCTTTAAATCCCTTCTCCAAGCCAGCTGGCATGGGGGGGGGCTGGAGGACGCATTTAAAATTAAAAATTTCTTTCTATCTCTCCCTCCCCCATCTATTTGCTTTCTTTCCACTTTCTTTCTTTCTGTCTTCTCTCTCTCTCTCTCCCTCCCTATCTAAAGTTAAATGTATTCTCTAAGCCCCATCACACCAGCAGACTGGCTTGGCTCGGAGAAGGTATTTGTCTCTTTAATATGCAATTTTGTATTTTTCAATAAAAATGTGTGTGTTCATGTCTTGTGGCTCTCAAACATCTGACTTTTTTCTATGTGGCTTTTACCTTAAGCAAGTTTGGCTGCCACTGGTATAAGAGGGATCAACTCCATCTTCATTTTAGTTGCTTTTTGTCTAGGTTGCCAAGGCAGCACTGGATATTGGGGGAACGGGTTTATCTTCACACTTTTATCTTTATGCTAGAATTCATACTAGCTTACAGTTGCACAGCTGGGCCCTCCATGGGACCAGGGCAGCTCCAAAACAACCTCATCTGTTCTGTGTGTCTGTAACAAAATGCTGTCCAGATTTGTGTCCAAACTGGTTATAGCTCTCCAGATTCAGTTGACTGAAGTTTAAGGAACTGTCTTGCATTTTCTGCAGTAAGCATAATCCCTGTTGAGTTGTTTGAATGTTATTGGATGGCATAAGGAAGGTGGAGGGTTATGGTGGGTCATATCAAACAAAGGCTACTTCTACTTAGTATCTTTCATAGCTGCCTTTCACCCAGAAAAGTTGGCTCAAGCTATAATCACTATATTAAAGTAGAACCCATAGTAGCAATTCCTTCAGTGCTTTGTTTTTCTTTTCAAGAAGGTATTAAGCAGGCAGGATATAGTATTTTACTGAGACAGCCATGCCCTAATACCACTGTCAAGTTAACCGCATGAAGAGGAGAAACTTGGTGTAGAACTGCCTTCTGAGGGGTATTGATGTGGGGGAAAACGTGTTATTTTTAAAAGTTGGAGCTTATCTACTTTGGGTCCTTAGAGCAGCAGTTCTCAAACTTTACCCACCCAAGGGTCACCATGTTGATTACCTTCTTTGTGGATTCTAAGCCTATCCTTTTTGACTGGTACAGCATGCTGGAGAGCCCCCCCCCCCCCCCCGAATATGTAATGGCAGACCACATTTATTTATTTAATTAGACTTTATACTGCCCTCTGCAAGTGGGCTCAGGGCAATGTACAATTATTATCCATAAAATACATATAAAATCTGATAAGTAATTTAAAATACAATCCTATAAATACCTAGTACCCATATGATGCTGTAATACAATCGTAGCTCCCGTACCGCTTAGGTGGGAAGGTGACAGTGTTCTGTGTGCCTTGGCGTTTAGTCATGCCGGCTACATGACCACGGAGAAGTCTTCAGACAGCACTGGCTCTTCGGCTTGGAAACAGAGATGAGCACTGCCCCCTAGAGTCAGATTCAACTAGCTTTCGAGCAAGGGAAACCTTTTACTTTAATTTACTTTAGTCTTTTCCTAAGACATTCCAAAAAGATGCTGAGCGTATCTGCTTTTCATGAAACAACTAAGGGAGGAAAGTCCACAAAACCTCCAGGATCCCTTTTCACTGGTGAAATCTCATGGTACTAACAAGCATGGCATTTTGTTTTAGTACACAGAAAGGAAACTGAGTCAGTGAAACAGCAGCTTGCACATTCCTACCCAGTAGGAATTAAGTGACAATAAAGTTGTCCCTGTTATTTTAGTGGCCTGTTTTGGGAAAGTTTGCTGGATATTGCTGGAATGAAAGAGATCTTAGATTATCTTTTCCCATTCTTGGGCACCTTTTACATGGTGGATTTCCACCCTGTTACATAAGCCGATGCATTAAGAGCCTTATCCACTGGACTTCAAAAGCAAGTTTTTAAACTAGGCGGGCAGGTCGAATTCTGTAGGGTCATAAATCTGAATGTATCACCTCTTTGGAAAGGGCTTCATACTGGAGACGGCATGAAACTTACCTGAAACCATTGAGATGGAGGGCGGCTCAATGGGGGGTGGGAAACGTTCTGTAAAAACTCTTGGACCTTATTGGCACATAGCTCTTCAGGGAGCTTTCCTACGGGTAAAGAAGGGAGATTCCCCCCACACACACACACTCTCCTGTTGCAGACAATCCAGTTTGCCCCCTACTCTTCCTGTAGTCCACCAACCTGAAGCAGCTTAGTTTGGAGCAGTACAGTTGGGGGAATAAAGCAAGCTACAGGGAGGTAGTGTTGCCTTCCTTGGCCTGCTTGGCCTGCTTAGTAAGTCTTGAAGCAGCTCATAGAAACAAAAAGATTAGGATCTTGCACAACCTGCACTTCAACTGCTATTGTCTGATAACTGCCTATGGACACAGTAGGGTACGCCTCTCTGAAATCCTTTGCATTGGCACATGGAATGAAAACCAGTTCAGTCTTACACTGGATGTAACTACATGAAGACTGTCCCTCCTTGGTGCCAGTCAGTTTCTTGGTGTTCATAGGGCTTAGCCGTTTGTTCCCAGGGACCTATGAGCACATTTTCAGGCTGATGCTTTAAGGTGAGCTGGAAGCTGGGGGGCTGGCTGGTGACAGCAGCTCTCAGCGCCTGCCTTTCAAAACCGGCGGAAGCGTTTTTGGTCCCCTTCTGCTGAAACAGTCTCCACCCTTTTTTGAGAAGACAAAGGGCTCACCTTCTGCTCTTGCAAAAAGATTTGCGGACACTGTAGAGCAGGGGTGTTGAAGCCATTTGTTACGATGGCCGCATCTGACATAAATGTCACTTTGTTGGGCTGGGCCGTTTGTGCCATAAAATGTAATGCCAGGTACTGGAAATATAAATGTTATAAAGGACACTCAAAGGACAAACATATTAAAACAGTAACACTCTTACAGTATCTCTCTGATGCCCACTCTCTGACTTCTACTGCCTGTTACGCATTAGAACTGGGACAGTATACAGGGACATAATGCACAGCCTCTGTCATCTGGCAATAAATCTGCCAATTGTTCACGAGCTGGATAAGAACCCTAGATGGGCCACTTCTGGCCCATGGACCATATGTTTGACACCCCTGCAAAGTCCCCTGGAGGGAGGTCCCAGAACCCCCGTTTGCGAAATACTGTGCTAGATGTCCCTATGGCTTCATAATTCTTATTATTTGTGTTTGGATGGCTTTTCGTTTGGCTAGGCTAAATGCTTTCCCCTGTGCTATTCTGGTGGGTAGACTCCATGAGTACACTACTTAAGCAACCCCCACTCTCCAGAAAATGTTCTTTTCTTAAAGATAATGATCCGAAAATTACATTGGGTATGCCTAAATATGTAAAAAATGTAAAGGATTCCCTTGCTTGAAAGCTAGTCAAATTCTACTATAGGGGGTGGTGTTCATCTCCATTTCCAAGACAAAGAGCCAGTGCTGTCCGAAGATGTTTCCGTGGCCATGTGGCAGAGCATTGGGCAAGGCATTAGTAAACACTGAGGCACACAGTATGCTGTTACCTTCCCACTGAAGTGGTACCTATTTATCTACTTGCAATTTCTTGCTTTTGAACTGCTAGGTTGGCAGGAGCTGGGGCCAGAGACGGGAGCTCACTCTGTCACACGGCACTAGGGTCTCGAACTGCGAAACTACAGATCTTCTGGTCTGCAGCTCAGCGTCTTAACCTCTGAGCCACCACAGCCCAGTCCTTTGAACCCTTGATTCCAAATAAGATATTTAGACATTTTCTGCGGCTCCAAGCTTCTAAGGTTGAAAGGAAAGGAGTAGGTTACTCAGATGATGTGCATGTGGGTCTGGGGCAACTGAAACGTCATCCCTTATTTTCTTTGTGTGTGGGCTGCCCCTTTGAGAGGCCTGTGGATGCAGCTAGTGGTAGTTTCCAAGGCTTCCCTTGTTTGTATACCTTTAAGAACATAAGAGACGCCAATGTTGGATCAGGCCAAAGGCCCATCCAGTCCAACACTCTGTGTCACACAGTGGCCAGAAATACCAGGTGCCATCAGGAGGTCCACCCGTGGGGCCAGGACATTAGAAGCCCTCCCACTTGTTGACACCCCCCCCAAGCACCAAGAAGACAGAGCGTCACTTGCCCCAGAGCCCCTATCTATACCTTGTGGCTAATAGCCACTGATGGACCTCTGCTCCAAATGCTTATCTAATTCCCTTTTGAAGCCGTCCATGCTTGTAGCTGCCACCACTTCCTGTGGCAGTGAATTCCAAGTGTTAATCACTCTTTGGGTGAAGAAGTACTTCCTTTTATCCGTTCTAACCCGACCGCTCAGCAATTTCATGGAGTGCCCACGAGTTCTTATATTGTGAGAAAGGGAGAAAAATACCTCTTTTCCTACCTGCTCTATTCCATGCATAATCTTATAAACCTCGATCATGTCACTCCTCAGTCGTCGTTTCTCCAAGCTAAAGAGCCCTAAGTGCTTTAACCTTTCCTCATAGGGAAAGTGTTCCAACCCTTTTATCATTCGAATTGCCCTTTTCTGCACTTTTCCCAAAGCTATAATATCCTTTTTAAGGTGTGGTGACCAGAACTGCACACAGTATTCCAAATGAGGCCGCACCATTGATTTATATAAGGGCATTATGATATTGGCTGATCTGTTTTCAATTTTTCTTGCTTGCTGATCTTGGTATTACTTTGGCTGGAGTTAAATTTCTGGCATCTGTGGCTTCTATGCGAAGATGGCAAGAGAAAGGTGGTGTTTGTAAGAATGCCTCTGTCCAAGGTCACTGGGTTGGTAAATAAAGATATTCTTCCTCTTCCAAAAAGTTGTGTTCCCCCCCCCCCATGCTTGGCCACGGCTACCACCCTTTTCTACATAGTGTAGGCAGAGCATTGGGCAAGGCAGGTTCATCATGCCTGGTTTGCCTCAGAGGTCTATGGAAAGAGTCGTTCTTGTCACACTTGTCATTCCTGGGCAATTCAGAACTATAAAGGGGCACACCCACCTCCTACATCATTGCAACATCACCAGGTGCAGTACTTTGCAAGCCGAATAAGGCTCATCCTTGCCCCCAGGAGATCAGCGCTGTTTAGTCAAACACATACTAAGGCCCAGTGAGATCAAAAGCTGTGACTGGGGCTTTGGTAATCACAAGTACTCTGAACACCCTAAAACTTTTCTAAGGCAATCTGGCATCACCGCTTCCAGGCAGTGTAGCTCTGGCTGTGCAGGAAAAGATATTCTGATGTTTTTCTCCATTTTGTCTTAAAGTTTCAGCCTCCCTTCTCAGACAGGGCACAATACACTCTCCAGTTAATTTATTTGTGAATAGTCAGTGACTAGATGCTCGGCTGAGAAGCAGTTCCACAGCTCAGCCTGTTCTCAAGCCGGCTGGCTGCCCTGAGCTTTGGTGGCTTCTATAACACTTTTATCCCTCCCACTCTCCCTCCAAGGAGTTCAGGCTTGTGGTGCCTCCCTTCCCATCTTCCCAAGATACCTGGTGGGCTGGGCTGGAAGTGACTGGCCTGAGATCATCTTGTGAGCTTCATGATGGCCGTGTGTGTGTGCTGTGTGTGTGGGGGGGGTTGAATCTACCTATTCTGGCACCCTCTACACACCATGGTGATTCTTTCCCTTCCTTATACCTGGACCCTTGACCATTACTGGTCCAGTGCAATTCAATGTATGGTTTGCAGTTGAGATCTCAGACTTGGATTCTGGGGATTGGCAATTAAGGCCTTTGTGGGGGTGGTTGAAATTAATGTCCCACTTCCTAAGTTCTTTATGTTCCTCTACA
Organism: Gekko japonicus; assembly: GCF_001447785.1. Lineage (NCBI taxonomy): Eukaryota > Metazoa > Chordata > Lepidosauria > Squamata > Gekkonidae > Gekko > Gekko japonicus. The sequence continues at coordinate 369,958 of NW_015173674.1, forward strand.
ACTCAGCAAATGATGGTGCTAGGAGTTTACAACTGAACTCAAAAGGCCTTGAGCTGATGTGCTACTTGCCTGCCAGGTTATAGTACTTTGTCCCAAAAGTCTAAATTTGGAAGGAATTGAAGAAATCCCAATGATACTAGAAGCTGTGCCATTGCTCTTTACTGGGTAATGCAGGAGATTCTGTGGTAGCCTATGGAAGGAGAAATAATACAGGTATGTGCGTGTGTATAACCTTTGAAGAGGTTACCATTTGACTCTGTTTAGTCTCTGATGTTCTGCAATACTTATTGTCTCAATGAGAACGAGAAAGATTGGTGGTAATCCCATGTTGCAGATTAGCAAAGTGGTTAATACATTGTTGCTCAAACTGGGGTCATGGCCAGTGTTCCCTCTAAGCTGAGTTAGTGTGAGCTAGCTCACAGTTTTTTTGCCTCCGGCTCACACATTTTTGTCTCAGCTCAGGAAGGATGGCTCCAGAGCAGATTTATTTATGCAGTAGCCAAATCGCTCACTCACAACTTTAATGCCAGTAGCTCACAAAGTAGAATTTTTGCTCACAAGACTCCACAGCTTAGAGGGAGCATTGGTCATGGCTATATATGCTTGTTCAACGTGCTTTCTGTTGCACCACGTTGGTTTTACACTTCAGTCTGCAAAAAGCTCCTAGCAGTAAACCCCAGGCACTGCACAACTAATTGTTGGGACTATGGCTGAGAGGTCTCGGTGAGATGGGGAGGCTTCTGTGCAGAGGACAATGGTAATGGCTGTGGTTTGGCGGCAGCAGGTCACCAGATCTAACCCCAGCTGCTGCAGATGAAAGGTTTAGGGGGTGATCTCCAGCAGAGACCTGGAGCTGCTGCTAGTCAGAGCAGACAGATTGACCTTAACAGGCCAGTAGTTTGGCTGTACTTTGGGTAAGGCAGCTTCATGTGTTCAACTCCTTTGTTAGCTTGAGAATGGGATTACTCAGCAGATGGCAGTAAAAGGGCATGCCTACCGCTTGCTAAATTCTAGGGGGGGGGGTTGGCATTGATAATAGATTGCAATTCGTTCTGATAAGTCACTCTGATTAATCTCCTCATCAAAGATGCTAAGAAGTAAAGTAAGCAAACTACCCAAAAAGGGCAATTCTAGAAAGCAGGAAATGGTACAAACTAGCATAACAGGCTGGGGAACTCTCTGCTGCAAACCAGCTGTATCTTGGCTCCCATCTGAGCCTGTCACTTTTGCTCAAGGCATACAGTGATGTGATGCTGGGCTGGTATCTTAAGCATCCCTAGGTGAGAGCTGCTTTCTGCCTTGGTTGGTGCTTTGAATGCATGGGAGAAATCACCTGGAAAAGAAGGGGAGCGATACAGGCTAACTTCAGTCACACCATTCCTTAGGACATTTAAATAGTGCCCACGCTCGGCCTTCCCCATAAAGGCTTTCCTTTACCCTTGCAGGGGCAAATAGGGCAGGTCTTTGTTATAATTATGGAGTGGACCTTTATATGCTTGTGCAAGGAGAACAGGCAGTACGGTATCATATGTAAACGTTATTGCAGATGCATACAATTACAGTTTTATTTGCTATAGTTAAGACAAGGTAGTATTAAAAACTCTTAATGTTCTTTGATCATACATCAAACCGCTCTAAATCTGAGGGCCAAACTACGTGGTTCAACATCTGTGGGTTTAACCCATGGATCCAAATGCTGTTTCAAAACTGAAGTTGGTCATTTTAAAATGCCACAAGGGTCTGATCCCAATTTCCTGTTCCTGCTGCACTGCAGGCCCAATCAGCATAGGGCTCTTGGGGCAATTTCAAATGGCCAATTGCATCTTTAAAATGGCATTGGGGTCCATGAGTCAGACCTGTAATGTGTAGTTTAGTGCTGTGGTTTACTGTCTGAGTGCTGATAACCTGTCTCACAGGGGTGCTAGGATGAAAGTAGAGATTGGGGATACTACCTTCCCTTCCTTGGAGGAAGGGTGGGGGTTTAATATAACAGCCAAGGAAGAGAAACCAGATGAAAATTTAATATATTAAGATATGCAGCAACAATTTTAAGTTTGCCATTATGACAAATTCAAAACATTCCTGTTAAGAAACTGAGGTAGAAATTGAATTCTCCAACATCTAGGATAGCAAGTTCTTGCTGCAGTATTAAATCAGTACACCATTTCTAGCTAAACTTACTAAAAATATATATATGGATCTAATGCTAGCTTTGATGCATTTTGGTATTCACAAATAATTCTTGCTGTTCTCCAGTACACAGTTGAGTATGGCAAGAAATTTAGCTTCTAATACAGATCTTTACTCAAACCTTATTTCTTCCAGCAGCCCAAATAATGAAGGTAACATTGGTTTTAAATAGCCTGTAAGCACTGTGAAAGGCACCTTAAATAAAAGCTTAGAATTTTAAAAGTGAAATGAGAGCATCTTCTATGAGTCTAAAAATGTTTAATTTTTAAGACTCCGCTCTCCTTCCTCTCACATTTTAAGGGGGAGACATGGTCCTGCAATTTCCTATATGCTACTTTGTCTCCTGAGACTCACAGTGGCTAAAAAAAAAAGATGGCAAATTGCAAACGCATAAAACTGAATAAAAACAGTACAGCCAAATCTGCAGAAACAGTTTATCATCTACCAGTGCTGTGAGAAAACCCTGAGTACAGAAACTGAAGGTAACCTAGGGATGCCAGCTTCTAGGTGGGACCTGGCGATCCCCTGGAATTACTGCTCATCTCTGGACTACAGAAATCAGTTTCCCTGGAGAAAATGGATCTTTTGGCGGGTGGACTGTATAGCATTGTACCCCACTGAGGTCCCTGTCCTTCCCAGGCGCCATTCCTAAATCTCCAGGAGTTTCCCAACCTGGATCTGGCAACCTTTCCCCCCATCTCTGCTGGTGGCCGGGGGGAACATGGCAATCCTATGGTGACCTTCTCAGCCATGCTGGTAAGCCACTCCAAAGGACTGGTCCTGCCACAGAAAAGGTCGATGGCCTGACTGTTGCCAGATGGATGCTCCTGAGAGAGGACTCTGCAAGGAGCACCTGTCTGAAGAATGCAGCTGGTGTGGGAGAAAAATGCTGTGGTTTGACAAGTATGAAGGCCTCGGGCTGTAAAGGTTTTAAAGGTAATAACCAGCAAGCCTGGGGAACTGGTGCACAGGAATTATCTGTTCCAGGTTTATGGTAAGGTAGAGTAACATGTCTGTCTAGAAAGATTCCAAGTGTATTATGGTTATGGCCTTGTAGCCCTGCCCTTCATCAACATGGTCCATTTAGCCCCACCATTTAAATCTACAGAGCCTAAGTTCAACTCAGTGTACAGGGCTTCAGGGCCAGGGTGTAGCATGATAATGGGGTTGAAGCAAACAGCAGTGAGGTGTGTGTGTGGGGGGGAGAGGCCTGAAAGAAGCACTGTTATTTATGGCGGATATGTGGGCGTTCTTGCTGCTGTCCCTGCTTTTTCTTTTCTTTTTTCTTTTTTGCCACAGCTGTTGTATCACCCCTGCTGAGCCACAAGGAATTGTGGTAGTTGAGCCACGATCTTTGGCTTTTGGGAAGGACAAAAGCTCTCTCAGGGATACTTAAAATGGATTAGATCCCCACATTTGAAAAAAAGTTAAATTGATATTTTCTGTCATTCCAAAAGCTCTGAACAATTGGCACAGAGATGCCTTAACACTGATGCATACACATGAAGCGGCTTTATAATGAATCAGACCCTTGGTCCATCAAGGTCAGTATTGTCTACTCAGGCTGGCAGCCACTTCCCAGGGTCACAGCCTGAGGCCTCTCATATCACCTGATACCTGATCCTTTCAGCTGGAGATACTGAAGGCTTGAACCTGGGACCTTCTGTATAGAAAGCCGATGCTCTGCCACAGAGCCATGACTCTTCCCTGTGGAAATGGACTTCCCCTCACTAATCTTCAGAGGTGTAAAATTCGTTTGTTACAAGGGCCAGAACTCACATAAATGTCACTTTGTTGGGTGGCCAGGTACAGCAGCTGGTGAGCTCTGAGTTGGTGTGTCCTCACCATGAGGGCACGTGGACTAGAGAGGTGCAGAGGAAAACTTGCATGGGCAGACTGGAGAGCCAGCAGTGGTAGTGGGGGGCAACCCCCCTCCCCAGTGCACTCCCACCACCAATGCTGTGAGCCTGGTCCCCAAGAGAAAAATGCAAACTGTCTGGGTGACCTCCCCCTGCCCCCAAGCCCCTGGAGGAGGGGACCAGGAAGAGGGGTGGTAGTGGCAGCACAGGTCTGAGGCCACGTGCACCGTGGGACCCAGTCAGAGTAAAGTCTGATAAGGTGAAGACATCTGTGCAGTGGTGGCCACCTCTGGCCAAAGCCACTGGGCAATCCACGGGGGGGAATGCCAGGGATTCAAGCCAGAGATCGCCAGCAAGCCGTGTCACCCCTGTGCAGCAGCAGCCACTGAAGGGGGGGCAGGCAGTGCATGCACAAGGCTATGTGGTGGAGGCCCAAGCTGCCCAGCGATCTGTATAACTGGAGATCGCCAGCACCTCCCCCAAGAGGTGGCAGCCGTGTACAGATGAAGGCCACAGGTTGGTCCATGGGGGAGGGAGGCCCAGATGCCAAGTCATGTGTGGAAGAAAATGCTGAAGACCACCCCCCTTGGGCTAAAGTGGGGGGCACGAATATGGCAGCAGCGCTGACCACCAGCACCCCCCCCCCTGTGCAATTGCCAATTCCTGCAGCCATCTGGGGCAGCATCCCTGGAGCTGCAGGCCAAGTGGAGAGGCATGCAACCTCGCCTTGCACCCATGACCTTGGATGGACGCAGCTGGGGCGGCCCCCGACTTACCAGTAAGGCTGCCGCTGAAGAGGAGGAGTTGTGATTGACTGCTGCAGATGAGATTGTTCCACTGCACTGAAGCTCTGCCTGCTGCCCCCCCCCTCCCCAGCAACCTCCTGTTCCCTCCCTTGCATCAGCTGTTCATGGGCCAGATGAGAGCCCTGAATGGGCCAATTCTGGCCCACAGACTGTATGTGATACCTCTGCTCTGTATCTTCTGGAACATGGCTCAGGAGGAACCATATTAACTGTGGAGAGCAAGCTGATTCCCTTAATAGAAAAATCTATTAAAGGGAAGGACTATTGATGAATGTTCACACCCATGATTGTGCTCTGATGTGAACAAGCTCATATCGCACCTTGACACAAGCCACCTCCAAATTTATCCTGGATATAATTCTATCCACTTCAAATGTCTTTTATCTGAGTCATGCCTGTCTGGCAACTTTTTTTTGCATCACTGTTTTAGCACAACAGGAAGTGAGTTCTGCCAATCAGTGAAATTAGTGCTTCACACAGAGTTTCACTTTGAGCAATACAGCATTCTAGTATTATCAGCCTACTTCCTTACACTTTAACTAAACTGTGTGAATCACCCTTGAGATACTGCGAAACCAGCAACTGGTATAACCAAAGTTGTGGGGGGGGGGAGGCATGGAAACAGAGAAAACCAAAACAGAAATACTTTAGATATTATGTATACCTTGCAATGATGAAGTTGAGGGACATCCTTTCCCTTAGAAAGATTGTCAATAAGATTCCAGTTAATTCTGTCCTTTAAAAAAATCATAATTTCATATGGGTAAGTGATGATGGAATTTACTTTATTTGGTGGTGGAAAGTGTGAAATTGCAGTCAACTTATGTCAACCCAATAGGTTGCTCAGGACAAGAGACTTCAGAGGTGGTTTGCCATGGCCTTCCTTGGACTTCCTTGGTGGTCTCCCATCCAGATGCTAACCAGGGCTAGGGTTGCCAGGTCCCAGAGGGGGTTCCCCCACTTTTTGGGACTTCTGCCTGCTGCTGGCCAGCAGGGGGAACCCTGCCCCCAAACAGCCACATCCGGCCGTGACATCCCCGACATGATGATGTCACCTGGAAGCTCTGGTTTCAGGGCAAAACTCAATGGTAAATTTGGCCTAAAACCATAGTGTTTTGCCCTTACATCAGAGCGTTGTCATGTGATGTCCCCCATCCTCCTGCTGATGCGGCAAGGGGACCTGGCAACCCTAACCAGGGCTGACCCTGCTCAGCATACAAGAGCTGTTCTGATGTAATCGGACTGGCCTGGGCCTTCCAGGTCAGGGTTTTTTTTTTAATGTAGTACAGTTTTAATCCCACGTATTTTCCAGGGTGCTCAGGGTAGCAGAGATGGCCCTTCCCTTCTCTATTTTATCCTCACAACAACTCTGTGGTTAGTCTTGAGTCACCCAGCAAGCTTCATGGCTGAGTGGGAATTTGAACCTACACTTCCCAGATCCTAGTCCAATAATTTAATAACTATACCACACTGGCTCAGCAAATAGACACTGTCTGTCTCCCTTCCAGCAATCTCGGTTAATAATAATAATATGTGCAGTATTGCTAGTGCCATAATTCAATGACTTGGGAAAGAACAGGTCTTGGGACTTGGAGCAAAGTGCACCTCAGAGGGTGGGATCTGGGAGATCTCCTACAGGGCTTCTGCAAGAGGCACTTGTGTAAGCCCAGAGTTCTGAATGGTGTCAGGCTAGTGCTATTATAAAAAACAAAACAAAACAGGTTTGGCAATTTTTTTCTCTTGGCCTACGCCCAGTTTGTTTACTAAGCTCAAGCAGAGTTTGCCATCCTGACATCTTTGCTTTAAGGCCTTGGCAATACAACTGAGTCGGAAATGAGTCATCTGATGAGAAATCACACATTTGCTGGGAGAAGAATGAGAGGAACCAGTTTGCTTATTTCTGTTCACCCAACAAGATGGAAGTTGATGTGGCGTCTGGTGATGACGACGATGACACCTAAATGGTGGCTCACTCTGGCACAACGTTCACATGCAGCAGTTCACCTCAGAAAGAAGCTATTATTGTAATGAGTAAAGTAATACAGTAATTCCAGAAGAACAATAAATCCCATCAATGTCAATTAAGGGTCGTGTGGCACCATAACATGTTTTACGATTAACAAAATTGGAGCATAAATTTTCATTGGCTAGAACCCACTTTAGAAGATGAGGGTCATTCTCTTTCTGTGTGTGTGTGTAGAGAGAGAGAGCATAAGTAAAGGACAGAAGGTGGGTGAGTGGGGGAAGAATTTGTCTTCCACATGACACCAAGAAGGCTATGCAATGCAAGAAAGAGCTGTGTCAAATTATGATGCAGTGCACAAATGAAAATGAAATCTCATCAAAAGCAAATTTGCCTTTTTGATGCAATCCGGTGGGCTGAAAAGGACTTAGGCATGACCACCTCAACGCAGAATGTCCTTTTGTCTGAGTATTTACAGATGTGATTTGTTTTTTCAAATCACCACTAGCTGGCACAGAGAATAAGCACGACCACTTTGAGTAAGGCTCTTACACTTTTCATAGGGTAACACTTCAATTTTGGCCGTGCACAGTAATGTAAAACACCTGTCTCTTGCGTTACTCTTTTTGTCTCAGAACAAGGTTTGTGTCCAGTGGCACCTTTAAGACGAACAAAGTTTTATTCAAGGTATGTGCTTTCGTATGTACAAATACTCATACCTTGAATAAATATTTGTTGGTCTTAATGGTGCCACTGGACTCAAACGGTTTTCTACTGCTTCAGACTAGCACGGCTGCCCACTTCAAGCATCTTTTTGTCTCAGTTTGCAAAAATGTTTTTCTCCCGTCATCTCCCTCTCTTGCTCACACATTCTGTAAATACCTTCTCTCTGAGGTTGCCCTTTCAGTCTTCTGACAAAGTAGCCTTCTTAGTCTCTAAGGTGCCTGTACAGTTTTTACAACAATCTCTTTTTCAAAAACATCTATGTTCAATTTACATTTTCATTCACAAAGTTAGATACCTTAAGCCTCCATTCCCACATGAAAATGTGTGGGTGAGTAGAGTGCCATCAAGTCACATATGGGGGGTTTCAAGGCAAGAGATGTCCAGAGGTGGTTTGCCGTTGTCTGCCTCTGCCTGGTGACCCTGAACTTCCTTAATGGTCTCCTAAGGGCTGAAACTGCTTGGGGGTCTGAGATCTTATGAGATCATGCTAACCTAGGCCATCCAGGTCAGGGCCACCCGGAAATCAGTCCAGTTGAAACCAAATTGATTTTACTTCTGAGTCTGCACAGACACTACCAGGCTCAGTATCTAGAGAACAAACAACCTGCAGCTCTTTGGGCACCTTAAAAACTTTTGCATAAAGCTGCGTGGCTGGCATACAAGTGCAACTTTGACCTCATCCGACTGGCTCAGTGAGGCCTGGGAGGGGGATTGCTTCCCACAGAAAGCTGGTGTCTCTCTGTAGAGTCTTTAAGAACATTATGAATCTTATCTTGCCAGTTGGGAATGGTCCAGACATTTTGTTTTGAATCCTTTACCCCTTTGTATGGAGCTTGTTTTCATTTGTCATCTGAAAACACACATGTGTGTTTTGAATTGCTGGGCCTTTGGGCCTCACTCTGTAATTGCAGCCCCATCAAGCCTTCTTTCATTTGTGTATGTGTGCACGCACGCACACCTGTGTTTTCTATGAACTGAGTACATGCATCTGATTCTGATCAAGTGGGCTCTATTTCACAAAAGCTTAAGTCACAATACATTTGTTACACTTTAAGATGCCATAAATTATATTTTGGCTAAAATAACCTAAGGCCAAACCAGTTGAGATGATTGATCAAGTTCTACATATAAAGCTCCCAAGGAACTTGATTCAGATTGGGGCCACAGTGCAAGGGAAATTAAGTCTTCTCCCAATCCATTTTCTGGATCTGACATGGCCCCTCGGAGCAGCCAATTACCCTGTTGGGATAAACCTATCAGGACCAATGCAGGTCTATACATGGAATTGCCAACATCATGTCTGGCTTGGGTCTGAACATCTGACCCTTGTGGACTTCATAATTTTATAATGATACATGTACTGAAGCAGCAGTGGACATTGGTTACATAAGTGACACTGAAGTAAAACCACAGGTTCCAGGGCCATTGTGCATATATAGCTTCAAACACAGAGATTAATTTTTGTACAGGAAGCAGAACATGTACCATGATATATAAAACCCAGAAGATACTGTGGATTGCTGATACAAACAGATGTTCTTTTCTATATACTTGCATCAGGCCAAACACTTTTTGCTCACTTTATGCATTATTACCACTAGGAAGAACAGCCTCTGTACAGGAGTTCAGTCAGTTGAACAGAACCCTTTTCAGTTAACAAATTTGGCTCCCCAATCTTTTGGGATGCTCTGCTTAAAGAAGCTTCATTGCCCTGATCCTTTAGGCTTTCAGATGTTAGTGAAACCAAATATTTGTATGTAAGCATGCTTTTAAGCATGTGGCACATGCTCCAGTCAAAATGGAATACTTTTAAAATCCCACTTAGAATCATAGAATCACAGAGTTGGAAGAGGCCATACCGGCCATTTTTTCTAACCCCCTGCTCAATGCATGATCAGCCTAGAGGATTCCTGACAAGTATTTGTCCAGCCACTGCTTAAAGACTGCCATTGAGGGGGAGCTCACCACCTCCCTAGGCAGTTGATTACACTGTTACTGTAAAAACGTTTTCCTAATATCCAGCTGGTACCTTCCCGCCCTTAATTTAAACACATTATTGAGAGTCCCCAATGCTCCCTCTAAGATGTGGAGTTTTGTGAGCAAAAATTTTACTTTGTGAGCTGCTGGCATTGAAGTTATGACCGAGCAATTTGGCTACTGCATAAATTAGTCTGCTCTAGAGCCATCTTTCCTGAGCTAAGACAAAAATGTGTGAGCCGGAGGCTAAAAATGGTGAGCTAGCTCACACTAACTCAGTTTAGAGGGAACACTATCCTCTGCTGCCCACAGGAACAGCTTCCTGCCCGCCTCTAAGTGACAGCCCTTCAAATACTTTTAAAGAGAGCAATCATGTCCCCTCTCAAACTCTTCTTCTCCAGACTGAACATTCCCAAGTCCCTCAGCCTTTCCTCATAGGGCTTGGTCTCCAGGACTCCTGATCATCCTTGCTGCTCTTCTCTGTACCCACTCCATTCTGTCCCCATCCTTTTTGAGGTGAGGCCTCCAGAACTGCACACAATACTCCAGGTGCAGCCTGACCAATGCAGTGTACAGCAGGATTATGGTCCTTTCTGCATTTGCCTGCCACTCCGGCTTTTCTCAGTGTTCGGGTCAAGGCAATTTAAGTCCATGGCAAAACAGCATCCAAATAACCCAGGGCAAAGCAGGCTGAAACCGGGCTGACCACTGAAGGGAGGTAATATAATGCAGAATGGAAAAAAAAACCGGAATAAAAAGAAGGTTGAGCTCAATTTTAGTGCAGAATGGGGAAAAAACCTTGATTAAAAAGATGGTTGAATTCGATTTTAGTGCAGAATTGCTTGGAGGACACCACAGTAAACATGGATTAAAAGGAGAGTGCAGGAGAGGGGCTATTGCATCTTGCAATTTGGAAATTATGCCTCTGTTGATACACCCCAAGATCGCATTAGCCTTTTTTGTCACTACTTATTTCAATATGAAAGTAAAACACGTGCTTAAATCTCTCCCGTTGAAGCCAACAGAATATAAAAGTGCTTAACTTTGATGAAATTGTGCCCAGAATAAAAATCTAAATAAATCAGTCATAAAAAGATACCAAATCAACAATCCAGCACTTGTTATTCCAGTTGTTTCCAGTGGGAGATAATTATGTGCTCCCTGTTGAAATCAGTGGGATTGTGTGCTATTTTTATATATTAATTACCCTTTTAGATTTTATACATTTGTATTTGGCTTTTTATTATGGGAGGCTTGGAAAGAAGGAATCTTTAAAAGAAAAAAAAGATAACTTAAAAGTAATTTTTTTTTTTGCCATCAAGTCACAACTGGTTTATGGCAACCCCATATGGGGTTTTCAAGGCAAGAGTCGTTGGGTGGTGGTGGTTTGCCATTGCCTGCCTCCGTGTCATGACCCTGGTATTCCTTGGAGGTTTCCTATCCAAATACTGGCCAGGCCTGATCCTGCTTAGCTTCTGAGATCTGACAAGATGGGGCTAGGCTGGACTGTCCAGGTTAGGAAAAGTAATATTACTATTTGGAAATTAACCTTAATTCTATTTGGATCAGGTCTTCACAGCAGGGGGAAAGAGGGGCTTAACATTTCCTCTGTGTGGTTTTGGCCACCAGAAATGAGTCTGTCACCAGCATTAGGTGTCTTTGTCTTCTTTCCTGTCTTCTTTCCCTTCTGGGAAGATCAGCTGATGGATTTCTCAAAGACATGTCTGTTTTGGCCTCAAGAGATGGCATCTCCAAAGAAGCTTTGAATCAGTGCTGCATACAGTTTCAAAAGGCCTTTGGGGGTGGGGGTGGGGACAATAATAAGAACCATGCTTTCAAAAAACTCCCATTAAAGTAATGGTTTGGTAGGAGCATAATAACAAGGCTATAATGTCAGGCATCAGTGTCCTGGTTTCCAGCTTTCTACCTAATAACTAATGATTTGCATAATAACTTAATGCTTAATAAGTAATGATTTGCATAAGTACGCTATGATTATATTCTTACATGCAGTCTGTCCTCCTTACGGTTCCCTCTGAGACAGTGATTTGCATAAGTACCCTATGATTATATTCTTACATGCAGTGTGTCCTCCTTACGGTTCCCTCTGAGACAGTGAATGGACACTTCCTCCAATCACTATTTCAAAATTGCCCAGTTGTGGGTTTAAGGTAACCTTTTGTGCCTGATTTGTATATATTTTGTGATGTCCCAGAAACTTGCTTTTATTCCTCCTTGTAGAGGCAACCAGAAGTCCTCCCCCCTCTCACCTTGCTAAACCTCAACTAAAAGGGATTGGGATATAAATATGTCTTGGGATGTAGCTGCAAAGGAGAGAAGCCCCAAAAAGGGCACTTACTGGGAAAGTCCAATGTTCATTCATGATACACTGTCTTAAGCAGATACTGGAAAGGCAAGATTGAAAGGCAAGAGTTCCTCAGCTGCTGATAAAGTAAAAAAGTGCTTTTCATCAGGAAGGTGACAAAGGGGTTTGAGAAAGAGTGCAGGAGGGGAAAATCTTGTTGCTGGTGATGAAGACATGTTCGCAAAAGACAGGGGGAAAAGACATGATCACCAGACATTCCAGAGAGATAGCTTATTAGGTGGATGCAGCCAAAACAAGAGCTTATAATCTTGTGGCTACATAAATATGAGCACATTTGTTATGGCACAAGTCGCTATGAGCCAACTTCATGTACCTTGGATGTTCTTGTAGATGAATGTATCACCAGGCATCATTTCCCAAGCACAAATCAGTAAGATTAGATTACCAATGGAACCTAAATAAAATGGTGGTCAAGTAAAGAACATTAACATTCAGTAATGTATTCCAGTCTTATAAAAACTTAAAAATAGCAGGATAGGATAAAAAGGAGACATTAAGGAAGGTGTAGGTAAGTTTATGCCAGCTGCATTAGCTTAAAAAATAAATGCATAAACAGGTAGCCTGGTAGTCCTCAAGGCTGTGAAAAGAGGCTTTTCAGGTTTTCGCCAATACCTGGTTAGATATCTAAAGCCAGAGGAAACCTCAGCAGGATTTTCAGAAGTCAGAAAATGGGATTTATTTTATTTATTTATTTTATTTTTCGCATTTATATTCCACCCATCGGCTCAGGGCAGGTCACAACAGTTCAATAAATACAATAAAATTTAAACACATTAAAACATATAAAATCAATAGTCATGCTTGCCGTAGGGAGAATCTGGCACATTGATAATAATAATAATAATAATATACTTTATTGTCATTGTACATAGTACAACGAAATTAAAGATGCAATCATTTCAGTGATCTACAACAATATTCATATACACTCACACACCACTCACTACTGTCCCATAACTCCCTTAAGGTTCACATAACAACTTAAAACCACCAGTGTCACTCAAATTCCAATTTCATACAGCATTTAAGGCAATAACAGCTCTCGAATAAAAACTGTTTTTTAATCTATTTGTCCTTGCTTTAATTGTCCTATATCTTCTGCCCGAAGGCAGCAGTTCAAACAGGGAATGTTCAGGATGTGACAAGTCCTGCGAAATGTTCTTTGCTTTTTTCAAACATCGAGAACTATACAATTCCTCCAGGAATGGGAGAGGGCAGCCAATGATCTTCTGGGCTGTAATAACAACTCTCTGGAGTGCTTTCCTCTCCACAGCCGTACAACTGGCAAACCAGTTGTAACTCGGTATGGCTGGTTATCAGCAGGTGGGAGACTGCAACCTCTGGGGGGGGCATATGTGGACGCCCGCTGCCTCAGCCAAAGGCCTGGCGGAACAGCTCTGTCTTGCAGGCCCTGCAGAATTGAATAAGATTCCCGCAGGGTCCTGATTTTGATAGGGAGCATGTTCCACCAGGTGGGGCCCAGGGCAGAGAAAGCCCTGGCACCCTGGTCAAGGCTGAGTGGACATCCTTTGGGCCAAGGATCACCAGGAGATGTTGACTCTCGGAGCGTAATGCTCTCCAAGGCATATATGGGAAGAGGTGGTCCCTTAGGTATGTTGGTCCCAGGCCGTATAAGGCTTTGAAGTGGGAGTCAATATAAACTGGGATAATCCCAGTGCCTCCATGAATGACACTAGGTCCCTGGCCTGGATAGACACTGCATCATTGGCATGAACATTGAAATCATCCAACACCTTGAAGTGGATCCGGTACTCAACTGGCAGCTAATGCAGCTGACAGAGCACATGCCGAATGTGAGCCCACACAGGTGTTGACGTCAGCAGGCGCGCCACCACATTTTGTATCAGCTGTAATTTCCGGATCAGCTTCAAGGGTAAGCCTGTGTAGAGCGAGTTGCAATAATCAAGCCTGGAAGTGACCATTGCCTGTGTCACCTTAGCTAAGTCCTGGGGGGGGGGGGGCAAGGGCTGCGCTCCAAGCTCTTCACCGACTGGGCCAGCACCAGAGGTGTCCCTTCCAGTGTGGGAAACCTGGTGCCCACCTCCACACCCCCATGACCCAGGTACAGGACCTCAATCTTTGATGGATTTAACTTCAATTGACTTTGTTGCACAGTGTCCAAAGCCTCAGCCAGATTTCCAGGAACAGAGGACAGATGACCATCCATTAACAGATAAAGCAGAGTGTCATCAGCATACTGATGGCAACCCAGCCCATAACTCCGGACTAACTGGGTGAGGGGGCGCATATAGATGTTAAATAGCATTGGCGAGAGGATCACCCCCTGCAGCACACCACATTCTAGCGGGTATTGTGGGGAGACCCTCTCGCCCAGTGCCATTCTCTGTTCCCGACCATGGAGAAAGGAGGAAAACCATTTCAAGGCAGTCCCCTGGACTCCTACATCAGTGAGGCAGTGGGTCATAAGATCATAATCGACCATATCAAACACTGTTGTTAGGTCTAATAACAACAGCAGTGCTGATCCGCCCTAATCCAGATGTCTATGGGGGTCATCTGTAAAAGCACACCACATTCTAGCGGGTATTGTGGGGAGACCCTCTCGCCCAGTGCCATTCTCTGTTCCCGACCATGGAGAAAGGAGGAAAACCATTTCAAGGCAGTCCCCTGGACTCCTACATCAGTGAGGCAGTGGGTCATAAGATCATAATCGACCATATCAAACACTGTTGTTAGGTCTAATAACAACAGCAGTGCTGATCCGCCCTAATCCAGATGTCTATGGGGGTCATCTGTAAGGGCGACCAGAACTGTCTCCGTCCCATGGTCAGGGTGGAAGCCGGACTGGAAAGGATCAAGGATGGAAGCATCATCCAGGAAGGCCTGGAGTTGTTCGGCCACCGCTCTCTCAACCATCTTACCCAGGAACGGTAGTTGGTCAGGACTGTTTGGTCCAATGATGGCTTTTTCAAGAGCGGGTGAACTACTGCCTCTTTTAAAGCATCTAGAAAAGTCCCAGTAGATAGGGACAAGTTGATGATTTCTTCCAGAGGGACCCAAATGCTCTCCCCGCAAGATTTCACTAGCCGGGAAGGGCATGGGTCAAGGCAGCAAGTAGTAGGCCTCACAGCTGCCAGGATCCTGTCAACTTCCTCCCAGGTGGACTGAAGTGGTCCAATAGCAGACCAGAAGATGGACAAGGGGATTCTAGTTCCTTCACTGTCTCAATTGTGGCTGGGGGGTCCTGGCAGAGTGCCATGATTTTATCTGTGAAGTAGTTCACATATGCCTTACAGCCGATAGCCAATTCCCTACTATTTGGTCTTCCCTGAGGCAGAGTCGTAATGGACCGAATAACTCTAAATAATTGGGCTGGGCGCGAGCTTGTAGATGCAATGGCGGCTGCATAGAAATCCTTCTTCACGGCCTTCACTGCCATCTCATAGGTTTTCATAAGTGTCCTATAAGATGTTCGTGACACTTTGTCACGAGCACACTGCCACCTTTGCTCTAGCCATCTTAGCTCCCGCTTCATCCTTCACAGCTCCATGGTGTACCACGGTGCTGATTTGGTGCGGGGGCACAGAGGGTGCTGGGGGGCAATCTCGTTGATGGCTTCAGAGAGCCGGTTATCCCAGTTCTCCACCAGCTCATCTGATGAGATGCCAGGGGACATTGGATCCTGCAGAGTCTCCTGAAGCCGATTAGGGTCCATTTGACACCGCAGGCAAGCATAAATGTGCTTGCTGCCTAAACAGGGTGGGCATGGCATGCTCAGCCGGACCTTCAGGGTGAAGTGGTCAGACCATGGGACTACATCATCAGATCCACATGTATCCCCATCCCAAAAATCAAATCCAGCATGTAGCCCACTTGGTAAGTGGGAGTCGATATAAACTGGGAGAATCCCAGTGCCTCCATGAATGACACTAGGTCCCTGGCCTGGATAGACACTGCATCATTGGCATGAACTTTGAAATCATCCAGGATCAGGAGCCTGGGATATTCTAGTGCCCATCCTGATGCAGCATCTAACAGGTTGGACAGGGTGTCTGCTGGTGCGTTAGGCGGTCGATACACCAGCCAGATAGCCAAACTCTCCTCGACATCACACACTAGACCTACATATTCAATGCTGGAGATTGTTGGGGCGGGGAGCTTATAATCTTGTGGCTCCTTAAAGATGAGCACATTTGTTATGGCACAAGTTTCTATGAGCCAACTTCATGTACCTTGGAATGTTTGAATGTCATTCATGTGTACATGATTTACACAGGTTATTTAGTAAATTAAAAAGGCAATTTGATAGTCTTCATGACTGAGAAAATAGTCTTTAAAGCCTACTTAGAAATCTAGAGCCAGAGGAAGCCCAACGGCATTTTCAGAAGTCAGAAAGTGAGCCTTGGTTGTTTGTTTATGCAGATCACAGGATTCAGCTTTTATTTGACACTTTTTTTGGTATAACCCTACATGTACTGTGGAAGGGAAGGCAGCATGGTATAGCCTGATCTTGCGTGATCTCAGAAGCTAAGCAGGGTTGGTACTTGGAAGAGAGATCACCAAGGAAGACTCTGTAGAGGAAGGCAATGGTGAACCACCACCGCTTCTCGCTTGACTTGAAATCCCCTTGCTAGGGTCACCATAAGTCAGCTGTGGCTTGATGGCACTTCATACACACACACACACAGAGAGAGAGAGAGCGCACCAGCTACTAATGTGTCTTTCCTTAATGCTCAAGCTAAGACAGGAAACATGACATAGGAACTTGATTCTGGCTGGGACCACAGTGCAGGGTGAGGAGGGGCTCCTGCTTCTTCTGTGCCATTTTCTTCTCCTCAGGGCTCTTTTTGTAGAAAACGCCCAGCAGGAAATCATTAGCATATTATGACACACCCCTAACAGTGCAGCACATTAGCATATTAGACCACACCCCCATGTTACCAGAAGTGTGGTCATCTAGCCACAAGGAGGCCAAATCAAAATTTTGGGAGGCTCCATGCCACGTATCCTCCTACAAAGGATCATTCTGCACTGGGGTTAATGCTGACACAAAAGTGATACTTCCTGGGCAATTCTGAAACACCTTCTGCTGCATGCAAGTGGGTGTCAGATAAGATGCCAGTGGGCACCACACTGGGGAACCACAGTGATAGACTGTAGAGGCGATAAACAAATCTGATTGTTTTTAATGTATTAGTTGGCTGTATCTCTGTGGGTTTATTTGCATATTTCAGAAATACTCAAGGCATTATTTGCTGGCAATAAAGAAAGATTTGATATCAAGACAAACTGGATCTCCTAGAAAAACAAAGAGTTGCAGCTTTGTTTTACATATGCAAACAACATTTTCTCCAATTCTGATTCCAAATGCCAAAATTCAAACCACCTATGTTATCATTAACAACTGCAGCAACACTTAGCATTTAAGTTTCAAAGATTTTACATATGCAAACAACATTTTCTCCAATTCTGATTCAAAATGCCAAAATTCGAACCACCTATGTTATCATTAACAATTGCAGCAACACTTAACATTTAAGTTTCAAAGTACTTACCCGGTAATAATCCTGTAAGAGATATTGTGTTTACTTCCCTGTACAGATGGAAGGATCACAAGTGAGAAATTATGGGCTGCTTAAACTTACCAGGTGAATTTTTTTTAAAGCAGGTAGCCACATCGGTGTGTGACAAAATCCATGCAATAGCTTGTATTAGGTGAACAAAGG
>NW_015173674.1:387762-387926 GCF_001447785.1 Gekko japonicus
CTGCAAGTTTCCATGGCCCAGATCTTATGCATCACATACACTCTACAAATGCCCATTGGGTTCAACACTTGTACCACTAAACTCAGAAGAAAAGTCATTTGAATCAGTGGCAATAAACAGGCCTTGTACATCCAAACCCTTGCACAGCAAATATTTAAAACTTA
>NW_015173674.1:388703-388892 GCF_001447785.1 Gekko japonicus
CATCTTTTAACACACACACACACATGTGTTTGTGTGTGTGTGAGAGAGAGTGAACATAGAAGCAGCTGTTCTTATCATATTTTGGTGGCTGGAGCTTCCCCTTGGTGCACCAGAGGGGAGAGAGAGAAAGAGGCTGCAGAAACCTACACTGAGCCAGATTGGGCTGGTGTCACAGCATCACAGGCAACT
>NW_015173674.1:389090-456389 GCF_001447785.1 Gekko japonicus
TCCCACACCCCTCCCCGCACACACTGGTCTGAAATCTCCCTCCCCCTCAGGATCCAGAGAAACTCTCTAGCAAATAGTAAGAAACCTGATTAGAAGATATATATTGTTTTTAATTCACAGTTTTTTTCTCCCTTTCTCTCTCTGTCCCTACACACACACACACTCCACCTTTCTTTCTGCTTTGGTGTTCAAAATAAAGGGGAAGGGGGGGTGGCCACAGGAGGAGGGAACTCATCTTCTTCCCCAAGGATTTCCACATTTACAACACAAAAACTCACCAGAAGAAGCAAAAGTTGTGCAGCCTGGAGGAGCAAAACTTTAGAGCTGGCAAATAGCACCCTCTGCCAACTGCCATTGCAGAAAGCGTACTATGCTTGCAGTTCAAAAAAAACCCCAAAAGCTCTGAGATCAAATGGCTTTTGGGTAGAGGACTCTGGAAAAAAAAAAACCACACACACTGTAGGGAAGCTACCACGTGACTCCTGATAAGAGATAAAACAGGGATTTCTCACCACCCAAACAAGAAATAGGCAAGGCTGGAGAAGGAAAGAGCTGACGCCAGAGGCAAGAAGGAGGAAAATTTCCCTGCATGTGTGCAGAGCAGGCTTTTGGCGAGGGAGGGGAGGGCAGTGGGTGGGGCAGGCTCAGAAGCCAGCCGGAACTGTGTTCCAGTGCGTTCCTGCACCAAATAGCCCTGCTTCTCCTGAGTTGCCATGGGGAACCTGCAGCTAGTGTCCTGCTGCAAGCCCCCATTGGTGCCATGTGTTAAACATAACATGTAGTTTGGCCCTCAGTATTATAATGCAGAAGAAAGTACAAAAGCGGGAGAGTGTGGAATGTTAAATAAAAGTCCCAGCAGTTGTATTTATTTTTAGTGCACTTAATTGTCAGGATGAATTTCATGTCAGTATAAATCCATCACTCTCCATCAGTAGCACACTTTAAAAACAGGTTCAATTTAGGTTCTCACAGTTCCCAGTAAAATGGCTCAAAGAACTACACGTGTGAAAGGGCTGGTGTCTTTTCGGTTCCCCAAGCACAAAAATACAATTCCTATGGTAGCAGAAGAGAAGTCATGACAGTCATTTCAAACTGGTTGAAAGATGTGGTGTTGCTATGTCTCTCAGCTAAGCGCTTGGAAGAATCATCTTCAGTGATTGTTAACTAGTATGGAAATTCTGTCTGTGGGTTTTGATTTGGGATGTGCTTCACCTAGAAAGCATAGTATAAATATGGGTGTGAAAATGGGCCATAATAGTATAAAATTTGGAAACACTGCATAGATCGGAAAGCAAGCTTCCCCTCTCTTTGTCCTCCCTTGAAATTATGCTGAAGTAGATATGCGCACCAATTCTTTTCCATAAGTCTTTAAATAAGTTTATTAATCACACTTTCCTACATGGGATGCTGATCATTCATGATTTTTAAGACAGGAGAAAATATCTGATAGCTATTCCTAGTTAGCTTTTTCAATAAGAGTGTTAAGTCCGATGCTTAACAAAATAGTCAGAGAGTGATTTCAGCAAAACTCAGGTTTATTTCAGCTCGACGATCACTTCTCTAACACGGTACAACTTCTGATAGCCCGAAAAGCTTTTCCATTGCAGCTGCTCGGTATTTAAACATTCCGGGCTAATGTAGCCACTCCTACTATACAGTTATCAACCTATCAGGTTGAGCGAATAAGGACCAATCAGAGTCTTTCCCGCTTATATACATTTGAACCTGATTGGACGCATTAGTCTTGAACTTCAATCCCTGTTCAAGACGAAGCTTAACATTGCTTCCTTATGAGATGTTTCACATTACATCTTAGGTATTCCTGGCAGCTTCAGAATACACTACAAGGAGACAATTCCTCAGAGCAGTTTTTGGCAATGATTAATTGCTCCTCTGAGATTAGTCAGACTTGGTGCTTGGGGGGGGGGTCAACAGTGGGAGGGCTTCTAATGTCCTGGTCCCACTGGTGGACCTCCTGATGGCACCTGGTATTTCTGGTCACTGTGTGACACAGAGTGTTGGACTGGATGGGCCTTTGGCCTGATCCAACATTGGAGTCTCTTATGTTCTTATGTTCTTATTTTAAATAGTTAAAATTTTGCAAGGTCAGCACTGTCAGAGAGCTCGTAAGTGTTTAACTCATGAAATTTCACATTCTTGTCTGTGCAGCTAAGGACTTGGTCTTGCTTTCCTGAGACTCTAGCAAAGTTAATAAGCCTTATGACTGAGGGAATCACCTTGAAAATGACAGCAGCCCTTGCAGAAGGATCAGAACCCAGGTCAGGACAGTGCTTATAAAAGTACCTCCGGAGCCTTGCCAAATCCTGGCTCTCTTGAGCTTAATGGTTCTGAGTCCACAGTTCTAGCATTCTGTCCACCCCCCTGAACTCTTCCCCATAGTTTACATACCACATAAAAGTAAATATTACAAAACTAAGTGGAGCTATGCCTATATGCTTGCTGTTCATACTTACTACTGTAGATGGAGTTGGCAGCCTCCAGGTGGGGCCTGGAGATCTTCCACTATTACAACTCCAGAAAACATCTCCCGCTATTAACCTGCTACTCCAAACAATATCTCCTGCTATTATAACTCCAGACAACAGAGATCAGTTCCCCTGGAGAAAATGGCTGCTTTGGAGGGTGAACTCTAGGGCATTGTACCATGCTGAGGTCCCTCCCCTCCCCAAACTCCGCCCTTCCCTGGCTCCACCCCCAAAATCTCCATGGATTTCACAACCCAGAGCAGGCAACCCTAACTATAGAATCTAGTTTCCCGCAGCAAAGGATATGCTTGCCAATATACTGATCTAGGCTAGCACAAAATGATAATTTAAGATAGTTGTACATCTAAAATATAGAGCTTTAACTAAGACAGTTCTGCAAATAGTATTCCGAAACTGCACACAGCTGTCTGGGAGCATGCAATCTTAAGGCATTAAGATGAGCAGCTGGGGATGGGATTCACACAAAATGGCAACTGCATGTGTTGGGAGGATCATGGGTAGCTTGCGTTCCTGTCAGACACAGTGGAAGTGCCAAAATCAAATGTCTGACAAGGGTTCACATCTCATCTTTCTTGGTTTTGGCCTAGCATAGCTAGGCTGGTACAGTTGCACTGTGTCAATATGTGGCATGAATGTGACACTTCTGAGCACAGCACAGTGCCTTACACCCACACAAAGAAACTTTATTTTATTTCCAACTTTATTTGTTTGTTTGTTTATTTATTTCCAAAATGTATGCCCTGCTTTTCTGCCCTCATCAGGGCCACTCACATGTTTCCCTAACTTGCACACATGGCTCTTAGCATATGTGATATTAATTATAATGCATGAGACTTTCCTTTGCTCATTGTGGTGTGGGTGAGGCGCCAACAGATTAGTTTTCTGTGAGCTGTGGAATCCTGAGGTCACCTCTAGATAGGGTTGTCAGCTGACCAGGAAGAAAGTGCTTTCATCAATGCCTACATTCGCAGAAATCAGTGGGTACAAAAGAGCATCTTGAAAAGCTGGCCACATTTAATAGGTACTCATAATGTTAGGGCGGTTTGTCTTCAGGAATTTACTTTGGGAATAACAATCAACTCAGGGAGAAGCAACACAAAGCAGCTAATTACTAACAAACATCTATTCCATCATCAATGTCAAATTGTGCTGAGTATTTTGGCTTTAATTACAAGAGAAGAAGAAAAATAAGTTTAAGGAATACAAGCAAAGGTTTTCGTAGCAAGCTGGATTTCTAAAGGAACATTCTGTGCGAAGGAAAAAAGGGAATAATAAAGGCATTAGTTTAAAAACGTTAATGAGTACAAAATCTCACTGTTTTAAATCACACTAAGAAAGAACAAGGCCATGATTGCTTTGCTGGTAAAAGATTTTGGATGTTTTTTTGAAAGAACACTTTAATACCCTGGTGGTCACATAGTGTTTGCAGACTATGTGCAATTGCTTTCCTGGGTTATCCTGAAAAGAATTACTTAGATCTAGTTGAGAAGGTGTAAGTTAATTTCTGGAATTGGCTTCCTTAAATTCATGGCAACACTTAGGGCTGCCAACTTACCAGAAATATATATCTTTATCTGGCCTGCTCCTGTGTCTTGAACAGACACTTGAGCTACAAAAATCTGCAGGTGAAGCTTTTCATCACATGGCAATCCAGGTTAGGGTTGCCAGGTCCCCCTTGACCACCAGTGTGGTATGGTGGGTCAGGTTGCCAGATCCAGGTTGGGAAACTCCTGGAGATTTCGAGGTGGAGCCTAAAAAGGACAGGGATCTCAGTGGGGTACAATGTCATCGTGTCCACCCTCCAGAGCATCTAGCTCTGTTCCAGCACCTTTCATAGCAGCTTCATCTACAGACAATAGTAGGAAAATGCTGGAAAATGCTTCAGCTTATGATTTCTGCAGATCAAAGGGCAATTAAAGGCATGGGAACAAGCAAGATACATTTTTGTCTGGTCAACTAGTTACCCTAAAGCAGGGCTATGCATTCGAGACCCCTGCAAAAGCCAAATGTATCTAACAAAAAATTATACTGATTGTGCAATTTCAAGTACAATATCATATAAGTTATAGGGTATTCTAGTGATTAAAGAATTTTACTGATTCACATGTTTTTTAATATTCTATTTATTGAGTTTTCATCAAATATAACAAAAAGACACATATTTTACACACACAATATTCAAACTTAAATAAATACGTTGATTATACATTTTATCCTAATCCTATTAACTCTAACAGCTCAAGTACTGCGTGTATCAAGTTCATCTAACTTGCTCCAATAACAAGGTTTATAATATACCACTAACCATAACAACAGCACTCTAACTCCTAAACCTTTCTTGGACTGAAAATATCACATTCGTGGAGCCACCCTATTTACTTAGGTATTTAGGGTTTTGCTTCCTGTTTGCTCTACTTGCAAAACCAATTTATTAGTGGTCATTCTATACTATGAAGAAAGAAGAAAAAAATTTTTTTTGAACTTCCACATACAGCAATGCCTGGATCAATCTTTCTGTTTAATTATCTCTTAGACATATATTTATAAACAGTTGATTTTCCACTAGGCAAACCCAATATAAGAATAGCTATTTTGTCACTCTTGTCGTTCTAGCAAACAATAAAAAAGAACAAAAACATAGAGTTTTGAGAAAAAACAACAACAGCAACGAAACCTCTAACATGGAACATTTTTACGAAACAGAACACATGTATTGGAGTATTCTATTTACATAGAAAGTTTACATTTTATTCTCTCCTTGTCCTCTTTGGGAAAATCAGCTGAGCAAAAGTATTAATTTAAAAAGGGGCCTGGTTTTTAACATACCTAAATAATTATTCTTAGCCATTCTAGCCAACATATTATCCATGAAAGAACTACACAATTTTGAGAAATTATCTAACTGAAGGCTTTTTAAAAAAATATTATTATTATTGTTGTTTTTGTTTTCTTTTAAATTTCTAACATTATGCACTTAAACATCACTGTGAGTTCTCCCCTCCTTTATCTTGAAATTACCTACATAGAGATAAATAATGCACACCTGTTCATTCTCTCACTTCCCTTTATACCTAAGAAAACCCTATAAAGAAAGGGGGGGGGTAAAGTTATAATGTAATACAAAAAAGTCTAACAAAACCCATCCCAACAAAAACAAACTTCCCTCAGATTATAAATTTATAAGGTATCTCACAGTAACATTAGAGTCCTATTCTTTTATTTTCCAACACCCCCCCCCCCCAAAAAAAAAATTAAATAAAATAAAAAGGGTGGTTGCTGTAAAGAAAAAACATGGCAGCCATGTTTTTTCTGCATCTTTGTTCTTGCATCAGGACAAGACGGCAACACCCCCCCTCGACTGCCATCAGCAGGGGTGGCCGAAAAAGCTCCTTGCCACTCCACCTCCCTCCAAGAAGCAGATCGGAGCTCACCCGATAGTCAGGGGGCTCCAAAAAAGCAAAGCAGGGACGGGCGTCTCGGGAGCAATCCGAGACGCGACCATCTGCAGCGTCGTATCCCGGAAGTCTCCCCTGATTCACATGTTATGGAGTACACATAGAGTCGCCAGCCTTCAGGTAGTGGCTGGAGATCTCCCACTATTTTTACAGCTGATCTCCAGGTGACAGAGATCAGCTCCCCTGGAGAAAATGGCCACTTTGGAAGGTTGACTCTAGGGCATTATATCCCATTGAAATCCCTCCCAGCCCCAAACCCGTTAGCCGCAACACCAGGTCTCTGTATGAATTATGATGGGGAAATTAGCTAAGAGACCTTTCTTTAATAGGTGTGCAAGTTAGGGACTGATCTTCAGCTATACTAGAATCAGGCCCCACTTGGAGCTTACATAGACGACAGACAGGAATATGTTTTATGAAATTTATTAAGAAAAATAACTCTAATACATTCAGCTAATTAAATAAAGATATCACACACAAGAGCTAGAAAATAAAGAGTTGAGGCGATCAGATATAGATATTGGAAAACAATGCGGACCAATGGGAGGCCTTGAGTGGCTTGTCCCAGGTAAAGACAAAAGTTTACCTGGACCAGTGATGAGTCCCAGCGGGTACGATGTCCAGAAGGGCAAGGCCTAGGTGTGACCAAGGAGATTCCAGAAGGGCAGAGTCTGGATTCACAATAGTGTTGATGGGCTTAGCCAGATGTTGGATGGCTAGCTGAATTGGTTTGATGGCCACTAATAGTTCTGCCAAGGCAGGTTGAATAGTTTCCCAGGTGTACAAAAGGTGAGAGATAGGTCCCTGATTAGCATCAGGAAGGATTGCTAAAACATTTGAATGTTTGATTGGTTTATCTCAGTATCCTGAGAGATGGAGCATGAAATACAGTTGTGGAGACAAAATTTTTTCACATAGACATAGGTGCACACAAAAGGGCTGCTTGCAGAGTTGGAGACAGAAGGGCTGTTCTCAGGTGGCTACTGAATAGCTTATTGGAAATGCAGATCTGTACTTGGTGGAACTTGGCATTGTTTCATATGCATACCTTTGCTGGATAGAGGGGAAAGGCTGGAGATTGCTTGAAAGGCTGCCTTATAAAACCTGAAATTGAAACCCTTTTCCAGAGCTTTTGGCTAGCTCTATGGTTCAGGCCAAGAGTGCCTTCCTTGGCCTGAGTTTGTGGGTCTCTGGTTCAGGTTAGAAGTGGGGTGCCCCTGCTGTTGGGGCTACCCTTGAGTAAGGCAGTGCCTCTGGGTAACACCCTACCCTCCTCAGATTCCACCCCCAAAATCTCCACATATTTCCCAACTCAGAGCTGGTAAACCTAAGTGCACAGATTGAGTCTGGGGTCTCCAACCTGTTACATGCACAGTTTGATTTGAGTTGCAGGTTCTCGTCAGTGCAAACATGTACAGTGCTAAGTTTGTATCTGTCATGATCTGTGCAGGACGGAGGTAATCAAATATAAGCTCTAGGAGGGGCCTGTCTGGGAGTAGAAGCAGATAGCCTACAATCCCAACAATGCTTGGGGACGGTTTTTAGCCAAT
This sequence comes from Gekko japonicus, assembly GCF_001447785.1. Lineage (NCBI taxonomy): Eukaryota > Metazoa > Chordata > Lepidosauria > Squamata > Gekkonidae > Gekko > Gekko japonicus. Next base: position 396,603 of record NW_015173674.1, read on the forward strand.
CAGAGTTCAGGGATTCTGTGAAGAGATTGCCACATACTTTGTGAGGAGTCTGACTTGAGCTGCTAGCTGTGGAAAAGGGTGTTCTTTCGTCTCTCTGCAGCCTGGTCTCAGTGAGGGGACAGGCTGGTCTGGGGAAGAGAAAGATTCCTAAGTTCTTTCGTCTCTCTTTGCGGCCTGGTCTCAGAGACGGGACAGGCTGGTTTGGTGAGAGAAAAGATCCCCCACTTGGCTCAGCGTGAGTGTTAGGCAGGAGGCCTGGGAAGAAGGCTATAGGCATTAAGTAGTAACTAGTTAAGTGACGAGGTAGTCGCATTAGGATTCTGTTTATTTTGCCTTTTAAACACTGCTGTACCTTTTTTAAGTACCTTGCCTTATTTGCCTTGCCCCAGTATTGTTCTTAATAAACTATTGTTAAGTTTCTCTGCCTTGGTCATCACGCTTATGTTTCTCGGCCACAAAGGGGATATTTGAAGGGGCTTGGGAAGGTACCCTGGGCCTTCTCAAGGGACCGTAAGTCCAGGGTGGCGGAAGGCGGAAGGCGACCCTCTGGGGTCATGACAGCATCAGAACCACAGCACACGTGAAGAGGGGGCTTCACCCCCCATGTCATTTTCCCAATTTGAAACATTCCTGGAGGAAGTATAATTTGGGCCAAATCCATATGTATTTCAGAGAACACATGGGTTTCCCCCCCATAGGTTCAACCTGGGCATTCTGTAATGTGTGAAGATGATAATTATCTACTCTTTAAGTATTCAGTGAAGCAATCAAATTTAGCTATGTTTTATATTACCAAACCTCAGGTTCTTGCACTCTTAAAAACATGATTCACATATTTACTTCAAATATTTATGTAGTATTTCTGACACTCAAAGAGGAGTTACATAAAAATACAGTAAAACAATATCAAATATGGTTGAATAAGACAATAAATTATAATAATTCTATTTAGCAAAATCAGCAGCCAAAACTAATAACTTTGAGAATAGTGAAGGAAGTATGGAAGAATGTCCAATTTAAATAAACAAAAGCTATCATGAATTGAGAGAAGCAAAGATCATCATTCATATTTTCTTTTTCGGTCTTCAGTAAAACAAACAAAAACCAGTAAAACCAGTAAAACAAACAAAAAACTCTAAGCAAGTGTCCCCCTTACTCTCAGCCCCATCGATTAATCATCTAAAAACTATCCAACCATATAAAAGGAGGAGGCAGTCAGTAAACATAAAGTACTGGCCCCAGGAGGATAGGCAACCATTCTAGCAGTGACAAAAGTCAGTCCTATTTGAAGTAGTTATGGCCCTAGCCAGCCTGGGGGAGCCTAGCAGCCTGGGTGAGGTGGAGCAAGTGGTGTAATTTGCCTCAGGGCCTTACGAGGCAAGCCCCCCTGCCTCAGCTTCTGTGTGTGCCATTCACCTCTGCCCCATCCCACCAGACTGCTCACCAGAATTCTTGGCATTCTGTTTGAGGTTTTATTACATGTGGACTCACAGCTTCAAATGCACATATGGATTAGGGCTGCCAAGTGGGGGCGGGGGGGCGGGTAAACCCCCGCTTCGGAGGCCCGATTTCCACCACCGCAGAGTCGAGCCCCGGGGTGAACTCTGCCCCTCGAAGCGCAGCGTGGCTGCGTCACCAGAGGTGACGCAACCACGTCGATCACGTTGAGGGCGTGGCCCTGATCGTCGGAGGGAAAACTCTATGGTTTTCCCTCCGACGATCGGGGCCATGCCCTCAATGTGTTCGATGTCGCGCGTCACTTTTGGTGATGTGCTGGCAGCGTGCATGCATGCATCAACAGAGAGCTCCCGGAGCCCAGCAAGGCTCCCCCGCAGGTAGGAAAAATCAACTTGGCAACCCTAATATGGATCCTCCAGGTAGACGATAGCAGCAACGTCCCCAACCTGCCCAAGCCCCCTTAAATCCTCTCAGCTGTTCTGCAGCCACAACAATACTGGAAAGTGCGATCAATTTGCAGCTGATTTATGGCGACTCCATCGGATTTTCAAGGCAAGAGAAGAACGGAGGCACTTTGCCATTGCCTGTCTCTGCACAGCAAGCCTGGACTTCCTTTGTGGTCTCCCATGCCAGAGCTAACCAAGGCCAACCCTGCATAGCTTCTGAGATCTGATCATACCAGGTTAGCCTGGCCCTTTCAGGTTAGGGCAGCCATCATACCTCTCTTTTTCCTGTATTAAGCCACTACAGGCTCTTTTCCTAGATACCTTCAGTCTTTCAATCATTCCCTGGCTCATACCCTCCAACCTTTCACCAATGAAAATAAGGACATGCTGTTAATCCCACTATATTTGTACCAAGGATCACTGCTAGAGCCCAACCTCACCATTATTTTCTATTCTGAAAAGTTTTGCTCAGCCTGCTGTGTGCTGCATTGTTCAATAACTAATCCTTCATTAATTTAAAAACCTAAATGGGGGATTTTTTCTCTTGTAGTTAAAGATATGTCGGGGGAGATGACATAATGTTCCTGTGACAGTTAAAAAAAGCTTATCTTTTATGGAGTTCACGGTACCATGTATAGGATTTCCAGGCATTCTCCCATCCAGACATTGACCAGGTCCATATTTTCTCGGCTTCAGTAGAGTGGCAACGAGGGATGGGCTGAACTACGAACTGAACCACAAACCCATAGGAATGGGGAGGTTGGTTTGTGAACTAACCCAACTCATAGTGGTTTGTGAGCCATTTAAAGTTTACAACCCTGCTTTCTGCTTCTTGCTGCTTTTCATGGGCAGCAGAAAGCAGGGGGGCATTTAAACCAAACAGCTGATTGGCGGGGAGCTAGGAGCCATTTAAACTACTGCTTTCTGCTTTCCATGAAAAGCAGAAAGCATGGGTTTAAATGGCTCCCAGCCACTTAAACTAAACAGCTGTTTTTCTTGAAGAGCAGAAAGCATGGGTTTAAATGCCACAAACTGCATCAAACTTCATGAAAGTTCATGGCGGTTCTTCAGTTTACAAACATTGCTTCACAAATCGCCCAAAATTCGTGATGAACTTTAGTTCATTGACCAGTTTGTGCTCATCCTTAGTGGCAACATTACATGCCCTTAGAGACTATGTGTGTGTGTGTGTGTGTGTGTGTGTGTGTTTGTGCATATACACATCATTTTGTATCCATGTTGGTGTTTTCACCAGAAGTTTATCTTCTAGAGATCCTTGGGATGGAGCTGAACTTTGAAAAGTCTAGCTATTCACATTAACATCATGTTTAGACAGAGAAGCCAAAACTTGGACAACACTGGGGCAATGATTTACCACTGGCATATCAGAAAAATGAAATTGGTCCCTGGACAATAGGAACTGTTGGAGCACATGGCCTGTTGAGCTGTGCTACAGGTCAATCCCAGTTGCACTGTGGTGGCCAAATGGGTCTTCCCCATCTCCTTCATGTGCCTCCCCCCATTTATTCTTCTCAAATGTTTCTCTTCCTACAACAGTGTGGCTGGATTTTTTTTTGTCTCAGACCATAGATTCTAACTTATATTAATAATTTTATAAACAAAACCAAACAGTGTTATTTATTATATAAATATGGTTTTTATTATTTAGTTTTATTTTACTTATATTTTAAATGCTTATTTTTATTCACAAATCTATTATTTTGTTCTCTGAAAGGATGCTTTATTAGCCTGCCTCTTATCTGAGGAAGAAATTGTCGCTTAAAAAATGATGTTTTAAAACTATTGTATGAGGATATGTAAATGTATTTAACAATTTTTGTAGTGTTTCTGTATTTTCCACTTTATCACATTTCTCCACATATGATACTATCACATCTATATATATATAAAAGAAAGTCCCCTCACCATAAAATCCCCTAGACCTAGAAACATGAAATTTGGGGAGAGCTTTCCTACCATGACATAGATGCTCACTAAGAAGGGATTTTTAGAAATTTGACCCCTAAGGGGGTCAAAAGGAGTAAAATGTGCTCCACCCATTGCTTCCTATGTAGCTGCCAGGCTGCTGCCTCCTTCCACCCCCCACTCTCTGATTGGTCAGCTGCAGAGCTTAGTGTTCTGAGGTAAAAACAGTTATAGGAGACTGCAGAGAGCTAACGACAGTTGAGGAAATCAGGAATGTCCAACCACCTGTGAGATGCAGCAATCCTGCTGGCCCAGCCTCCCCCATGGCTTCAAACATGCTCCCCCTCTCCTACAACTGACAGGCGGCTGTCTGTCAGGTGCAGCAGCAGGTGCAGGGTGCTTAAAGCCATCAGGGGGCCCACCCCAGCAGTAACACCTTAACGATCCTGCCAGCTCAGCCTCCACAATGGCTTGCAATACCCCTCCCCTCCTACACTGGACAGGCAGCTGCCTGTCAGGTGTAGGAGAGGGGGTGGGATGCTTACAGCCATCGGGGAGGCTTGCTCAGCAGGATTGCCTTAGTGCTGCTGCTGGCCCAGCCTCCCTGGTGCCTTTAAACACACTCCCCCCATCACCAGACAGGTGGGTGTCTGTCAGGTGTAGGAAGAAGTCCAGGGTACTTTAATCCATCGGGGAGGCCACCCAAGCAGAAACACCTTAGCAATGCTGCTGGGCCAGCCTCCCCAAAGGCTTTAGACATACTCCTACCCACCCCTTTGCCAACTGACAAGCAGTTGTCTGTCAGGTGCAAGAGCAGGGGCAGAGCATTGAAAACCATTGGAGAGGCTGCCCAAGCAGCATTGCCTTAGCAATCCTGCTGCTGCAGCCTCCCCAATGCCTTCAGACATGGGTTGGAAGGGGTGTGTAGTTCTTAAAGCCATCATGGAGGCTCGCTCAGCAGGATTGCCTTAGCACTGCTACTGGCCCAGCCTCCCCAATTCCTTTAAACACAATCCCCCCCTTATACCAAACAGGCGGGCATTTGTCAAGTGTAGGAGCAGGGCCAGGGTACTTTAATCCATCACGGAGGCTACCCCAGCAGGATCACCTATGACCATCAACAAGTCCCAAGACTTAACAGAGACTACTGCTTCTCACATGGATAGTTCTATATGGCCTGCTCTCGAGTGAGCTCACCAAGCAGCCTGGTGATCCTAGGGCAGAACCACCTAAGGGCAGAACCACCAATGTGGTCTACAGAGATGTACTTCAGTACAGAAAAAAAAAACAGAACGCCTGTCTCACTTCAGTTTTTACACTACAATCTTCTCCATTAGAATTCCTACAGCAAATGTTACATTTCAAACTTCACATCATCAGTATTATAACTGGATTTGCGGAACTTAAATACTGAAGCAAAGCATGAGTTTCAGGCTAGTATAGCACTATAATTCCCATTTTATTGATGGGCAACTTGGGCTGAGGTACTTGTTCTAGCTTTTGAGCCTTGGTCCTTCCATTCTAAATCTTAACACTGTGTCAATCAGCTTAATAAGGTAGAAATGGATTCCATGAAGGGAAATATTTTCTTTCACAATGGGCCAAAGATATCTTTCCACTGTACAGCTTTAGTCTAATTTTCCCTTTCCACCTTATTGACAGCTACTGCAAGTCCTCTGACTTGGGACAAAGAGTGTGTAGAAGGCCCAGAAACAAAGTGTCAGGATTTCCCAACAGCATTGAAATGCGGGACCTTGGATCACTGTCAACAAATCATGAACAGATCCCCTGAGGTAAGTGTACTATCCAGGGATGCCTTGCCAACCATCTTTATAAGCAATGGCTGTTTCACAAGAGGTGGCTTTGGAGGGCACAACCTCTGCCTAGGCTTTATTTATTTATTTATGTATTCAATTTATACCCCGCAGTCCCTGCCAAGGCAGGCTCAGGGCAGCTTACATAAAATGCATATATAAATACAATTAAAATCCATCATAAAAACAACCCAAAACCATAAACAATTGCCAGCAGCCAGTGTTCCCTCCAGTGTTCCCTCTAAGCTGAGTTAGTGTGAGCTAGCTCACAGTTTTTTAGCCTCTAGCTCACACATTTTTGTCTTAGCTCAGGAAGGATGGCTCAAGAGCAAACTAATGTATGCAGCAGCCAAATCGCTCGCTCACAACTTTAATGCCAGTAGCTCACAAAGTAAAATCTTTGCTCACAAGACTCCACAGCTTAGAGGGAGCATTGGTCCTGTCACTTTAATAGAGGCTTGATGTGTGGCATTGGCCAGCTGAAGCTTTTCAGGGCAGGGAGGTAAATGCCATCAACTGGTAAACGGCACCTCATTAAGCCTCTATTAAAAGGATAATATTCCTCCAGGCTAGATGCCTCCGCCTTCAAACGCCAATGTTCCTTCCCTCCTTTTCCCCTGGGCATCCTTAAATATAGTGTGGCAAGTCACACATGACCAGTAGGACTTCCTAAACTCTTGACAGATTCCACTCATGAGAATTTGGAAAGTTCTGTTGGTCATGGTCATGTCTTACTGCGCTTGATGCTCAAGCTACTGGACCCTGCTTCACAGATCCACCCAATATTAAATTCCACTCTTGGACTTATTCAAAGCAATTGGGCCCCAACCCTGGACCCCAATACCCTCCCCTTTCCCTGCTTCCTTCTCTCTCTCTCACCAACTGAACTATCTGTATCTGCCAGCCTCCAGTTCAGCTTTCCCTGCTTCCTCCTCCTGGCAGCCTCTTCCATTTTCTTTTGTCTCAGCAACCTAATGACCTTTCTCTGTTCTCTTCTTTTTCAGCTTCTCCTTCTCCCCCACCCCCTTCTCTTTTCGCACCTGCCTTCTCTGGGGTCCACTCCTGGGCCCTGACTAGGTACCAGAATGTTTTAAACTTGAAACTTAACTACAGTCTCCCTCCACATATCTGGGGTGTGAGAGAACTCCCAAGGCAAAGAGGTGTAGTTCCCAGAACAGTCATTAAAGGAAATGTTAGGATGTTTCTGAAAGCGTAATTATGCATGCCTTCCTGGAAGGGGGGGGGGACTGGTTGTAGGAGTGCACCTTTCTGACAGGGCCTCTGTGCCTTTGGCATGTGTTACAAATAAATTCAACAGTGGCTCTCATCCCAAAATGGAGATGTGGTGATGAGAAACATTTCACAAGGTGAATTTCTGGCTCTATGTACCTGTCACAAGGATAGGTGCCATGTCAGGAAAAAAAAAGATGGCAGTCCAAATGGCTGGATTAATCATATGGTATCTTTCCCCACATTTCTTGCACGAAATCAAGACAAAAGCAATTCCTGGCATGGGGAAGGTAGTAATTCCCAGTATGGATGTTGGGAAATAATAATAAAAAAAGAAAAGAAAACCAAAATCAAAATTCTACCCAAGAAAAGCTGTGCAAATTATGTCAATGAAGTGCATTTTAATTTTTGTGTTCATGTGGAAGGGCAAAGAGACATAGGCCACCACCTCCTTCTCCCCTCTTCCTTGGGAGTAATCTTTTTCTGTTCCCTCTTTGGCTCCTGAGAGTTCACCAGATTGCCTCAGCACTATGGTTGCCAGGCATGGCCTAGCAACAAGCAGGAGGCCAGGAGCATGGGGGGGGGGCACTGTCAGCAATGGCATGATTTCACTTCCGGAAAAACCTTTAAGTTATACCACACTCTATAGGAATTGTTGGAGACTATGGTAAAACCACAGAGTTTCCAGTACTTCCTAGAGATGGCTGATATCACTTCTGGGTTCCTCTGGAAGTGATGTCATTCTATTGGCCCAGCAGCCATATGGGCATTAAAATTATTTTCCCTCTCTGCTGTTCTGAGCATTCAGGGGTAGATCCTTGGGAGAGTGGGGCTTAGGAAAGGGAGGAACCTCAGCAAGGTATAATATAATTTTCTCAGGAGAACTGATCTATGTAGCATGTAAGCCCCATTAGGGGCCTGTAGGGTTGCCAGATCCCCTTGTGGCTCTGGCAGGGAGATGGTGGGGCAGTTCCCCCTGCCAGTGACCACCCAGGGATCCTTTATGACTGAATATACTGGCTTCTGTATGTGCTTCTACTGAGATTAGGTCCCACTGTAGCCTATTGGTTTTGAAAAATAATTATTCGAAATGTGGCAGTTTGCATCCGGACTACGCATCTCTATGGTTTATGGATTTTTTGGATTTTCCAGGAACTATATGAGTCCAGTCTATGATGAATACATGTCAAGTTGGACTATGGAATTACAATACAACAGGAGTGAGACACACTGAAATTTTGGGGACTTTATTTTTCTATGTTTCTGTATTACTGTTGTTTCTTGAAAGAACACCTTGGCTTTATATAGTTATATGACTGTATTACTGAACTGGGCATTAAATATTATTTTTATACATTTTTGTTTATCTTTAGCCAGCGGTTTTTTGTGCTTTGTACCATTGCAAGATAGGGCAGCCTAAAATCTAATTAAATTAAAAAATATATTTTTCAGCAGCAAATTCATTTTGTTTTGCAAAAACAAAGTTCTGTGTGAGTCCCTCAAATAATTTTCTTCTTCTTTCTTCCTCAGTTCAACCTCAGATGTTCTATATGTAAACTCGTTGTAATAATGATGGCAAAAGTTCTACAAGACAATACCACAGATGTAAGTACACCAAATCCCCCCCCCACATTTAATGAACACAAAGTTGCTGCCTGAGTAGGGGGCAAAATAGCCTGTTCTGCCCTGATGCCTTTAACAACAGTTTGATTGCAGAACTCTGGTCCTAGATCACTGTGAGCTAACACTTTCATATCTTGCTATTATTAAAGAGAATACATAGAAAAGACAGTTCAAAAGGTGGCAATCCTAGTGAAGGTATTTCGCCAGAGTTATGACTTCTGTTCGAATATATGACCCTGTCATGTTATATTTTCTTCATGTGATTAGTTATTTATATAATTTATGACCTTGATCTGATGTTTGAACTGTTTAAATTTGAAATTGGAAGGGGGGGGGAACCTCACAAATTGTCTGTAATCTTTCCTGAACCTATGGAAACCTGAAATAAAACAATGGTTCCTAATGCTTCATTAATTTTTTCACCCTTAGGAAAGACTATCCAAATTCTTGGAGCAGGGATGCCAGTATCTTCCCTTCCAAGACTGGGCAGTCAAATGCAAGAAGATGGTAGACACTGGAATTATAATTCTGGTTGAACTTGGAAAACAAGTGCAGGTAAATGGATTAATAGATCGCCGATGTAGTGCCTGTGAGTGCCCAGGAACTGCAATAGGTTTCTTGATCCCCATTTGCTTTTACAAGAAAGCATCACTCCCCCAGTGCTGGCCTCCCTCCACCTCACTGGAGCAAGGAGTGCTTCAACAGAGCCCTGGAGGCATCACCTATATTGTGTAGTGGGTTGACCGCGTGGCTAGGCCTCCTCAGCTCCCATAACATGGTGCACGCTTGACTCTTACACAACTAAGACAAAGACAAACGGCCAGCAGGCCAACTATATACATATCCAGGGGAGATGTAGTGCCTGTGAGTGCCCAGGAACTGCAATAGGTTTCTTGATCCCCATTTGCTTTTACAAGAAAGCATCACTCCCCCAAAGCCAACAGCCAGTCCTGGCCTCCCTCCACCTCACTGGAGCAAGGAGTGCTTCAACAGAGCCCTGGAGGCATCACCTATGTGTCTGCAAGGAGCACCCCCTGGTGGCGGCCAGCATACACAACAACCTATGTGTCTGCAAGGAGCACCCGTTCAGAAACAGCAGCCACCATTCAGAAACAGCAGCCTCCCCACAATCTGTGATTGGCCTTAGCACTCCATGGCAGCTATTTGGTTATTGCCTCCTGTGGCAACCATTTTCTGGTGGCTAGGTTTCCCTCTCTCAGTCTCGGCCCCAAGCCCCTACCCTTGAGAAACTGAGGTGTGGGAGAAAATGACTGGAAAATGGCCTCCATAGTGATGTACCAGGAATTTCCATGTTTGTCTGTGGTCTTTACCATAGAGATTAAGGGAAACTCCTAGAGCCTCACTCAGAAGTAATGTCACATTCTCCCCAAACTGCACCCTCCCTAGGCATTGCATTCAACATCTCATTGCATTGTGACCTCAATTATAGCATCCACGCACCGTCCTCAAAATTCCAAAAGCCTTTGTTTCCCTCTCAGGCAGGGTTGCTGACAGGAAGGACTTCAGGCACATTTTCCAGTGGCCCTGATCACTCTGGGATCCAAGGGATCTGAGCAAGATCCAGAGACTGAGTGCAAGTGTGGTGTAGTGGTCAGAATGTTGGTTTAGTATCTCTGAGACCTAGGTTTGAGTCCACACTCTGAAATGAAAGTGTGTGGGGTGGCCTAGGGCTAACATACTCTCAGCCTAACCTGTCTCACAGGATTGTTGTGAGGATGGTTGTTGGATATTTAGCAGAGTAAATGAAGTACAGTGGGAAAATGTTGGTTTAGTATCTCTGAGACCTAGGTTTGAGTCCACACTCTGAAATGAAAGTGTGTGGGGTGGCCTAGGGCTAACATACTCTCAGCCTAACCTGTCTCACAGGATTGTTGTGAGGATGGTTGTTGGATATTTAGCAGAGTAAATGAAGCACAGTGGGAAAATGCGGTATTGAAACGTGTATGGTTAACTTCTAAGAAAAAGTTCACAATTAGGGAAACGATTGCATGGAAAGAAAACAACAACTGTCTAACTCATCTTTCGAGTTCTAATCTACTCCATCTTGTTTCTTTGTTTCCTCTGACCCTAAGAAGGAAGAAATAGAAGTCCCCCTTATCCCCAAGGTCTACCCCTTATGTACGAGCAAAATAGCACAAACTATCTCCAAAATATTGGGTCAGCTCATTAAGAATAAAACCTCCCTCTCTTTGGTGGGAGGAATCTACATGACTCTCTTTTAAACTTGCTATTAATAGCTTACAGAAACGTAACCCTTTCATGACTGAAAGAAGCACAAGAAGCAGGCTCGAATCTGTAGGGATGGTGTCTGTAGGGTAGGGATGGTGTCTGTAGGGAAGGCTAAAGCACAGATGGAGCTGAGGCTTGCGAGGGATGCTAAAAACAACAAAAAAGGTTTCTATGCGTATGTTTGGAGCAAAAAGAAGAACAGGGATGGGGTAAGCTCATTGCTAGGGGAAGACAGTCAAGCCTTAACAAGGGATGAAGACAAAGCGGAATTACTCAACTCTCACTTTGCGTCGTAAGGCGAGCTGTATACAAACTGAAGAATGCAGGGGATATGGAGGAACTGCCAGTCCAGAGTAAGGAAGGAAATGGTTAGAGAGCATCTAGCTGCCTTAAATACTTCCAAATCTTCTGGGGCGGATGGCTTGCATCCCAGGGTGCCTCTGGCTCTAATCTTTGAGATGTCCTGGGGTACTGGTGTTGTGCTGGAAGACTGCAGAAGAGTGAATGTTGTCCCAATCTTCAAGAAGGGAAAAAAGACGGACCCAGGAAAATATAGGCCTGTCAGTTTGACATCAATACCTGGAAAATTCTAGAGCAGATTATTAAACGCTCTGTCTGTGAGCACCTTGAACAGAATGAGTTAATTGGTAGTAGCCAGCATGGGTTTATTTATTTTTATTTATTTATTATTAGATTTATACCCCGCCCTCCCCCAACGGGCTCAGGGTGGCTACAACAGAGGCAATTGCCATAACAACGACTAAAAAACATAAAAACAATCATTAAACAGTGTGAAACAGTAATTAAGTAAAGTGTGGTGCTCTTGATGTTAAATGTTCTTAATCCAAGATGAATTCCATTCATCAACCTAGTCTGACAACAAGCATTCTTCGGTTAACTAGGCGTCTGCCCAGGGCCGGCTCACCTCCAGATTTAATCCACCGTAGATGATGGCAACTTGGGGGTGGTACAGTGACAGCGGCAGCTCCTATGCAAAGGCCTGGCAGAAGAGCTCCGTCTTGCAGGCCCTGCGGAACTGCGCCAGGTCCCGCAGGGCCCGAACCTGCTCTGGGAGCTCATTCCACCAGACAGGAGCCGCCGCCGAAAAAGCCCTGGCCCTGGTTGCAGCCGGCTTGATGTCCTTGGGGCCGGGAACCATCAATAGGTGCTGCGACCCCGACCGTAGCGCTCTTGGGGGAACATATCTAGAAAGGCGGTCCCTTAGGTACGCTGGACCCTGGCCATCAAGGGCTTTATAGGTAAGAACCAGCCCTTTGAAGCGAATCCGGTATGCTATAGGCAGCCAGTGCAGTGCCTTCAGCGCAGGCTGGACGTGGTCCTGTCTAGTGAGACCCATCAACAGCCTGGCTGCCGCATTCAGCACCAGCTGCAGCTTCCGGATTTGCGACAAAGGCAGCCCCATGTAGAGAGTGTTCTAGTAGTCCAACCTTGAGGTGACCGTCACATGGATCACAGTGGCCAAGTCATCGCGGTCAAGGAAAGGAACCAGCTGCCACGCCAGCCGATGGAAAAAGGCAGTGGCTGCCATCTAGGCCTCCATTGATAAGGTGGAGTCCAGGAGCACTCCCAAACTCCTAACCCTCGACACCGGCATGAGCGGTGCCCCATCGAAGGCCGGGAGAGGGAGCCCCAGCCCCGAACCGACCCGACTTAGGCCCAGGACCTCTGTCTTCGCCAGACCAACCTTATCTCCTTTTTTGACAGAGTTACTAAAATGGTTGACTCTGGCAATACAGAGGGGATGCTTATCAAATTTGCAGATGACACGAAGCTGGGTGGGATTGCTAATTCTGAAGAAGACAGAGTCAGGATTCAAAATGATCTAGATAGGCTGGAACAGTGGGCTGAGACAAATAAAATGAATTTCAATAGAGATAAGTGCAAAGTCCTACACTTAGGTACAAAAAATCAAAGGCATAGATATAGAATGGGAGGGACTTGGCTTGACAGGAGCACATGTGAAAGGGATCTAGGTGTTCTGCTTGATAACAAACTAAACATGAGCCTGCAGTGTGATGTGACTGCAAAGAAAGCTAATGCAATCTTAGGATGCATTAACAGAAACATACCAGATCACGGGAGTTGGTAGTTCCGCTCTGTTCTGCTATGGTCAGGGCTCACCTGCAGTACTGTGTCCAGTTTTGGGCACCACATTTTAGGAAGGATGTTGACAAGCTCAAGCGTGTCCAGAAGAGGGCAACCAGGATGGTGAGAGGGTTGGAATCTAAGTCTTATGAGGAAAGGCTGAAAGAGTTGGGTATGTTTAACCTGGGAAAGAGAAGGCTTAGAGGGGACATGATTGCAGTCTTCAAGTGTTTGAAGGGCTGTCATATAAAAGATGGAGTGGATCTATTCTCTCTTGCTCCGGATTGCAAGACTAGGTCTAATGGGTGGAAATTACAAGGGAGTCATTACCGACTAAATATCAGGAGAAACTTCATAACTGAAAGAGTGGTTGAGCTGTGGTGGAACAGTCTGCCATGGGAGGAGGTGGATGCTCCTTCTCTGGACGTTTTCAAGCAGAGGCTGGATGACCATCTTTCGGGTATGTTGTAGGGCTATCTTTCGGGTATGCTCCTGCAGAGTGCAGGGGGTTGCACTAGATGACCTGCAAGGTCCCTTCCAACTCTAACATTCTATGATTCTATGACTGAAGGGGTGACACTTGCAAAACCCAACAATAATACTGAAGAGACGATAACCCTAATAACCCTAACCCTAACAACCCTAGCCCTAACCCTAATATCCCTAACATCCCTACCCTTACCCTAATAACCCTAACCCTAATACCCCTAACCCTAATAACCCAAACCCTAACTCTAATACTCCTAACCCTAATATCCCTAACCCTAACCCTAATAATCCAAACCCTAACCCTAATAACCCTAACTCTAACCCTAATAACCCTAACCCTAATATCCCTAATCTTAAGGAGCTGGAGTACCGGTGGTATAACCACCCTCCCCGCTCATGACTGAGGCAACTCCTGTCCTGTCTTCACTTCTTCTCCTTCCTTTTCCTCCAGGGTGTGCACCAGAATACATATGTGAGGACTGAATGAGTTAACGTATGTTTTCATATATTAAATACATCCTCTGTATTTAATGTATTTCTTTTTCAGAATTGTGTATTAGACTACTGAATGTAATACAAGGAATGTTGGAACGTTTGGCTGACATAATACACCCACCTCAAAAAAGAAAAACATGCTGTTAAAGTGTTCTCCATGCCTGAGAGGAGTGAATGGAGAGTCTCAGCCTTATTTTGGCATATTTATTGCTTTACCGCTTATAACCTTACACCTTATAACCTTAGCTTGTTATTTAGTTTTGTCTTGGTATATCTTAAAACTTCTTCAACATGTTACATGTTAATTTGCTGTTCATCCCCTATCTATAAGTTTGACCCTCACCTACCATTCCAGGGTATTTGAAACAGTGTGCCTTGCGCACAAAAGTTCATACCTTGAATAAAACTTCATTGGTCTTAAAAGTGCCACTGGACTCTAAATTTGTTGTTCTTTTCTTCAATTGTTGCCTCTTTCTGGCTAGGTGGGTTTTGCAGATTTTGAAGCATTACAAGAATGTGTAAAACCCATTTGACCAAAGATGGTAGTAAGATGAGAGGATGCACCACAGGAAACAAGATCTCTGTTCTACAACTTTCAGTTTCCTGGGGGGGGGATTTGTCTACAACAAGTTCACATGGGGAAAAAAAGTGAAGCATTGCAGGGATGATATTGTGTATAAACTTGCACATATTGGTGATGTCATGCAAAACTTTTTCTCTCTATTGCTCTTTCTAGGATAGGCCTGAAATAGTGTGCACTGCTTTCAGGTTGTGCACCCAGAAAGAAACTCGCCAAGGAGCTCTGAAGTTCCAGAAGCCACTGAAGTCCAATGGAGAGCCTGAACTAGACTTCCCCCAAATTATGTCTCCTTTCATAGCTAATGTCCCTCTTCTCCTTTATCCTCAAGAGGATACTCAGGTGAGGATGCAGTGAGAGGTTTATCTGACTCCTCCAGCTAAAACTCTGTACATAGAATCAGGAAGGAATGGTGGTCTTTAGTAGACTGGTGCACATGACAGCCCCATATGCTCACTGAACACACAGCAAGGGAGAGTGGGAGACAGTGGAGTCAGCATCCCAGGAGAAGAATTAAAAAGAAAAATAGGGCTTTGTTTACTTAAAGGAAGTTATTATCACAGAGTTCCTGGCAATTCCTAGAGCTACCCGGAAATAACATAGGGTAGTTCTGGGAATAGCCAGAAACTATAGAGTTCCCAGCAATTCCTAGAGCCACCCTTTGTCACTCCTGGGTAACCCTAGGAATCACCAGGAACTCTATGAGAAGAACTTCCTATAAGTAGACAAGGCCTTATTTTTCTTTTTTCTCTTGCCCACTCCTTCCAGCAGTGGTGGGCAATGGGAACTGGGGAGCTTCGCAGCACTAGTGAGAGCACCGCCCTTGCCCCCTTACAGTCATCTGGTTGTCTATAGGGACAACTGTGCAGATAGACTTAGCGGTTCCCCACTAATGGTGAGCAAACTGCTGGTAATTGTTACTGATGCCTGATGACGCTCATCTGGTCAGCAGGTGCAAGTAGGCTGGCAAAAGAGAGGGGGAGCTTCATCTGTGAGCAATGATGTCACTTCTGGTGCAGCCTGGAAGAGCGGCATCACACTGGGGTGACACTCTAGCAGTTGCCCAGAAAATCCATAGAGTTTTTGGGCAAGTGCTAGAGTGTTGCCCTGGTGCAATGCTAGTGCTTACAGGTTGCAATGGAAGTGATGTCATCACACGTCAATGAAAATCACTGCCTCCCTCGTAGTAAGCACCCACTTCCCCCCATCACTTACCTGTTGCCACGTGATGCCTTGCAGCCCTAGGTGCGGAGGAAGTGTTCAAACTCTCACTTCCTGTGATCAATGAAGCTGATCACCAGATTAGAGTTTGAGCCCTAGGTGCGGAGGAAGTGTTCAAACGCTCACTTCCTGTGATCAATGAAGCTGGTTTAGGAACGTCACTGATCACCAGATTAGAGTTCGTTTGGCCATTTCATCCACACGGTCACCTTGTAGAAGACCAGGAAGTTCTGGGGAGGCAGGGGACAGGACCTGTGTACTCATTCCTCCCCACACATACAGTGAATGTGCAGGGCTGTTGTGTGTAGCAGGCTAGAAAGTTTGAGCAAAAGGGCAGATCTTGCCATTTGGGCTTGAAAGGACTCTTGAAGCAATTAAACTTTCATGGTGGTTCATGCACAGCCAAACACTGAAGCTTATACATGGGTGAAGCAGAAGAGTGTGCCTCAGGAATGCTTATAAAACCCTCCGTTACCCTATCCCATATCATTGATTCAAACTGGGTTCTGTGCATAGGCCTCACTAGTATGATTTGCCCAAGCCTTTTTACCAACAGTCACTCAGTGCCTAATTGCATAGGTGCTTATGAATAGGGCCCATGTTTCCTGTTTTTAAGCAGCTTGCTTTATGGCAGTTTTGCAGCAGTTGTTTCCAACACTGGACTCAGTAGAAACAGACTGATTTCAGTTGGAGCCATATTGCTACAATTAATTGGAGGGACTGATAGAGTAGATTAGGCCCAATGAACCTATAAAGAAATGTTTCTTGTAAACAGAGTAGGGGTGTGCAAAAAATGGTATTTTTCAGGTTCAGGTATATTGAACCTGAATAATATTGGAATCCCAATACTGATATGGTATTTTGATTCAGTAAATATTCAGGATTCCCAGTTTTTTTCTGGTCCAATGGGCCCGACAAGGAACAGAAAGAGAGGATCAGCTTGGGCGGAGAGAGCTGAGAGCTCCATGCCACCTAGGCTGATCCTGAGAGCTGGCTATTGTTTGCAGCTCGGGTTAAATTGAGCTTCAAAGAGGAGCCAGCACCAGCCGAGGTGATGTAGAGCTGTCAGCTCCTGCTGCCCCCTCCAATCCTGGGCTGGCTCCTCTTTGTACCTTGGTTTACACCAAACTGCAAAGAGGAGCCAGCCCCAGCTGAGAGTTCTTCCTGTAGGCTCTGTTGGGCAGTCCGGTTTAGACTGGACTCCCCAACAGAGCCCACCCCGGAGCTGATCCTGCTGGGAGAGTTCTCCCCACAGGCTCTGCTGGCACTCTGCTGGGCATCCTGGTTTAAATGGGACTGCCCAGCATAGCTGCCCCCATCCTCCATAGTTTCCAAAGGAGGGGGGGAAAGGCATTGAAAGGGATTGTGGTTCCTTTAAATGCTATTTGCAAGTCACAAGTGAACTCTGAAGGCATTTAAAGGGATTGTGGTCCCTTTTAATGCCTTCTTGAAGCAGTGAGTTCACTCAGAAGGTGTTGAAAGGGACTGTAATCCCTTTACCTCCAGCTATATGGCGGCCCTGAAAAATCCCAAGTATTTTTGGGAGTTTTTGGGTTGGCCATTTCTGGATAGCCGAATGAGTACTTGACTCTATATCCAGCTGAAAAAATATCTGGAAAATATCGATAAGGTATTTTTCAGATTGTTTTTGACACAGTATAGGCTGAATGCACACCCCCTATAACAGAGTGAGTTTTACCTGGATCTTGTATATAGCATCTTTGGTTGGTAAATATTTTAATGTTAAACAGACCGTGGCATGTTATGCTGTACCACAACAACACAATAGACCCATATATGCAGGAGGGAAGTATGGGCAAGCCCAAGACATGTTCCTGCATTCCAGTGGTGTATAAAGGCCAAACTAGACATGATGACAGCATCCATACTGATTGTATGCCCTTTTTCCCGTATAAAGGTGAGGGGGTCTAATGTTAATATCAGAGGGAATGGAGGAGCTATAAGGTTGCCTTTTGCCCAGTGGCAACGGGCAATCTTTTGCCCCCACCCTTGGGCTCCCATCCTTGCTAACCTTAGTGGCAGGAGAAAAAATGGGGGAGAGGAATAATGTTGATGGTGATGCTGTAGGAATTTCCCCTGATCTGTGTGACTCAGACCATAGAGATGGAATTCCGAAAGCATCACCCAGAAGTAACATCACAGCCAGCAACCCTCCACCCAGAAGCCACATCACTTCTTCTATGCTGCTATAAGGAATTTCACCAATCTTTATGGTGAAGACATTAGAGATTGCAGGAATCTCTAGAGTGGGATGGAGGAAGGCCCTCGCCTCCAATTAAACTCCACCTTCCCTAGGCACTGCCCCCCAAATCTCCCAGCATTTGCTGGATCAGGCCTAGCAAACCTCCCCTCCCCATCTCTCTGTCCATTGCCTCGAGCTTTTTTCTCCCATTATTGGATCCAGGCTGAGAGAAAAAGGGCTGAATGCAGGAGAGGGGGAAAGAACTCCCATCACCCATGCATCTCATTTGACCCTATGCTACACAGTGTGTTATGGGTGACTGGGCCTTGTATTTTCAGCAGGGACAGGCAAATTGCATTTTGTAAATGGATTAAATATTGCTAGCCTATTGGGGTATGGCCTGACACAGAACTCATACCTCCCATGCCTGAAGCACTGTGCCTAAGCCCTCATGCTGCCTCTGGCATGGCCAAATGCCTTGTATAAACTCACATAAATACACACTCTTAGTTTGTGCAAATAGCCATGGCTGGACTCAAACAATAGCTGCACATGCATCACCATCGCTAGCCCTAGTAGGGGGTGGTAGGCAGGGATCAGTCTTACATATCAGGGCACTCATTTCTTAATTTTTACCGGCCATGATAAGGTAATGGAACATACTGTGTCCAGTTCACTGTGAAAAATACCAAGGAGGCAGAATATTTGAGCACTAGAATCTGGGCAAGATGGCCTTATCCTAGCCTGATTTCTTTACCTATCAAACCTTCACCTTTAAATAGTCTCCAGAGGCACAAGATTTCTCCTTTTTAAAGAGAGAAACTTGTGCCACATTATTTTCTGGGCAGACATTTTCTTCATTTTCTCACCTTATGTTTGTTCTGGCAGGAGAAAGAAGATTCCTGCAGAGAGTGTGCAAAGGTAGTTGCTGATATGAAGGAAGCCGTGAAGAGCAGCCCCTTCCTTGTTCAGTCCTTAGCTGCCTATGCCAAACAACACTGTGAAAGTCTGGGGCCTGCCTTGGCCGAGGAGGTAATGGGCTTTCTGTGTCACTTGAGTGATAAAGCGATATCCAACGTGCCAAGATAGCCAAGAACTTGCTAAGATGTGTGGCTCGTGCCTGGTGGCAGCTGCTGATGTCCCTGTCTGAAAACGGCATGTGTCAGCACCAGGGAGGAAGGAGGCCATCCCTTCGTAAAACAGCAGCTTTTCAACAGGGCTGAAAAGATGGATTTGCATAATATTTCTTGTTCTTAATCATGGTGCAGTAATTGAGTTTCTACAATGTGCTATATTTCCTCTCCCATGGTGGTGGTGGAAAGTGCCATCAAGTTGCAGCGGACTTGTGGCAACCCTGTATGTTTTACAAGGCAAGAGACTAACAGGGGTGGTTTGCCGTTGCCTGCTCCTCATAGCGACCCTCGACTTCCTTGGTGGTCTCCCATCCAAGTACTAACCAGGGACACCTCTGCTTAGCTGAAATCTGATGAGATCAGGCTAGCCTGGACCGTCTAAGTCAGGGCCCTATCCCATGGCAGCCTGTTTAATATATGCCGGTAGCAGCTATTAGTTTCACAGGACAACAGTTGTGCCCACCCCTTCCTGTTGCTTACCACACAGTGGCACCAGCTGGAGGTGTTCAGTGGCCTTACACAGCCTGGGTTGTTGATGGAACCAGCAACTACATTGCAGACCTCAAGAGGCGTGAGGCTGGATTGTGTAGCATTAATTTATAACTGGTTCTGGTTCTGCTCTTCACTCATCCCTTGCTAGAGGCTTTGTCCATTTATTGTTGCTCTGGGATCCTGGGAGAGAGGAAGGGAGGGCCACACTAAAAAGATATCATCTCCCCAAGTGTGCCATTTTAGAGCTTATTGTTTTACTTTTAAAAATGGTATAGAGGTCCCATCCTGCAGGGGACCATGGTGTGAAGGAGATGAGGGGCTGTGTCTCCCCCCCACACACACCATTTTCAAGAGTCGAAATAGCTTTGAAGCATGCATGGGTGCTGGTGGTGGTGGTGGGGTTACTATATTGGAAAACCCTACTGCTTAACGGCGTTAGAGCAAATGAGGAAGCGGAATACGGAGAACAATCAGGTTCTCTATGGGGATAAAGACAGGAGTTGGAATGTTGTTCATCACTGAGAAAGGAGGCTGGTGGAATTATCCAGTAACCTTGCTAATGATCAAGGTGTTGAAGGATGAGCCTTCGTTCCTTGATAATATTGAATGGCTTAATCTATTAGGTTTGGTTAATCTGAATAGCAAACCCTTGTCAAGGATCCATTGACATTTACCAGGTCATTGTATTTCACTTTCCTTATTGCCTTTCTCCTAGCACATGAGAACCTATATTTAGTGTTGGTAGCTATTTATTGAAAATGCTGGGCAGGTCTCGAATTCCAGAACAATTAGGATAGGTGAAGCAATGCATTAGATCTTTAAGGGTTGGATTACAATCAGATCTAATGATCCACAAATGGAATGGAACTTGCCTTGAAGAACAGAGTCCTCTCCTCTTGTCTCACGGTGTGATCCTTCAAATGCTGCCCCTGGTATTCAAGGTACTATGTGGGGGAGTTGGAGGAGGAATTCTGGCAGATTGGCCACCCCTGCACTGGAAGAAGTTGCCTTTCACCAACTGAATAGATGGTAGGACCCAACCAAAGGATTTCTAAAGCCAGAGCAGAGCATTTCCAGCCTGTGTGTGCACAAGTCATTTTCCTTTAGTGATAGTATCCCTCTACTGCACAGATTTAGCCTGGTGATTAAAGGAATGTGATAATGGAAGTTGTTAGTTCAGATCTCACCTCTTGTGGCATTAGGCAAGCTACTTTCAGCTCACCTCCCCCAACTCCAATATAAGAATCATAATATTGCTGTTCTACTCTACCGGTCTGTTGTAAACATTACTGTGATAATGAATGTGAATGGCTTTGAGTGCTTAAAGTGCTATAGGTATGCCTAATATTATTATACTGTATATCTTTGATCATAGTGCTATAACAAGCCATTCAAAATGCAATGCAGTGGGGGGAGTCTTGCCCATTCAGGAGTGGATATAGAATTTTCTACAATATGGCATCAGTGTGACTACATGTATATCTGAGATGACTGGCTGGTGCTCATGGTTAATAGTGGTTAGTAATTGTTGGAACTATTTTTCTTCCCTAGTGTAAGAAGTATGTCTTCCAATATGCACATCTTTTTATCCAGCTGCTGACAGAGTTCTTGGTAAGTGTGCTTATTTAATTTTTAAAAATCCTGTCATTCTACTCTAGAGGCATTCAGAGTCTAACAATAAAAAAACAATACTCTAAACCAATGAGATCCAAAGGTGTAAAAGAGGCAGGACTAAAGCAATTGAAAATAAGCAGCTGTCTTTGATCTATTTGTGATTAAAAGCATAAGTAAACAGGGTCCACTTTACCTGGAGTCAGACAAGTGCCACCACAGATATGGTACCACCACAGAAAAGGCCACCACAGGGTTCTGCCACCACAGAAAAGACCCTGTTTCCAGTCTCTACCTGTTTAACCTCTGTGATGGAAAACTTCTCTGTCTACAAGTCTACAAGTTTCTACGGACTGTTTAAAACAAAGCATGGTCACTCTGGCCCAATTTTATGGCAGTATAGCCATAAAATGGGAAAATGGTATTATTCTGAATGCTGTTAGATATTCTAGACACTGGATTCTATTCATAGATACAATTGACATAGGAATGTAATTATCAGGAGATTTAGATAACTCTGATACAGTGCCTGGGAGGAATTGTGAGAGGGGTGGAATAATATGGAAATCCCACCCTCAAATCCAAAATATCTCACTCCAGGGGCTTCTCTTAAGCTTCAGAAGCATGTTAATTTCCCCTTGTCGCTTTTCCCCTTTAACCGACTCTCAACTGCTCTCAATAGTGTGCATCATTTTTAGTTCTCAGGCTGGGTTTGGGACTTTGCCTTTTGGGTAATTTACAAAGTCTTATTTTCCTGCATCTTTGGAGAGTCCCTAGAGACTGGATAGATCCCTAGATTGTCTGTGGGAGGCCCCATTGTGCAGCATTCATCAACATAATTAGGACTCAGACTCTTTACAAATAGAAGAATAGTACTTGGAAATGCAACGAATAACACTAATTAGTGGTGAGGTTTGTAAAACCCCATCAACCAGGCAGTCCTAAACAGAATTATGCATTTCTGAGCCAGTCAGCTTCAATGGATTTAGAAAGTTATAGTTCTGTTTAGGACTGCATGGCTAATGTTAATCTCCTGATTTTTAAAAAATTTCTTCTTCTTCTTCTTTTGATGATGATGATGATGATGATGATTTGCCCTGACCCTAGTTGAGGACAGCCAGATGTCTCTTGGGCCGGGGAGTTCTTATCTCCTGAGCATAAAGCTCTTCTGGGGGTGTACCAGGAGAGGTGGTCCCGAAGGTACATGGGTCCCAGTCCATTAAGGGCTTTAAAGGTTAACACCAGAACCTTGAACCTGATCCTGTACTCCACTGGAACGCAGTGCAGCTCATGCAGCACAGGATGAATATTTGCCGTGTGAGGGATCCCAGCAAGGACCCACACAGCCACATTCTGAATCAGCTGGAGTTTCCGGGGCAGCCTCAAGGGCAGCCCTACATAGAGCGAGTTACAGTAATCTAGCCTGGAGATGATTGTTGCATGGATTACTGTAGCTAGGTCAGGGCAAGACAGGTAAGGGGCCAATTGCCTGACTTGGCACTGCTGGAAAAATGCCAATCTGGCAACATTTGTGATCTGGGTCTCCATTGACAAGGAGGCATCTAGAATCACAACCAGACTCTTGACAGTCAGTGCCAATAGTAAGGACATACCATCAAGAGCCGGGAGTTAGCCTTCCAAATCTGGTTCCCCCCCTCCAGCCACAGAACTTCCTTCTTATCAGGATTCAGTCTCAACTGAGTCTGCTTTAACCATCTCACCAAACCCTCCAAACCCTCAGCCAAATTCGCAGGATCAGTATCTGGTTGGCTACCCATCAACAGGTATAGCTGGGTGTCATCAGCATACTGGTGACATCCCAGCCTGAAACTCCACACCAGTTGGGTGGGCATATGTAGATATTAAATAACATTGGGGAGAGGATTGCCCCCTGAAGAACCCCACATATTAGTGGGTGCCTAGTTGACACTGTCTCACCCACCCTCTGTGTCTGACCATGGAGAAATGAGGTGAACCATTGTAAGGCTACACCATGAACTCCTACACTGACAAGGCGGTGGGTCAAAAGATCATGACTGACTGTGTAAAATGCTGCTATAAGATCGAGCAATAACAGCAGTGCCAACCCACCTCGATCCAACTGCCTGTGGGGAGTGTCTGTGAGGGCGACCAAAGCTGTCTCTGTCCTGGGGCTGGGGTGGAAACTGGACTGGAATGGGTCCAACACTGATGTGTCATCCAGGAATTTCAGGAGCTGTTTTGCTGCTGCTCATTCAATTAAATTACCCAGAAATGAAAGACTCGAGACTGGGCAGTAATTGCAAGGATCCATAGGATCCAAGGTTGGTTTTTTCAAGAGTGGCACAACCACAGCCTCTTTTAGCCCCTCTGAGTAGACCCCTAAACCCAGTGACAGATTGATAATGTCTACCAGGAGCCCCTGTATCCCTTCACCACTGGTTCCACGAGCCATGAGGGACACAGGTCCAAGAGGCATATAGTTGGCCTAACAGTACCTAGAATCCTGTTGACATCAGCTCAGGATAACTGGTTGAAGCTGTCAGATACTGAATCCAAAGACGGCCAAGGGGCCTCCGGTTCACTTACTGTATCAATATTGGCCGGGAGATTATGGCGGAGTGACAAGACTTTATCTGCAAAAAAGCTTGCAAAAGCCTCACAGCTAATGGCCAAATTCATAATATTTTGAGTTCCCTCAGTGAGAGAAGATTAAGGATCTAATTACCCTAAATAATTGTGCTAGGTGAGAGCTAGCAGATGCATAAACGTCCTATAAGATGCTCTTGCAGCTTCGTCATGAGTACACTGCCAAACTCTGTCTAGTCATCTTGAGTTCCCGTTTCATCCCCCTGAGCTCCATAGTGTACCAGGGGGATAACTTGCACCGGGAACAGAGAGGATGCTGGGGAGTTATTTCATCAATGGCTTCAGAGAGGCAGGAGTTCCAGTCCTCTCTCAGGACATCCAATGAATTGCCGGAGGGCCCTGGCTATCACAGAGCATTCTGGAACCCAATTGGGTCCATTAGTCTCCATGGGTGAGCATAAATCCGCTTGCCGCTTTTGGCGGGGTGTGTGTGTGGCAGGGACACCCTGCCAGACCTTCAGGGCATAATGATCTGACCCTGGCACCAATTGTTCTGGCCACCAGATCCAGATCCATCCCCATGCCAAAGACCAAGTCCAGTGTGTGGCCTCCTTGGTGTGTGGGACCTGATACAATCTGGGAGAGCCCTAATGATGCCATGGAGGACTCCAGGAGTGGACTGACACCTGCTAAGAGGAAGTGGCATCAGCATGAACGTTGAAGTCCCCTAGAACTATCAATCTCAGGAACTCCAAGACCCAGCCTGCTACTGCTTCTAGCAGGCATGGTGGGCAGCTACTGCTTCTAGCAGACACATCAGACAGACAGCCAAACTCTCCTCAGAGTCCTAGACCAGGACCACACAATCAGTGCTGGTGATCCCCGGGATGGGGAGTGCCCTGAAGGAAAAATCTGCTCTGATGAGTATCGCTACCCCTCCCCCAATCTGAGACTGATGAAGGATCAAGAAACCTGGAGGGGGTCAGCTCTTTTAAGGTGACTGTTTCACCATCCCTTGTCCAGATCTCGGTCACGTGTGCCAGGTCCACATCTTGCACTGTAATATAGCTTTGCAGCATTGGGGTCTTATTATTATTGGTCCTGGCATTACGCAACATCAGTGTCGAAGGGAGGTATGGTTTCCTAGCCCTCTCACCAACGTATCTTGGTATGGGACGAAGGTTGGAAGGAGACTAAGCATAGCCATGTCTCTGTCTCCTTCCATTCCAGGACCTTCTCCCACCGCCATACCTCCCTCTAGCCCCAATCAATGGGATCCCCAGCCCTGTGCTGGCATGACATGGCTTCTAGCTTTTAGCTATCTGCATGCAAGAGACCAAGGTTTCTCCCACTGATCCTAAAGTTCACATCACCTTGCCCCCAGAATATAACCTACATCAGCAGTTATAGCAACGTCAGATAAAAGGCCTCTGGCATTTTAAAAACGAACATGAAAGTGGCCTTTAGTTTGCTTGATCTAGAATGTCTGATGCAGCCTGGCGTGTATTCCACTCAGGATTCTGGCTTTGGCAAAAGGGGTTTCTAGTTGATGAAGCAGATGCTAAAGGACATGTTAATATTTGAGTGAGGAGTACAGTACTAAAGTGGATCTATTTTCCTTGTTTGGATAGGCAGTGTATTTGTTGCTTTTGAGGAAGATTCACACCTTCCAAGGGTGGTGTTTTAATCACTGTTGAAAGCATAGGATAATCTGACATAGCCATATGTAAAATAGCAAGGGAACAGGTGCACAGTTAAACTATAATATAGTGAAAGTGGGTGGTAGTTTTTTTTTTAGGATGGGCCAGCCTATAGATTTTACTCTTAGGATTGTCTTATGATTTTAACTATTGTCTCTTTCTTTCCTCTTGCCCCTTTTGTAATGGATCGTAGGACCAGGTATGTGAGAATATTGCCTTGTAATTGTGTTTTGCTTTTCACTCATAGGAATCCTTGTGCTGCATCATTGTGTGGGGGGTCCAGGCAAACCACTGCAGCCCTCTTGAACAGAGGCTCATGGGATCATGGGTGTTTCATGGATGGAGTTCCCAGCATTTTATTTTGATTTGCTTGGAAGTGGAGGGAGGTTGAAAGTCAGTTACAAGGTCCAGCTGCAATATCATTCCTGCCTGCTCTCCCTGCTAGACACAGTCTGATAGCATCAAAGGGCTTCATGGGTTGGGGGCTATGATGAGCCTCCTCAAAGGGCTCTTGTGGTTCTGGAGGACAACTGGAAACTCTGGGCAGATTTTGCTTTTAAGTTTAGACTTTAGCTGAGTAGTAGATAGATCATTGGGGACCCCTCCCTGTCCTTCCACTGCCTGCCTGCCTGCCTTCTGCACCCTTAGAACTATCAGCACCCCCACCAACCTTAGCTGAACATTCATAAACCACAGACCTTCTGTTTACAGCACATAGAAACTTAATCGGAATGAAACTTCCTAAATATTTTAAGCAAACAAAAAAAGCACCAGAGCAAAGTAGTTAAGTGTGCCAATTCAGTTAATGTTAATATATTTACTTCTACTGTATAATTGGGGGCTGGCACTTACAGAACATCAGTGAAGAATGCAGGATTGCCTTCCCAGCACACCTCCCTGCTTGAGAATAATGGTATGGATTAAAAACAAGTCTTCTGGATTCAAGTTTTCCCAGTTATTAGGCACACTAACTGTACTCTAAATTCCAAATGAAATTGAGTGGATCACACAATGCTCTTAGGTATAAGAAAATCTGATCAGCTTCAAGCTATGCCCACTCACAGGGAACTTGTAGAGAAGACGATGATCTGGAATACCCCCCCCAATGCCCCCGTTGACCAGATGTCACACTGAAGTTTGTAGTTAAGTAAAAACAAGGGTCTTTTTGTAGAAAAAGAGCTGCCGGAGGGGCTGCCGGGCGGCCAGAAGGAAGCAGGGACGGGGGATGGGGGCTTCGTTCAGGCCGCTCCGGGCGGCCAGAAAGAAGCAGGGATGGGGGGGCTCGTTCAGGCCGCTCCGGGCGACCAGCAGGAGGCAGGGACGGGGGGTGGGGGCCTCGTTCAGGCTGCTCCGGGTGGCCAGCACGAGGCAGGGATGGGGGGGCCTCATTCAGGCCACTCTGGGTGGCCAGCACGAGGCAGGGATGGGAAGCCTCGTTCAGGCCGCTCCAGGCGGCCAACACGAGGCAGGGACGGGGGGGGCTCGTTCAGGCCGCTCCGGGTGGCCAGCATGAGGCAGGGACAGGGGGGTTCATTCAGACCGCTCCGGGCGGCCAGCACAAGGCAGGGCCGGGGGTCCTCATTCAGGCCACTCTAGGCGGCCAAAAGGAGGCAGGGACGGGGGCCTCAATCTTTCCCAGGGCGCATGGCTCCGCGTGACTCAGGGAAGATCGAGGACGGTGCGGGGAGGTCTTGCCTGGGCCACGTG
This sequence comes from Gekko japonicus, assembly GCF_001447785.1. Classification (NCBI taxonomy): domain Eukaryota; kingdom Metazoa; phylum Chordata; class Lepidosauria; order Squamata; family Gekkonidae; genus Gekko; species Gekko japonicus. The sequence goes on from NW_015173674.1 coordinate 423,652, forward strand.
GAGCGGCCGGAGGCAGCCAGGGGCGTGGCAGGTAAGAAGCCTACTCACCGTCCTGCTTCTTCCTTGTCCTGCCATGAAATGAGGACTGAAAGGAGAGGGCGACTGGAAGCAGGGGCGGGGCTTCATCATGTGCCCGCCCCCTGCATGTATCACTCCCGGAGCAGCGTTCCAGGGCGCTCCGGCCCCATCCGAGGCCTGAGTAAAAACATTAAGAAAGGTGGCTTATTGCCCCCACCCAACAGATTGGGATCCTAAACCATCTAGACTTTGATCCTGGGGGGGAGGGACTAATTCTAGTTAACCTCTACACCTGCTTTCTTATGTCACAAGTAACCAAAGTTAGTATTTAGCTATAGTTCTTGGCATGAGAAGGGAGAGGAGTGAGGCACAAGTCCAGCAATGAGGCGGATTCATACAGATTTATATTTTACTGAACCACCTGAATGTTTGAACATTTGTCTAGACAAAGTTCCTTGGCAAGACTGGCCCTATATCCTTCCACAAGACATATATGCCTCTTATGGAAAGGAGAAGCGCATAGATTGGACTGTTAACTTTATGTCTTTTTAAAAAACCATGTTAAAAAGTGCCCAAGCCAGATGTGCATTCTAGATAACACACATGCAAGGCACATAAGTTCTTTGGTCCTGTAAGCCTTCAGGCTGCTGATTTGCATATGGTTCTTTACTATTCTGCTTCCGGTTCTGTTTGAAGGGAGGGGCTGAGGGGCTGGGATGTTCAGCAACAGTTGGATCTGACAGTTGAACAGGGCTTTCACCTACTGTGGAAGGCTTGCAGCTTCTCCAGTGGGGACAGAGAGAGTTTTGGGTGTGCGACTATAGTTGGAGTCACCTCAAGAACTGGACCACCTCTATTTATCCAGCAATTCAGTTTGAAGGGGGATAAAAATGGGAGCTGTCTGCATATTAAGGCGGATTAGCGTTCCTTTATTAAGAACCTGCTTTAAAAAACAGAAGGGGTTGGGCATTTGTTGTCATGTGGTAATTGCTTTTCTTTTCCTGTTAATCTAAATAACTCCTTGGGTTTGTTTTAGATTAGTGCTAATTAAATATTGAAAGATTATTCCTAGTGTGTGTGTGTATATATATATTTTATTCACACTATAGATTAGCCAATATATATATATACTGAACCCTGAATACTTTAGAGCAGTGATACGCAAGGTTGGAACCAACTACCAGCCACCATCCCCACTTGGCAAGGGCCCTGCCTACTTTCCTGAAACAGGGAGCAGGTGCCCCATTGGGGGAAAGTGCTCAGAAGAGCCACAGATGCCTCCTAATTGCCACTGCATGAGTTATCACCACTTCAGACTAAAGAATTGATCTGTATTTTATAATATCCCATACTGAACCTAACCCCCTTAGTTGCAGCTCATTGTACAGGATCTGGGTTACATAAATGGCAAGATATGTTCAGAGAACACATATGTTTGTTAAATTAAAGTAGCATGAGACACTGAAGTTTGTCATTGTTTCTCTCCCTTTTAGCAACCAAAGGCTATTTGTAGAGAAGCTGGATTCTGCAACTCTCCGAAGTCTGAGCCTGTTCATACTTTGGTCTCAGACAGCCACCTTCATGAATTGTACGCAGCACTAGTTGAGGAGGTAAGAGTAATGAACCTTCTAACCACTCTGATGAGAAGAGACAGAGGATCCTAGAGATCTATTTGCATACAAAGAATGGTAGAACTGCCACTGAATTTTACCTAAAGCAAAATCCAGAGCAAATTCAGACACACCTGCTTGGGTAAAACATCAGAGGCATTCTGAGGAAAGCAAAATAGGTGTTGATAGGATTAATCTCTTAGTATTGCTCTGCATATCTCTAGAATTCTACCTAATGCAAAAGTCAAGGTGGATGTAGAGGTTCCCTCACAGGCAAAACATCCTAAAAGTTTTGATAAGACTAATGAAGTTTCTCTGAAAGCAGGAGTTGCACATTTCCTTAGAAAAAAGAGTTTCTGGATGCCTTGTCCTTACAAGATAATTCTCAGTGTTGGATTCCCATTGACATTAAAAGGAAATTCTTGGATACTGTTCTTTCTGGGGGGGGTGTTTCTGTCTCATGAGCAAGATCTAAGTATGTACTTAAAACTGCTGAAATCAGTCATGGACTTAAAGCCCTTAATTTGGTGGTGGTGGTGGTGGTGGGATGATGCCAAATCTGTTTAAGAAGTTGTCCAAAAGTACCATGGTCAGAGTAACTTTTTTTGGTATAAATTCCTGTCTGCCAGCAATCTCTATATGTTCAGAAGACCACAACTGATATTGTGGAATAAAGCTTACTGTCAGTCTCTGCTGGTGCAGGGGTAGACTCTGGGGCTGTAGTGCCCTCCAGTGTCCCCCTTTCTCCAGGCCATGCCAAAAAGAGCCTTTTAGTTTTAGGGTGAGAAGGGGGATTTCACCTCCACCCTGCTCTCCTTCTCCCTCTTTCCAGACACCTCTCCCTTGATATCTTGGAAGTGGTCTGGCCCTTTGTCCTAGGTCTTCCTTGTGCTGGCCTAAAACAAAATTTCCTGGGGGTGGGCTAACCCCAGACTCCCCAAAGGCCCTCTTTTCAGGGGTGGGCCCCTAGTGAATGAAGGGAGTCTGGGTCAATAGCATCCCTGGCTGGGCCCTCCCTTTTCCTGCTGCCCCTCCTGCCCTTGAGGCTTTATGAGATTGTTGTGTCTGCCTGCACAGGATCCTAGAGAAGGGTTGTCAGGCAGTGCTTGGCAACTGGTTATATGTAGGGGGCACAGTGTCAACGGAAGACTTTAAAAAAAAATTCACCCTCATGTACTCACTGGAAGTTGATACAGGAAATGACAAGGGTAGCTCTAGGAATTACAGGATAACCTTAGTTCTGTGGTTTCTTGTAGTTCTTGGAGCTCCCCTTGTCACTTTCTATATCAAGTTCTGCTGAGTGCATAGACTGCTCCCCACCCACCCCTGCTGCCACTTGGAATTAAAGGTAAAGGTTCCCTTGCTCGGAAGCCAGTCGAATCCGACTCTAGCGTTGCGGTGCTCATAGCAGTAGGCAATAGGACCTGGGGGCAGGCGAATCCCCTACCCATTGGCAGCCATACCCAAGAGACCCCATCTGCTGTTGGCCGCCTCTTCTGGCCTGTTCCCAGGTGCAGTCTGATGCCTGAGTGCCACCTCCCTTCTGAGGCATGCGCTAGGCATCCAGACTCTGAGGCTGCTGGTGGTGCATTTCTGGGTTTGGCCTCACCCTCCCCATCCTCCGGTTGAGCTGCCTGCCTCAGTAGTGCTGGTGCCTGAGCAAAGTCATCCCCTGCCGGTTTATCTTCTGGAGCAGGTGAGTGCAGGGGTGGGGCTGCCTAGACATGTACCTTGTTTAGAAACTACATAGTGGGGCTGTGCCAAATCCCCCATCACTGTGTTTTCATGTTCTTGGATTAGTCAAATGGGCCATCACAGCTGAATGGGGATCACACAGCACATGGGATGATGGTACCATATTATATGTCATCAACAAGATTTGACGATGGGTTACATCAGTTAGGGAAACTGGTCAGTTTTAAAGTAAGCCAGTATTTCCTTAATAGGTGTTCACTTTCAAACTCTTCAAAAAGCATCTCTGAAACACTGCCGGAAGGGGAAGGAATGAAAATGCCCTTTGATGCTACTACTCTTTATGAAAACCTTGCTTTCACAGTAGCCCTAATAAATTGGATTTGTCTATATTGTTATTTGTTTTCATTTTAAAGAAAGAGATGTTTGATAATTTTAAAAACATGCATCTTGCAGCAAGCTGTAAAGCAGGAAAAGCCCTTTATGGCATGCGGCATATGCAAGAAAGTGATTGAGGCGGCGGAAGGTCTGTTGGAGAACAACGTCACAGAAGTAAGTAAGGCCGAGAAGGCATCTCTTGGTCTGGAGTACTACTCCGAAGCCTGAGCCATTGTCACTACTCTCAATGAAGTTGTTCAGGGTGGTGAAAACCAGGGAGGATTGTGAGGCACTCCAAAGGGATCTGTCAAGGATGGGCAAGTGGGCGTCAACATGGCAAATGGGGTTCAATGTGGCCAAGTGCAAAGTGATGCACATTGGAGGCAAAATTCCTAAATATAAATACTGAACTGGCAGAGACTGATCAAGAGAGAGATTTTGGAGTTATAGCAGATAACTTCACTGAAAATGTCGAGACAGTGTGTGACTGCAATAAAAAAGGCCAATGCTATGCTGGGTATTATTAGGAAGGGTATTGAAAACAGATCAGCCAATATCATAATGCCCCTATATAAATCAATGGTGCGACCTCATTTGGAATACTGTGTGCAGTTCTGGTCACCACACCTTAAAAAGGATATTATAGCTTTGGAAAAAGTGCAAAAAAGGGAAACTCGAATGATAAAAGGGTTGGAACACTTTCCCTATGAGGAAAGGTTAAAGCGCTTAGGCCTGATCCAACATTGGCGTCTCTTATGTTCTTATGTTCTTAAGAGGGTGTTAGAATATTGAATTGCACCATACATAAAATTTCCTCATTGCTTCCATTTTGGGGATATTCTTCACAGACTGCCTTCCACAGACTTTTATTTTAGCAAGCAATTGGTATAGCAACACAGCTGAGTGTTGTCTGGACGCAAAGAGGGGAGCAGGGTTGTGTAGAAAAAAAGAAACATCACTCGAGGAGACCAACCTAGTTAGTGGCTAGAATGTTAAACTGGGATTGGGATCTCTATGTTAAAATCCTAACTCTGCCATGAATCTCACTAGTGAATCTGGCTCTGTCATTCATTCTCAACCTGTCTCACAGGGATCTTCTGAGGATAAAAGGGTGTGGGAGGCATTATATATGCTGTACTCCTTCAAGGAACAGTGGGATAAACAAGTAGTGTGCCCAGTTTCTCTCTTTCTACTAGAGGGTGTCTTTTTCACCTCTGTGTCACAAGCTGCATCAGTCAAAATACCCACTCTTAGACAATACTTGTGCATATTGGCTTGTTTAATGGCTTTATTTGTAATGTTGTGGCATTTTTATTTGTGTACCGCTTTGAGCAAGACTCTGGAGAGGTGGCACAGAAATAACCCAAATAAATAAATAAATAAGGCCCCCTGATCATCTCTGGCTCTTGTTAGTGTGGCTGGGGTTTTTAGGTCAGTCGTAACTCTTGCACCTTGGCTGTCTGCGGAGGAGGCGGTTGCTATCCTTTCCCAAAGTGCAGCACTTGCCCCACCTCCCTGGGTAATTTCCCCATTTCCTGCTTTTATCTTCCAGGAGGGAATCGTCCACGGAATGTTGAAAGTCTGCTATGTGCTGCCACATGAGATCTTGGCCCAGTGCAAGGACTTTGTGGATTCCTATGGGAAGGCTGTTGTTGTTATGCTCCTGGAGGCAACTAAACCTGAATCTGTGTGCACCATGCTACGATGCTGCCCCAAAGACATCTCTTTGACCACTGGTAGGCCCTTCACATGAAGTGCTCATCTTCTCTTAGCATGCGGTCACCTTCTGGGGTTTGGGGTGAATGCACTGACAGGGGAGAGTCCCAGGCTGTAAACTCTCCAATTGCTTCTTGTTTCTCCGCAGAGATGCTAGCTCTGCAGCAGCTAGTGAACTACCTTGACGCATACAAGGCCAGTGAATTCTGCCATGTATGTACAATTCTCATTAAATATGTGGATGAGACATTGGAGAGGAATGAAACACAGGAACACATTGGAACTGTGCTTGCTAGAGGCTGCCAATTGCTGCCAGAAGCCTTGGTGTATCCGGTAAGGATGTTACACGGCTGTTACGGAATATAAGAGCTGCAGAATCTGAGAGCTGGCTAGCCGGGGTGGGGGAGGAGGTACAGTTCTCCTTTCCCCATTCTCTTACCACTGTACTTGTACAAATATATTTCAGTGGCACAGGTGATTATGCTAATCCTGGGAGCAAGTGGTAAAGGATGTTACCTCCTTACTCTTAATATAAGGCCCAAACTGCATGTTACATTTAACACACAATAATCTCAGAGACTTGCAAGAGCATGCCAGCTGTTAAGTTCCTTATATGAACTCACTTCTAAAGTGCTGCAGGGACCTGATTCATGGACCATGGGGTAGGGGAAGGAGGGCTCCAGCCTTCACCTGGCACCATTTTCCTGACACAAAATGGCCCAAAGAGGGGTTATTTGCCCTATCAAGGGGCTGCATGTGCACTGAAACTTGGCATGTTCAGCGTGTTTCCCCCCCCCTTGAGGGCCATTTTTAATTGAGGAAAAGGCATGCAGGGAAAGGCTGGGGCCCCTCCTCCCCCCACACCATGGTCCAGATCGGAACCAGGTCCTTGTGGCACTTTAGAATTGAGTTCTCATGGGGAACAAGCACTTGGAATCCTGTTGCCAATTCCCATTGGGATCATGTGTTAACTGTAACATGTCATTTGGCCCTGAGGTACAAATGTTGGTTTGTTTTAGAGTTGACATTGACTTTTGCCTAAAGTGAACTTTCAAGATGAATTTGGAGGTTCACACTTGGATAACAGATTCAGTGAGAACTGAGAAAGGCAAAAAGCTTCAGGTTTAAGCTTTTGACATATGGCTAATATTAGTTGACTGCATCTCAACAAGACCATGATGTTTGATGCCTATTCATTTACTAAGTTTGTACTATTAGTTATGGTTCATAGGAATGTTATTTTTTGAAGTTAGGTGTTAATATGAGATAGTGTTTAATTGAAGTCTATATTTTGCCTTTTTAAACATATCCTGTAACCTACTACCTTGACCAGGGGTCATTTCATAGAAAAAGAGGTGCAGGAGCTCATTAGCATGACTTATTTGCATATCCTACACCCCCTGACATCACCGGAAGTGTGTCAGAAGGCAACATCCACTGCTCAGGCTCCACTGGACTGTTTTGGATTGCTAGCTATGGGGGGGGATGTGCAGATCTGCCCTAGCAGAGGAGGGAGAGCTTGTACCTGAATAAAACTCTGCAACTTACCTGGCTGCTACTTGCTCTGACGGAGGGCTGCTGGGAGCAGGGGGTGGGGCTTGTTGCATGTGCCCACCCCCTGGGCTCTTTACTGCCGGAGCTCCGCTCCTGTGTGCTCCTGCAGGAAATGACCCCTGACCTTGACTATAGGACCCTCACTAGTGTTTGATATTTGGATTATTTTCTTACAAAATAAATAAAACAGATCTTGAAAAAAAGAAAGGCAAAAAGCGTTTGGACAAGGCCAGTGAAATTTCTTAGCCAGTTTCTTCACATTCCTAGGGCCTATGGATTCAGCTGTGGAGACGGTTTATTCCAGTGATCTCCCATCATGCACCCATGGGCACTTTGGCACCCACTTCTTTCTCCCCCAAAGCAGTGAGCCAGCCCTGGCTTTCCTCCACCTCACTGGAGCAGAGGTGCTTCAGAACAGCTCAGGAGGCATCACCTTTGTGTCTGCAGGGAACAACCATTTGGAATGCCCGTCTCCATCACAGGAGAACACTTGGCTTGGAGTTTCCCAACATTTTGTGCTTGGCCCCAGCACCCACGGGAGAACTTCTGTGGTGGTGCCCCCTACCTGAGAGCCAGTTTGGTGTAGTGGTTAAGAACACAGACTGTAGTCTGGGAGGACTGGGTTTGATTCCCCACTCCTCCACATGCAGCTGCTGGTGTGACCTTCGGTCAGTCATAAGTTCTTTCAGAGCTGTTCTCTCAAGGGCACTCCTCAAAAGAGCCCTTTCAGCCCTACCTACCTCACAGGGTGTCTTGTTGTGCGGAGAAGAAGTGAAAGGTATTGTAAGCAGCTCTGAGACTCCTTTGGATAGTGAAGGGGTATAAATCCAATCTCCTCTTCTTATCCCTGTTTCAAAATTCCAAAAATGTCCATAGGCTCAATGAGATTGGGGGACCTCCTGTTCAAACAATAGACTCAGTTTCTCTCAGAATGCTGCGTGTAGCAAAGGACTGAACCTCACTTCTTTTGCTTTGTTGCAGTGTGATCAACTTGTGGAGCAATATGAACCAGCTGCTGTCCGCCTTCTGATTCAGGTCATGGAACCAACCTTTGTATGCACTGTAAGTGATGTCATAAAGGTGACTTACATTCAGCAGAAAAAATTTAGCAAGACTTCCAAACCCTGTGAAGCGATGGGTAGATTTTGTTGTTCTGCAAAGCTTAAGGAAATAAAACAACCATATTTCTTTGCCATCATCAAAATGTAAGCGTGTGGAGGAAAATATTAGGCTGATTTTTCTGCTTGTGAGTCTTTGACACTAAAACAAGAAATCTGCATTTGGCGTAAGAGAAGTACGAGCCTGTGGACAGGTAATTTCAGCACTGTGGTAAAGCTGCTTTACTAGCCCAGTCTCATCAGATCTCGGAAGCTAAGCTGGATCAGTCCTGGTTAGTACTTGGATGGGAGACCACCAAGGAAGGTCAGGTTGCGACAAAGAGGCAGGCAGTGGCAAACTACCTCTCTTCATCTGTTATATTGAACACACACGCATGAAAAACAGATCTATGATGTTATAATGTGCTATCTGCCTTTGGTATGGGCTAGATAATGGATGAGAGATTGTCAGATCACACAGCTGTTTAAAAGGTGTGGTTATACTCACCCACCTGCAGGATTAGGGGGAGACAGTAAACCTGGTTTACCAGTCTGAGTGTTTGACAACAGCCATGTGGAAGGGTGGCAGTCTTGAATGTAGCCCAAGAAACAGAAAATGGTTTGGGGTGTTCTGGAACTTTCTACTACTTAGGGAAGTGGAAAACAATATGAAATTGAAGCAGAAAGGTTAGAAAGTCCATAATTGAATAGGTATAATTGCCATTTTTAATGTCATCTGCTCTTTCACCACACAGAAAATAGGAGTGTGTCCTGAATCCCATCTTTTGGGCATGGAAGCCTGTGCTCGGGGCCCTGCCTACTGGTGCATGAACACAGAGACTGCAGCTCAGTGCCAGGTAAGCAGGCAGAGATTTCCCAAGGAATTAAAGGAGAGTATTGAATGTACAATGTAATAAAATAGAAGAGGCAAAAAAATATTGAAGATTGAATGGATTGAATATTGATTGGATGATATCAATGAAACAAAGCCAAGGCAGAAAGAAACTGAGGGCAAAATCAAATATCAAATTACCTATTCTTGTGGATTTGTAAACAGGATTCCTTTGTAAAACAAGGGTGCTGAGCTCAGGGCATTCTTTGAAACTTTCTTTTACCTTTCTAGGGCTTGAATAAGCCACATTGATCCATCAGTGTCTTTGAAGTACAAGTGCTCTAATTAGTACACTGAGCTCCCCCAAACAAATCGCTTTCCTATTCATTTCAAAGAATTCCTTTGTACATCTGGAACAGTTGCCTGCATTGAAAAAGATGATTCATGTGCCCATTAGAATGATATGGAACAATGGATGGATATTAAGTATGCTTAAAATCATGTGTCCATAACACCCAGTTGAGCCACATCATTACATTGCTCTGGAACAATTTGTCCCGTTACTGTCAAATGAGATGGGGCTTGAGGCAGCTTTAGTTGCACACATTCAGTAGTCCCATAGTTATGACAGGCCTCCGCATAAGACACATCTAAGTTCAATAGGGCCTGGGCAAGAACTATAAGGCATGTCCAGACACCTGTTTGGAGCTGTGTATATGAAAGTCTGCTTTGCTATGCAAATCTCTCTCATAGGGTTGCCATCCCCCCGATGGTGTTTACCATCTTTTGGGGGGCCAAATCTGCCCCCAGTCCACTGCTGCTCAGCCCTGTCCACACAATGACGTCACCATGCGGAGCACGATGCAGCGGGTGGGTGGGGGGCACACTCTAGCATCTGAGAACAAAACTCTATGGTAACAATAGAGGTTTTTCTCAAATGCTAGAGTGTCCCCCCCCCCAATGTGCCCAGCGTGATGATGTCACCTCCGGGTGACGTCATTACAGTGCACACACACTCCAGGATATCCAGGACAGCACGCTGGAGCCCCCTGCTGACAACAGGTGGGACCTGGTAACCCCACTCTTTCATTGGATTAGAGCACGTGTAATTTAAACTAAATGTTTAATTAAAAAAGAAAATTAATGGATCATAAATCTCACTAATTGGCTGACAACCAGCCAACCCCTGAAATTCTGATGCACCTTGATGCTTCAGGCCCCCTTGGCATATTTTGTGTCATCAGCTGTAAAATGAATAGTGGGAATGACCTTTCCTTCATGAATCCTCTTATTTTTCATACAGGCCACTGAATACTGCAGACGTCATGTATGGAACTAGAGGAAACCTGTTCAGTGGGTGAACACTGCTTTAATTTTGAAGTCCTGGAATTTGGTGGAAAAGAGAGATATCTAAAGCTTGGAAGAACCCCTTATTTCTTTTCTACCTTTGGTTTCATTTGTAGTGTGGCTCCCCACTGGGTGTTTACACTGCTCAAGGGGGGGAAAGTCTCTTTGGTATTCTTTGTTAAAGATGCTGTAAAACACCATACATTTAGTTTTGTCTTTGAGCTATGATGAGGAAGGGACCAGGGTGGGGAAGAGAAGCTGGGAGTGTGGCACGCATTCGGTGTGTGTGTGTGTGTGATCATTTCCACAGGACATATTTCAATGTGAACAAATTGCCTTTTTATTATTATTATTTTTTTAAATTATAGTAGCACACTGTGGGCCCACAAGAAATCAAGAGAGATAAGAATCATTTAGACCCCCCCATCTCCTAGTTTATCTTCCCAGTTTTCCCCCCTTTAACTGATTCTCAATTGCTTTTAATATTCTGTGTTTCCTGAATATTCATATTCAAGCATGGGGTTTTAAAATTTTTGTTTTCATTAACTTAAAAAATATTTTTCTGCATACTTTGGGAGTTTGTAGAAATTCATATCTGGATGGCCTACTTTTGGTACTTTTGAGATCATAACAGAAACTTTAACACTTTAACATTAATATAATGATGTTCCCTGTGTAGAAAAATATTCTGCAGAGTTGCCCGGAAAGACTGAATTGTTGCTGCCTGATTGTACATGTGAAGTGTGTTGGGGGGGGGGGGAGACTCACTATTTCCATTTGGAGAGCTTAAACATGGCTTCAGCCTTTTCCTCTTTTGAGATGCAAACACATATTGGTGGCAACTCTAGCCACCCCCAAATAGAAATGCCCATTTCCTGCTGTATCAAAAAATGTGTCCAGCTGGTCCAGTATACATGGTGAACCAAACCATATGAGGATGAATTTACATTGTATGTATGCACAGAAGTGTGTTCTCCTAGATCTCCTAGCCTGACTGAAGTGATTAGCTAGCCTAGGTTTTAGATTAATTAGGACACAAATACATAGCTTTTTCCTGTTGTAATGGGTCTGTTCAGGCTTCTGAAAGTGATGTGTATTTAAAAGACAACCACCAAGGTAATGTGCAATTACTGGTCCTTTTGCAATACGTTGAGCAGCAAACAAAAGAGCAGGTGTTTCATTTTGGGTTTTTCTGGAAGGTAGAAAAAGAGGCAAATGTCCAGGAGACCAACCAGCAACTATTAAGCTAGGATTAATATTTTGTGTAGGACATATTGGCACCGGCTTAAAGATAAATTCCAAAGCCACTGGCATGTTTTGTTACAACTGGAAGTTTCAGAGACATGCGAAAACATAGACAAGCCTCTAAAATAGACCACTACAAGATAATACATTTGTTGGTAAGCACTGAACATATGCATCTATTAGTTGTACAGAAGAGAGAGTTTAGCAGGCATAGCTTGTCAACATGATAGACATTCCCTCTTTTGCACAGCTATTAAGATACAAAAGCCTGTTCTTTATTGAGGCTGGGCTCCATTGCATATATGGGGGCATCACTATTTAGGGTTTGTCTGATGTAAAAACTTGCAATCTCCCCCACAATATACCTGGTGAGAACATATGTGGTTGTTCCTATAAGAACATTATCTCGAGCGTTTTACCGAAGCTCCTGTAATTATGAAACATTAAAATATTATTATGGACTTCTCATCCATACTTGTTTTTGTTAAACTTTATATTATGGTCTTATATACATGTAAAAGGCATATATTGTCTCTTTGTCTAACACAGTGATTTCCCAGCCCAGGGGTGTGGTAGTGTCCACCAATGTGTTTCTGGGTGCCCACTTGTTTCCTCAGCCTTGGGGACAGAATCAAAAAGTCTTGCGTGGAATAGGAAAACAAATAAACATGGAGCTTTGGTGTCTTCTTGCCAGTTGGGTAGAAGCCATATGAACTTCCTGACGCTGCTGGGCTTGGACCCTCTCTGGTGGCCGTACAGGCAGCAAATCCTCCCCTTTCTTTGGAAACAGCATCTCTTTCCCAAAGCAAAAGAGCACTTCTGGCTTCCCCCCAACTTCTTCTTGTAGATATGCAGGAAGCTCCATTTGAAAGCAGCCATCTTGGAGGACACTTGGCTAGGAACCTCCCAACATTTTGTAGTGAGCTGTCCAACTGAGGTGGTCGTTGGGTGATTGGCTCCACCTTATGACAGCTATTTGGTGGTAGTGCCCACTTCCTTTTCTCAAAGGTCCAAATGTGCCCACAACCTCAGAAACTAGCTAGCATGTGGCTGATATTCAGTTACTGTGTGGTTGAACTATGGGTAAAGTGTGGCTAATATGTGGCTAAAGCATGGCTAATGTGTGTTTAGTGTATGGCTGGTATGGCAGCTAAAGCATAGTTACATTGTGACTAATGCTTGGCCAAAGTGTTGCTAATTTGTGTCTGAAGCATGACTAAAGTGGCTTATGCATGGCTGAACCACAGGCAAGGAATAAATATGGTCAGGCTATGTAGTGTGGTTGGACTGTGGCTAACATGTGGCTAGCACATGGTTGATCAATGCATGGTTAGAGTGCTGTTAAAATGCTGAACAGCTGAAGTGTGGCTAGTGCATCGTTTGATGTGGCTAATGTACAGCTGATGCATGGGTGAAGCAGGTTCTTCAGTTCAGTTCAGTTCTTTGGGTGAAGCAGGTACTGTTCAATGTAGCTAATGCATGCTTAGTGTACAGCTAATGTATGATTAGAGTGTGTTTAATGTGCAGCTAATACATGGCTAAAATGTGGATGGTGTGCGAACAATGCTTAGCTGAAGCGTGGGTAAAGTGTGGGTGAATTGCAGTGGTGGTGTTAACCACTCCTGCTATGCATTAACCATGCAATAAATGCATTATTGAAGTGTGACTGGGCCGCAGCAAAAGCATTGTTAATGTGTGGCTGAAACATGGGTGACATGTAGTTAATACATGGCTAAGGTGTGGTTCAGCGGCATCTAACATGTTGTTACAGTGTCACCAATGGCCGAATTCAGACTGGCAGTTTGAAGCGGGAGGGAGTCGTGGCAAAAACATCATTCACACTGCAGTGACTGATGCGGGAGGAGGCTCAAGGGAGCATTCACACTGTTGGCCTGGAGGCACGGCTGTAAGGCATGGCTTTCTTTTGGTAATATGGAGATATACACTTAAGCGCACAAGAAAAATGCGGCTTTCGGCATTCACACTTTGTTGGTGCGGGATAATCGCACTTTCAAGGGTTGGATACCACTTTCACCTGGTATCTTTTAAACTCGGGAGGGAAACGTTACGAGACGGTTTGCGTACGGCTGGGGGAACGCTGGACAGATGTGCCTGTGTGAACGGCTCCTTTAATCTGGTTGTGGAACGTTTCTGAAACGTGCCTATATCGGGGCAAACTGCCAGTCTGAACTCGGCCAATGTTTGCCTGATACAAAGCTAAAGTGTGACTGAACTATAGCTAAAGGATGGCTGAACTGCAGCAAATGTGTGGTTAAAGTGAGAATAATGAGTGCTTAAAGCATAGCTATGACTTTGGTTTAAGATCACAAAACTGAGAACTGGGCAACAAACACGTTATCTATTTTACTAGGGACAAGCAAGACTTCAAGATCTTTGTGGACTGTGGATAAAGTGACAGCATGGAATTTGGCATCTAGAGAATATAATGTTTTTAGTTTTTAAAAGCAAGTTTCCACCCCAGGGTTGCAGGGAACGTTTCTGAAACATGGCAGTGAAAATCTGAAAGTCAGAAGAGAGGCTTTCATTGATTAGTCAGGAAGTGAAGACACAATTTAGAGAAAGTTACACACATTCCATCCCCATTAAAATCAATGGGATTCAATTAACTACCCTCAAATTTGTACCTAAAGACTTCAATACCCTATACAGTTCATGGTCCGTTTTTCATGTCCATTTCTCCTTACCTCTAGCAGTTTTACTTGGCATCTGAATCTTCACGTCATGCTTCTACTTTGCTACATTCTTTTGCCACCTTCCTAGCTTGGCAGATCCTTTGAAAACCTAAATCATGAAGGCAGAATGATGTAAAGGTTGCTTAATTTGCATAATTTATTCAAACTACAGGCTTTTGATCTCTGTTTTGTGCATCATATACTTTTGTTGTTCAGTCATACATTCAAGTCCGACTCTTTGAGATCCCACAGACCACATCATGCCAGGCCCTCCTGTCTTTTGCTGTCCTCCAGAATTTGCTCAATTTCATGTTCGTTGCATTGGTAACACTGTCTAACCATCTCATGCTTTGTCGTCCCCTTCTTCTGTTACCTTCAATCTTTCCCAGCATCAGGGTCTTCTCCAGTGAGTGCTCCCTTCTCATTAGGTGGCCAAAGTATTTGAGCTTCAGCTTCAGTATCTGGCCTTCCAGGGAACAGTCAGGTTTGATTTCCTTTAGGATTGACTGATTTGATCTCCTTGCAGCCCAAGGGACTCTCAAGAGTCTTCTCCAGCACCATAATTCGAAAGCATCTATTCTTCGACGCTTGGCCTTCCTTATGATCCAGCTCTCACAGCCATACATTACTACTGGGAATACCATCACTTTGACTATGTGGACTTTTGTTGGCAGAGTGATGTCTCTACTTTTTATTATGCTGTCTAGGTTTGCCATAGCTTTCTTCCCAAGGAGCAGTCATCTTTTAATTTCATGGCTGCAGCCACCATTTGCAGTAATCTTGGATCTCAGGAACGTGAATTCTGTCACTGCTTCCATGACTTCCCCTTCTATTTGCCAAGACGTGACGGGGCCGGATGCCATATTCTTAGTTTTTTTGATGTTGAGTCTCAAGCCAACGGGAAGGATGTATATTGTCACCCTGCTTATTTAATTTATATGCAGAATTCATCATGCAAAATTTTCCGCTCTCCTCTTTCACCCTCAGCATTTTGCACTCTCCTCTTTCACTCTCAGCAAGAGGCTCTTGAGGTCCTCTTCACTTTCTGCCAATAGAGTGGTATCGTCTGCATATCTGAGGTTGTTGATATTTTCCCTGGCAATCTCTTCCGGCTTGTGATTCATCCAGGCTAGCATTTGGCATGATGAACTCTGCATATAAATTAAATAAGCAGGGTGACAATATACATCCTTGCCGTACTCCTTTTCCTATTCTAAACCAATCAGTTCTAACTGTTGCTTCTTGAACCTTATTCTCAGGAGACATGTGAGGTGGTCTCCTCCAAATGTTGGCAGTTTGATCTCTCATTCCTCTACCTCTTTGAAACCCAGCTTGTACTTTTGGCAGTTCTCTATCACAGCCCTAAATAAGGCACACTTATAACTCCCCTGATGGTTTTATGGAAAGGGAATGTACATGCTGGTATACTAATGAGCACAGCTATTGCTCAGATTTCTCTGCTCACACAGGGGACTGCACTGGAAATTATGCTTAAATCAAGAACATCTGTGTGATAATTAGGGTAGAAAAGATAAAACACAGATTAACCAAATTCATGAATAGTGTATTTCTGGTTCTTTTGACAGACCATTCCAAAAACTCTCAACAATTTACTGTTTGAAACCAAAATAATTTTTAAAAATTACACACAAACACTCTACGTTCAGAACCCGAATTAATGTCACTCTGTTTCTTTTGATGCTGCAGTGTTTTGGTAAGCCAGCAAAATGGAGAAATGGCTTCAGGGTTTCCCCCCCCCCTTCTGGAAAAGAGACAACACAGATTAATGCCAAACATTTATGGGGTTTCCTGAAGTTAATCACACAGTCCACCTGTGTGAGTTGATAGTCCCAGGGTCATCTTAGCTACATTAGGTTGGCAGCCATCGATCTCCTCCACCCTGGTAGTTCCTGGTCAATGGCTGGTGGAAAACATAATGATGTAATCCAGGACATGACAGGGAGCCAGGTCAGCTCCACTAATGGGACATGGCACCATGGTTATTGCAATTCTAGCCTTAGGCTTATTCCTTAGGACTTCCCACACATCTGTTTTTAACACTTTATATTTAAAAATAAAATTTTAAAAAGTTATGCGCATAATGATGTGAGTGCCTGGTAAAAGCAAACAGTCCTGAGAACCTTCCCCCTGGGGCTAGGCTCCCCAAGGCTGCCATAACAAAACAGTTGGCTATCTTGGTCATATTTATTCTGAAACAGGTGATGGCCTGGCACGGACTACGTCAGCCCTGGATTTTTTTCTCTGCCATACTTGTCCCTTGGTCAGTGTTTTCCCTCTGGTGGCAACGGTCTGTGCGGGCCCAGGCTTCCTTGGAGTGCTACACCAGCGATGCCACTTCTAGTCATAACTCTGTGATCTCCAGGGGACTCTCCATGATCACTTCCCTCATCTTGTGCATAGGAGTGGATTTGGCAGACTCAGTGCGGGCATTTCTGTCACAGTATGCCCCACCATCTGCAGTCAGCGTCTCCAAAGAGCGGCCCAGCACTTTCTGGTCATCTTCAGGAAGGCTGTTGAGGTCAGAGGTTAGCAGGGTTCCTGTGCTGCCATGGACCACGTGGATGCCATCAGGTCCCTTGAGCTCAATGGGCTGCTTGTGCCGGAACCGAAGGCTCCCCTGGCTTGGACTCCTTTGGTCATCATCATCATCTAGATCATTCTGGATCAACTGGAAGAGATCCAAATTCAAATCAACACATTGCATTGGAGTCCTTCCCTTCTCCAGCCTAACTGATTACATTGTTTTCAGCGGCAGGCCCATTTCCTTCCTCAGCTGATTTGGAACCAGCATGAAGGGCACTTCTTACATTTTAAAATACCTGGGTTATACCTATAATCAAGCCGCTTCATCAAGATATTCCTGTCCACTCAAATGTGAACATTTATGAATTTAAGCTGCTTAATTCTTTCCAATTAAAATAGCAGATCTCTATGTGCAAAAGAAAGTGCACATGGGTTCACTTTCTTTGCTGAAATGAATGGAAAAGTCATCACAGGCTGGAGGAGTCCACACACAGATTTAAGCTCACACTCTCAGAACAAATCACTGGACTGGGCTACATGCCTTGGATTATTCCTGGGGGAAATGCATGGCTTTCTTTAAGTTAATAGTATTTGTTCTTTGGGTTAGGGTAGAAGCCTGATGTTTTAACTGGTGACCCTACTGTCTTCATTGATGTATTTCTCCCACATAGAGCTTAACAGCTGAATTGGAAAAAGAATATAATGCAATTCATTAGCCTTTTTAGATTATTTTTGAACAATAGCTCGTTAAAAGCTAAACAGTAAAATGTGGTAGTTTCTGCACAAAATTTCACAGAAAGGGTCTGATGTAACTCAGTCACAGAAGTTAAGCAAATCTGGGCCTGGGGATTACCAAGTTGTGTCGTCCCCCGCCCCCCAGCCAGATGTAAGAGAAGAACAGATTATTACAATAACAGCAATGAAAAAACAAACATCCTGGGACAGGGAGACAGATTTGTGTAATTAACTGTCAGCCAGAGGACAGGTGGAAGTCGATCGGTGACTTCTTGGTTTCAGGAAGTAAGAGAACGGACAGAAGAAGCTTGATTAAACACAAAGGCCACAATCTAGCACCAACCATGACTTTTCCACTTCTTTGTCTGCTCAACACAAAGCATATAATAAAGTAAACAAAGAGGTGCAGGGATAGAAAATGAGGGGGTTTGACAGAACGAGAGGAAAAAACAAAAAAATAGAT
Source organism: Gekko japonicus (assembly GCF_001447785.1). Lineage (NCBI taxonomy): Eukaryota > Metazoa > Chordata > Lepidosauria > Squamata > Gekkonidae > Gekko > Gekko japonicus. Next base: position 441,576 of record NW_015173674.1, read on the forward strand.
TAGGGGAGACAGATTTTTTTTAAAGAAAAAAGCCTGGCAGAGTTGTGTCGGTCCAAAGGAGATGGAAAAACTGTAACTGGTAGTCTTCAGGTGGTCATCCAGGCAGTCACACTAATGGGAACTAAACTAGAGTGAGGTTTTAACGACTGCCACACTCACCATAGAGATAGCCTGATTCACTCAGGTCCAATGTGAGCAGTGGTAGCATTTTCTGCTCAGTTCTTCCAAACATCACAGCACGAAAAAAAAATAGAAACACCTGTTGTGTGGAAGGTAGGCAGGACGTGCGACTGCAAAAATAACACTAGTTACGAGAAAACAATTTTTCTTTTTTATGGTCCCTGTGCATCACACTGATGGGAAAGATAAGCAAGCAATCTGAAGGTGGGAATAGATGTTGTCACATGAACAGGACGTTTAGAACCCCTCTGCCAAATGCTGCAACCATCTTCACGTGAACATATAGAGCTTGATGAATTTGGAGGGTTTCCCACAAATCTGGATTCAGCAGTCCATTGGAGAAAGCCAAGAATATAGCAACAGTTCAAGTAGAATTGCATTAACTTCCTGGGGTAGCGATTTGTGTGCTCAGGGTGAGGTGAAGGATGCTATCCTTTTGTTAAGACATGGTGAAAAGAGACTATATCCTTTATTACATCCACTGTAACAGACAGTCTTGGGTTCTTCCTGAAAAACTTGTTCTATCACACCCATTTTTAAAAAGGATGCAGAGAGGATCAGGGACCTACAAGCCTGTTGGCATAGCATCTTCTCCAGGTAAATTAGTAGAAACTATAATTAAATATTGAATTATTAATTATATAGGCGAACTAAGTCTGCTGAGGGAAAATCAACTAGGCAAGGAGAAGTCCTAACTCACTGACCTTTTGGACTTATACAGAAAGGTTAACAAGCATTTGGATACAATCATCTAGTAGACATGACTGAAAATAAAACAGTCAATATTGTAATGTCCTTGTATAGATCCATGGCATAGCCTCATTTAGAATACTGTACATAATTCTGGTTGCTGCATCTCAAAAAAAGTATTGCAGAACTGGAGAAAGTGTAGAAGACAGCAACCAAGATGATTAAGGGGTCAAAGCACCTTTCCCACAAGGAGAGGTGAACCAGTCTGGGCCTTTTCAGTTTAGCAAAAGACTACTAAGGGGGGACAAAACAGAGGATTATAAAATTATGCATGGATCAGAGAAAATGGATAGAGATAACTTTTTCTTCTTGTTTCATAGTACTAGAACTCGGGAGCATCCAATGAACCTCATCGATAATAAATTCAGGACAGACAAAAAGAAGTACTTCTTTAATAAATAATTGAATTGTAGAGTTCACTGCCAGTGTACGTAGTAAGGGCCACTATCATAGATGGTTTTAAAATGGAATTACAGATTCATGGATCATAGGACCATCAATCGCTATTAACCATGGTGACTAAATGGAACCTCCATATATAAAAGCAGTAATCCTCTGAAAAGTTGTGCTAGAAGGCACCATCAGGAAAGGCCCTGGCCTCTATGCCATATTTATTGGCCTTCTGGGGCAACTCCTTGGCCTCTGTCTGAAACAGGATGCTGGACTAGATTGACAACTCGTCTGATCCGGCAGAGCTCTCTGGACTAGATTGACAACTCGTCTGATCCAGCAGAGCTCTTGTTATGTAATGTCATGTCATGTCATGTCATGACATGTCTGCATGCCAGAGAACTCTTCATATACAGTGCCTGTCAGGAATGAGGAGAAAAAACATAGCAGCTGTCTGATGGCAATTTGCCCCCGTATAAGTGACACTTTTTATCCATTGCATCATACACACAGAACTGAGCAAAAGGGAAGAGAACAAGAAGTAATAAAGATAAAGATCTAAATAATTTTTTTAAAGTAAGTATGACCCAGCTCATCAAACTCTAGAAAGATTTTCTTTCTGATGTCTCTGCTGCAGTGGCCAAAGAAGAACTGAATGGGAAGTGCTTCCCCAGCCACTCTGGATATCTGTGGTTTTGCCCATACCTCCAGAGTGTGCAGGGCAAGAGCTAAAATCTCTTTCTAGTTTAGTCCTTGAAGGTTCTGAACAGTACTCAACGCAGGTTAGAATTTCCATCAGTACAGAGACCGCGAAGAAGTAGTCTAGCAGGCAGGAGGACAACTCAAGAGGGGCTTAGACCTACAGCATGGGATATAGTTGAGCTCAATTAGAATCTGAGGGCCTGCTACATGCAAATAAAGGCATAAGCATACTCTTCTCTGACAGTGGAGAAAAAAAAGGAGCTGCCCTGAAAACTCTTTACTCTTTAGCTACAATTCCAAGCACAGAATGTTCAGCTCTCCAGAACTGTGACCAAAGGAGGAGTAACTAATTTCTTTTCCAGCATTTCTCTAGTTCTTTTGTCTTTCAGAGAGCAAAAACAGAGAGTAAATAATCTGCTTTTCTTCCCTCTTCACAAGGCTTCTTCATCCTGATAAAAATTACCTATCCTTGCAGAACTGGTATTTAAAGGTTCCCCTATCTTAAATCAAAAATTACGTCAGTCTCTTGCCTTCAACATCTTGTTTTACATTATTTCCATCCTTCTAACAATCTGGTGACTCCCCACAACGTCCCTAGCACTTATTAGTGAGTTGCAACATTTCCTTTGCGAATCACTGATCTAGGACTTCCTCTGTCTCTGGCTGATTTCGCACTAGAGCTGCCTCGATGTTGCGCCGCTGTTTGCCCCAATACTATTGGTCAAATTCACACCCGAAGCCGCAGGGCTGCATTTGACCCGCGGCTTTGCCCGATTTCCTCTGCAGTTTCGTGATCCTCAAAAAGCAGGATCATGAAACTGCGGGGGAAATCGGGCGAAATCAAAATGCAGCCCCGCGGCTTCGGGTGTGAAATTAACCAATAGTATCGGGGCAAACGGCGGCGCCACATCGAGGCAGCTCTAGTGCGGAATCAGCCACAAAGTCACCATATACCAAGTCAGATGACTGGTCTAGTGCTCATTGGATGACCTTGGGCCGATCACTGTCCTTCAGCCTAAACCACATCAAATGGTTGTTGTGAGGATAAATTGGAGGTAAAAAAAACCCAACACCTGAGCAGACTCCTGAGCTCTTTGGAGGAATTGTAAAATAAAGATGTAATCCACAGCTATACATGACTGAGACCCAATTTGGTGTATTAGTTAAAGTGTTGGACTAGGATATAGGAGACCCAGGTTCTAATCTTTGCTCTCCCATGGAAGCTTGCTGGGTGACCCTGGGCCAATCATCATTACTTACTTTTATTTATACCCTGCATTTCTCCCCAATGGGGACCCAAAGCAGCTTACATTGTTCCCTTCTTCTCCGTTTTCCCCTCACAACTATTCTGGCAGATCAGGTTAGGCTGAGAGTGTGTGACTGGCCCAAGGTCACCCAGCAAGCATTCATGGCAGTCACATACTCTCAGCCCAACCTACCTCACAGGGTTGTTGTAAGGATAGAACGGAGGAGAGGAAGGTAGGGTAGAAATGAAATTTTAAAAAATATTCTATGACCGTTTCATTTGTTTCTCATTCTAAAGGACCGATGTAGTAACCGTTGGATTTATTTCAAAAGAGAGTATCAGCCTATTGAAGACCTTGACTGTACCCTATAGTACAGATCCCACCCTAGGCTAAATTAAAGACATGCACCTTAGGGATGAAGTTGCTATCCTCTGGCAGTCTTGCACAAGAGAATGGATGGGTGTCCCTTTAGACAGGGGCCGTGGCTCAGTAGCAGAGCGTCTGCTTTGCACACAGACATTTTCATATCTCAAAAGGCTCAGCTAATTCGTGAGGAGAGCCACTGCCGGCCAGAGTACCGACCTTGATAGGCCAATGGTCTGATTTAATATAAGGCAGCACTGTATGTTCCTTTTTGCAACACTTACATTTTCAGAGACGCTTGCAGGACCACCCCAAATGCACAGTGACTGTTGTTTGCAATCATTGACGATCCCCTAAATTCTGCATGATCCCTAATTTGTACCTCCAGGTTTTAGCCAGCTAAAGCTAGAAACTCTCGGTTCTCGGTCTATGCCTCTGCTGTTTATCAGACAGATATATGCACAAAATCCCACCCCCCTTTCTGGCTGGAGCTATGCTATGTTCTCCATGTTCTTTTGTCGTTGTTGTTCAGTCACTCAGCCGAGTCCGACTCTTCGCGACCCCATGGACCACATCACACCAGGCCCTCCTGTCTTCCGTCGTACTCTGGAGTTTACTCAGTTTCATGTTCATTGCATCGATAACACTGTCTAACCATCTCATCCTTTGACTGATCTCTAATTTGAAGAGATATCCCCAGCTGCCAAGATACCCTCTCCTAATGACCCATTCCCAGGAAGGCCCCGTCAGTTGACAGTCTTAGACAATCTCACTAATGAAGGAATAGATGGGCAGCAGCCATAACTGCATCAATAAGAGATCACTGTGTGGTGATCTTGGGGTACTTTGCAACGTTCCAACATACTGAAGAGGAGAAGAGGAGACTGGATTTATACCCTGCCCTTCACTACCCAAAGGAGTCTCAGAGTGGTTTACAAACTCCTCTCCCTTCCCCTCCCCACAACAGACACCCTGTGAGGTAGGTGGGCCTGAGAGAGCTCTGACACAAACTGCTCTTTTTCAAGAACAGCTGTGCCAGAACTATGGCTTGCCCAAGGTCATCCAGCAGGTGCAAGTGGAGGAGTGGGGAATCAAATCCGGTTCTCCCAGATTAGAGTCCCTTAACCACTTAGAACACTTAACCACTACACTAAACTGGCAGCTCGGATCAAGTAGGAGTGCAACATTGCACAAGCCTCAGTGTTTCCAGCTAAAAACCCTGGCATGCCCCATTAGCAGGGCTGGAAACGGCTTCAGAGAGCCACAGCCAATCAGAACAGACAAAACATGGATAGACGGACTGATGGACGGACCCAACAGGAGGCCGTTTCCTCTGTGATGCAGGAGTGCCCTTCTTGGTTTTCACAGTGTAGCCCTTTGGAGTTGGTACCAGCATGGGGATTTCAATAGCAGTCCCCACCAACGTTCCACCCTTGTATCCCAACAAAGAAAAACGACTCTGGACTTACTGTTCCCGATTAGTTTCCCTCTAAAACAAGAAGCAAATGTTGCAGGCAGGCAGGCGCTGGGAGAAGCCGCTCTCGCACAGCTGAGCGATCCTGATAATGACCCAGCGTGGACCAGAAAGATAAGGGGACGCCTCTTCCTACTGAATCATTCTCCGGTGATGGCACAATGTTGTCATGCAATGTGGTTTTATTTACATTTTAAACCCGCCCTCGGGGCTGTACACATCGTTCTCCTCTGTTTGATCCTGACAAGCACTCTATAAGGTAAGTGAGGCTGAGAGAGCAGACCTAGTCCCCATGAGGATCAATAGACCTAGATAATGGGGCCAGGCTCAGAGAGGGTTTTTGCTGCAGACCTGGGACGCAATCCCCCCAAGTTTGTAGAAAACTGTGAAAACAAAACAAAAACCCTGGATGAGGGGGGGAGGTTAACTCTCCTCAAACAGAGGAACATTGTCTGTGCAACCTGAGTCTTCCAGATCGTAGTCTGACTCCTAACCAATGTTCCCTCTAAGCCGTGGAGTTTTGTGAGCAGAAATTCTACTTTGTGAGCCACTGGCATTAAAATTGTGAGCGAGTGATTTGGCTACTGCATAAATTAGTTTGCTCTGGAGCCATCCATCCAGGTTTGCAGAAGAAGCTGAAATAAAAATATATAGGGGAACGTAAAGCCTCTTCCCCCAAATACATTTTTACCATATGAGAACAGAGCCATTCCAGCATGGCCTGGTAGCAGAACTCAGCAGCCACTCTAGGCCTGGCATCAATGTCAAAGGATGCTGGCAGCCATTTCAGCCCAGCAGCAGTGGAGGAGGATGCTGGCAGCTACACTGGCCCAGCCACAGAGAAGGAGGACACTGGTAGCTGGGCCGGGCCTGGCAGTGGAGGACACCGGCAGCTGTGCTGGGCCTGGCTGTGGTGGTAGAGGATGCGTGCTGCTGTGCTGGGATCAGCAGCAGTGGTATAGGATGCCAGGCTTTATTTGTAGCTGTGCAAGGCTTGGCACTGGAGGGATATGGGATTTACCCTGTGAGTCTCCTGCCCCTTTCCCCAGTGAGCCATGTGGGGAATCAGCAGCAATGGAGGGAGGGATCTCCCCTGAGAGTAGTGCGTAGTTTCCACTTGTCCCTTCTAACTTCTACAGGGATACTCATTTTAAAAGCTTCCAAAATTGTTGAAGACTCACCCATCGAAGGAATATTTATTTGTGTTTGGCATATCCATGATGTCCATGAAGCCTCGGTTACCTGTGGAATGCAACGTGTGGATTTACATCAACTGAATTTTGGGTTGCTTTTTTAAAATTGTTCCTGCTCCAATTACTTTAAAGCAACCGGACACATTAAAAAACCATAGCTGGTTAGGGCTTTCCCCCATCACATCTGCATGCCATGGAAAGTGTCACAGTTTAGGGTATGTACCAGTCTGTTGGCTTTTGTCAACCAGTGCTTCAGGTATCTCCCCACATTCATTAGTATTCATTTTTCGTGGATCAGAAAGAACAACCCTCAGTATCTCTCACCTGTGGAACCAGCCACAATTGCTTTCAATTTCCTTTTGTGTCTGCAAAACAGTTTAAAACAAGTAAACATTTGAAGGGGGAAAGAAAATAATTTTATGGTGAAGACTGTTTCATGTGGATTTTAGTCCCTTAAAAACATCTCTCACACTGCTTCATTTCCTATCAGAAAATGGAAAAATGATTGGTTGAAAACCTTCACTGTCAAGGCAATCTTTTGCTTTTCCATCTTTAATTTAATTTTTCTCTCCTTAATGTGTTTTCCAGACTCCAAAATAATTAACTCAAATAATCAGATATACTAGCATGCTGTGATTTTTCCAAGTCTATTCATTTGAGTTCCTCGAGCTATGCTCAAACATACAATTATAACATTGCAGATTCTGGTTTCAATTTACAAAGAGATGTCCATCCTCAGGTAATAGATTTGTTCCCATGGCATTAGCAATGACCCACTGTGTACCCCCCCACACACACACACCTTCCCCAATATGGCAGCCTATCTTTTGGCCTCGATCAGAGAACCGTGAGTGCAGCCGCTCACGCAGATCCCAGCCTGCCTCTACCTCAGCCAACACCCGGTCCCTCCCATGAAATAGATTAGGGTTTTACTTTCAGCAGAAGATGGAAGCACAATTTAAGGGTGGCCAATCTCCTTATATCACTACAAATGAGACATTCTGGCCAGCCCAAAGTTGTGTTTGAGGGAAACTCAGGATATACATCAATTTTCACATTCTCACTATTTGTCTGTTCAGTGTGGTGAGTGGGGAAAATTCATAAGCCATTAATACTTTGTGGATCTCTGAATCAGAACATTTGTTTTCCACATTCAAGGTATTAAGATATTTATTTTTGACCTCTCATGTCCAAAACTGTATCTGAGATCATGAGGCATGCTCATTTTGCCCTACAGTGTCCAGGCACTTAAGGTTACTCACGCTGTTCTGTAGTACCAGTTCATGAGGATGAACAACATGGCTGCCAGGAAGAGGAGAATAGCCAGAATGATTATTGCCATCTAGAAATGATAAAAAACAAAACAAAACCAACCATTACAGCAGGGGTGGACTGTCTAGGAGATTCCTAGGCCACTGCAGAAGGGTGAAAGTATCTGATGAAATGGTTCCAAGCTGCCCTTGTACTCAGGACATTGTAAGATAATATAAATAGGAATGAATGGTGACTTTATGGTTTATGGTTTATTGGAAGACACAACTAATCCATGAGGAAAAGGTTCACAGAACATGCCTCACTAACCTTCGTTGCATTCTGTTTTCCATTCCACCATTTTGGACATAACTAATTGCTGTAGCGATTGTTACCACATTAGGAGCATTACAGGAGCTCTTTTCAAAAAGAGGCAATTTAAGGAAGGGCCTATCATGGTGGGGAGGAGGCAGCAAGAGGGCAATTTGGCCTGGGCCTCACATTCACAGAGGACCTCAAATTTAGACCTTCAATGTTATCTCCAAAGGAAGTTATACATACAATCACATAGATACACTGAAGGATTGAAAGAAGATGACATTCATCATACATCTTGAAACTTGCATCTCTTTACTGGGCCATACTTCCTGTAGCACTCTATGAATTAATATTCTCCTCCACTGTTGCTGTCAATGAGGCAAGAAGCTGCGCTGGGCCCTAGTGGTGGTGGAGGAGGCCAGGAGCTGAGGTGGGCCTGGTGTGGCTCCCTGCCCCCTACCACTGCTGCTGCCACCTGGGCCTTTAAAAATGGAAGTGGTCTGGGCCTCTCTTGACCTCTGAGAGGCCCTGATCTAAGGTTGTCAGCTCCTTTCCCTATAAGAACAATTGTGGTGCATGACAGGCAGGTTCAGCTATATTTATCGCTTTTGGCCTCCTCCTGGTCCTGCCTGTGAGGTGGCAACACAGTTCGGAACTGGCTTAAAATTCAACTCATGGACGCCATCTGGGAATTGTTCTTAAGATCATACTGAATGTTCATATTGGATTTTATTTACTGTTGTACATCGCCCAGAGGACGATGTACTAGGCTGTTCATAAATTTAATGTATAAATAAATAAATGTAAATATAATATTTGGCTGTTGCATGCTACCTGAAGATGTAGGGGGCCTCTGTTAGTGAAGAAGCTGGTGATATTAGGTGATAATTTATGAAAGCTTAGTTTCTTCCAGTATGACTGAATCCAAACGATCATTGGGGGAGACCTCCAGAAAAGCTTGGTAGCTGGAAGCTAAGTGGGAATTCAGGTGTAAAGAACCATACCCTCCATCTTACCTGCAGTGCTGAGAGGTCATCGGGGGCCCTGGCTGTGATGGCTGGTTGCACATCCAAGACGTTGTAGTTCCTGAAGAGATTCCGCAGCTGCTCCTTATTCTCATCAATCATCTGTATAACTCTGGAGACACACATTTAATTATGAATTTACCTTGCTAAAACAAAACAAAAACTTTAAAAACCCCTGCTAATGACAGGGATGATCAACCCTCACCTCCCTGCTATAGTTTCCAATTCAGTAGACTCTGGAAGTAGAAACCCACACCATTAAACAGCATTAAAAGCATATTGAAACAAATGTACCAAGCTATTTTTTTTTTTTACCACAAGGCTCAAAATTCAGGTGTAACATCTGTGATGGGGCAGCTAGAAGTACAAGAACAGGTTTTGTGTGACTCACTACCATGAGATCACAGCCAAAAAGTTATTCCATGGAGAATCAATGGCTGTATGACCCTGGATTAGGTGATTTGATTAAATATTTATTTGCTGCTTTGATCAATAGACGTTTTAAGTGCTCGCTTTGCTGCTTTGATCATTAGAGGTTTTAAGCATTGGTTAAAAATGAAATAGGTTTCAGAATCTAGTCAGATGCTTACTGACTATGTTGCTGCCAAAACTAAAGCAATGGGGGCAAAGACTTTCTGTCTGTTTAAGCTGAAGCTGCTTACAGTGCCATCCTAAACACAGTTACACCCTTCTAAGCCCACTGAAGTCAATGGTCTTAGAAGGTGTTTAGGACTGCACTGTTAGCTATTTACTTGAAACTCCTCTGAAGATTTTAAACAGAGTGTTCTGAAGTGACAAAGTGCTGAGTATGATAGAATTTGTTACTTATGCTAACATCAAAACTGAAGCAGTTTTTTGCTGTCTGTCAGTTAAAGGGTCCCTTCTTAACTGTTGACGTTAAGAGTTCCTAGGAAGGGCAACTCTGTAAAAGAAGAGGATGTATAGAACAATGGGTAAGTTTCCCCCTTTAAAAACGTGTAAAATAAAAATAGTTAGTGAAAAGAATTACATAACTACATAATAACATGTAATTCTGCCTTAGCAGTACATGCTGGAAACTTCAAATCCCATGTTGGCCATGAAATCATTAGTTAGCCTTGGGTAAGACATTATATTCCCCACCTCACTCCCTCCACCCCTCATCTGCAATCTACTTTATAAGGCAGTTTTAAACAGGAACTCATAACGTATGGGAAATGCTTTGAATACAACAAATGCTATGTAGATGGTAAAGTATGATTAAACTTACTTGCTGTTTAACAATGCTAACTCTTGTCTGTAACACGGACTCTCAGTTCCTACCTTTCACTCTATGTTCCAGTCTAAACCTATATAGAGACACAACATCTTTACCGTTCTACATCCAGAATCCGGTTGGTTTCCCGGTTCACCACATGGATCAGTAATTCTGTTTGGGCAAAGTTCACTCGGCCTTTTTTGTCAACATGGAACTATAAAGGAGAGAAAACAGATGGCCCTTCTTCTAGGCAGCTGATTACATGACATGCTATGACATTTTCCTGTGACAAGGCAGCTCCAGGGTGTGCCACCCCAGAAGGCTGGTCCTGCTTTTATCCAACACTCTTGACACAGAGGGAACACGTTTTAATAGCTCACAAGGTTGTGTTGCCTTTAATGAATTATTACCTGCACATCGTCTGTATTGACAATGGCCCCTGTGATGTTAGATAACAGGCTGATGAATTCCTCCTCAAACTGCCGTACTTTATCTGGGATCTCGTTGATTATGATCTTGACCCGTTGATCATCCCGCAGGATGTAAATTCCCACAACAGCAGTGTCATTGTGACCAGTCAGGTCTGAAGCCATGACATCTACCACAAAGTAGCCAGGGTTGTAGGCAGTGAAGAGATCAAATGTTCGAAGGATCCCATCTAAATTACCTTTAATGAGAACAAGCAATGAACTTGGATTAGAGCAAATCTACACATTTAGAAGTATATCTCAGTACTACACATCCAAGTTACACGAGCCTAAGTGTAGGTAGATTAGCTGGGTCTAGTAGAGAAGATAAAAGCAGGTTGCTTACCAGTAACTGGTGATCTTCGAGTGGTCATCTGTGCATTCACACCCATGGGATCTAGTGCGCACGCGCTGGATCGATCACTACTGTAGCAAGCTCTTTTAATGGATTTTTGCGCCCAGTCCCTCGGGCATGCGCAGGAACCCCACTGCGCATGCCCAGAGGGGTGGGCACGGACATCCTGCCAGTTCCTATAAACCACCGCAAATCAACCCCTATTAAAAATGTAGAAGCTGACAGCAGCGGGGAAGGAGGGCGGGTGGTGTGAATGCACGGATGACCACTCGAAGATCACCAGTTACTGGTAAGCAACCTGCTTATCTTCAACGTGGTCTCTGTGCTTCACACCCATGGGAGATTAGCGAGCAGTAGCCTACCTGGAGGAGGGTGCTAGCAGGTCTTTTACTGCATAACCGAAGACAGAATGTGACATCCCATGTTGGCATTGGTGTTTGTACGGACGTCTAAGGCGTAGTGCCTTATTAGGCGTGGCCCACGTAGCGGCTTTGCAAATGTCCATCAGTGGCACTCCCTGGAGGAAGGCAGTGGAAGTCGCGACAGCCCTGGTAGAATGAGCCCTGATAGGGCCAGGCAATGGCTGTTTGGTGATCTGGTAACACAGACAGATGAGACCACAATCCACTTTGACAGGCACTGGGCCGTGATGCGAGTGCCCAGTCGTGCTGACGCGTAAGAGACGAGCAGTTGTGAATCTCGTCTAATCAGGCATGTCCTATAGAGGAAGAACAGGAGAGCCCGCTTCACGTCCAAAGTGTGGAGTAGTTTGTCTTCCGCTGATGTTGGATTTGGGAAGAAATCAGGGAGGAAGACCTCCGCCTGCAGGTGGAACTCTGACACCACCTTCGGCAGGAAGGAGATGTCCGGGATGAGGCGAACTCCATCTGGCAGAAACGATAGGTAAGGTGTATCGTGTCGGAAAACCAATATTTCTCCAACTCGCCTTGCCGATGTGATAGCAATTAAAAAGGCCGTTTTCCATGCGAGGAGTTCAATTAGAAGTAATGCGAAAGAAATTTGGATAGCAAATATTTATGCACCCAATCAAAATCAGGAGTTGTTTTCTAAAGAACTTACAAATATATTAGTGAAGGGAAATCCGGAAAATATCTGCATAGTAGGTGACTTTAACGCAGTTCTGGACCCCAAAGAAGATAGGAATAAGATAAATAAAACCACAAAGTTGGGCCCAGGTCTACCGCTGAGCTTTATAAAGTTAGCTGAAGAATTCAATTTAATAGACAGCTGGAGGACAAAAAACTCGCAAAAAAGAGACTTTACCTATTTTTCGCATAGATCATGGTCTAGAATAGACATGATCTGGATAAGCATAAATTTGGCAAGAGAGCTAGTAGAAGCAGAAATACTACCGGGCTCCTTTGCAGACCATAATCCAACTTGGTTAGAACTGAAAGAAAATGTGAGATCACCAAAATGGAGGTTAAATACGGGACTTTTACGAGATAAAAAGTTTGTTGAAAAGATTAAGGTAGAAATAAAAGAATTCCTAAAAGTGAATAAAACAGAAAATATGGTGCTGAATACAATATGGGACACTCTGAAAGCATATTTGAGGGGGCTATTCATTACTCAAGATATATGGAAGAAAAAACAAAAAAGGGAGAAACTTAAAAAACTAATGGAAGAACTAAAAAAAGAAGAAGATAAATCAAAAAGGAAGGGAGGGGACAATGAAGCAATAACCAAAATAAAATTGATTCAGCATCAACTAAATATGCTCCTAGAGCAGGAATTGGCCAACAAAATAGAGTATGCAAAAGCATACTATTTTGAAAATGCAAATAAGCCTACAAGATGGCTTGCGTACAAACTGAGGAAGGAAAAAGGGAAAAGAACAATCATAGCTTTAAAGAACGAAAGACAAGAGAGGAAGTTTAACATGCAAGAATTAAAGGATATTGTGGAAATTTTTTATAGAGAACTGTATAAGATGTCGCCATGTACACAACAATTAGAAAGTTTTTTCAAGAAATATAATAAAGGAAAATTCACGGAGGAACAGAAGAGATGGATGAATGAGAAAATTACAATGTGCGAAATAATAGAAGCCCTAAAAAAAACAGAAGAAGAAGAAAACACCTGGGCCAGATGGGATACCGGCAGAAATCTATCATAAATTCGAGGACGAAATAATAAATACCTTTAAAGATCTATTACAGAACATCATGGAGACAGGAAATGCCCCTAAAACGTGGAATGAAGCAATAATAACCCTAATACACAAACCCAATACAGAAGAAGATGAAATCAAAAACTATAGACCTATTTCTCTTCTAAATGTTGATTATAAGATCTTTGCATCAATTCTGGCGGCAAGATTTAAGAAGGTAATGGTCCAAGTAATACATCAGGAACAGGCAGGTTTTCTCCTGAAAAGGCAGCTAAAAAATAATGTAAGAGCTATTATAGATATCCTAGAGTTTTACCAGTATAATCCGGGAAAACAAGCCACGCTGATCTTTTTAGATGCGGAGAAAGCCTTTGACAATGTTAGCTGGGACTTCTTAAAATGCAAACTTAAACTATGGGAATGTGGAGACAACTTTATGAAAATGATTTCTACTATCTATAAAGAGCAATGGGCGAAGATAATTATCAATGGTGACTTAACACAAAAAGTTCCCATACAGAAAGGAACAAGACAAGGGTGCCCACTTTCACCCTTATTGTTTATCTTTGGGCTAGAAACTTTAACTGAGATGGTGAGGAATGATACAAATATTTTAGGACTTAAAATCAGAGGCAAACAGTTTAAACTCCAGGCCTTTGCTGACGACCTGGTTTTTATAATGGAAGAACCAACAACATCTATTATGTACCTAATGAGGAAAATACAAGAATATGGGGCCCTAGCAGGACTGAAAATTAACATCAAAAACCCGAAGATCTTAACAAAGAATTGTAGTAAGAAATAAATAAATAAGATACAACAAATTACGAACATGGAGATTGTAAATAAAGTAAAATACTTAGGAATTACGCTCAGAGATAAGAACATACATCTATATGATAATAACTACAAAGTGTTATTAGAAGACATTAAGAAAGACCTACAGAAATGGCAAGAGTTACACATTTCATTTATGGGTAGAATTGCCACGATAACAATGAACATCCTACCCTGTTTCCTTTTCCTAGCGCAATCCTTGCTGATACTAAAAAATAATAAATTTACCGAAGAACTAGATCGACGAGTAAGAAAATTTATCTGGCAGGCAAAAAGAGCAAGGATTAAGCTGAAATTACTTCGAGATAAAAAAGAAAGAGGAGTGTTCGGTATCCCGGATTGGCAACTTTACTACAACGCTGCGGCTATGGGGTGGATAAGAGATTGGCTGACATTAGAGAACAGAAGATTGCTAAAACTAGAAGGTTATGACTTATACATGGGCTGGCACGCCTATGTATGGTATGACAAAGAACGGACTCAGCACCATTTCCACAACTATATCGTAAGAGATGCTTTAATTAAAAACAGGAGAAAAATAAAAGAGAAATTCTACGAAAAGATACCGAGATGGGTCTCCCCGCTGGAGGCGTTTATAATGCCTAGTTTACTAACTGGAAGTAAGATGGTCAGTTATGAAACATTACTTACAAAAGAAAATGAATTAAAATCTTTTGAAACCTTACAAACCCTAAACATTAATTTAACAACTTGGGAAAAGATCCAATTAAAATCAAGATATACTAAGGACAAAATAAGAGACTTTGCTAGAACAAACTCAGAGTTAGATAAAATCTGGCTTTCCTCAGCAGACAAATTAATACAAAAACTATACAACTTCCTTTTAAAGGAAGACACGAAGGAGGAGATAATAAAACCAAGTATGAGGTT